>NW_027118784.1:1200000-1500000 GCF_036417845.1 Apteryx mantelli | reverse complement strand
AGCTCCGCGCCAGCGCTGCCGGCCCTGGCGCGGGGCCGCCAGCGCCTGCTGCAGCCTCGCTCCCTGCTCTCCTGCCCGCCCCCCCTGCAGCCGCTTTGCTCCAGCCCCAGCTCTGCGCTTCGGCAGCTGGCCCGGGGGCAGCTGTGGAGAGGCGTGGGGGCTCCGGCGCCAAGCCTGTGCCCCAGCTCCCATCACCTGTCAAGCTGCGTTTCGTTCTCCTGCTTTCTTGCTGGCACCACTCCCTCTGTACGTTTGGCCTTAGCACGAACATTTCTAGCCTCGCTGAGCCTTGTGCACCACCTGAAGCAACCAGAGCTCTCCTGGTGCTGTACATTTCCCTTAGTGCTCCTGGTGGCTTTGGTGCTCTCTCCCAGCAAGGAGGAGGTCCCAACGCTCTCACATATCACAGAATCGCAGAATCACAGAATGGTTGAGGTTGGAAGGGACCTCAGGAGAAGATCATCTAGTTCAACACCCCTGCTCAGGCAGGGTCACCTAGAGCACATTGCACAGGATCGCGTCCAGGCGGGTTTGGAGTATCTCCAGAGAAGGAGACTCCACAACCTCTCTGGGCAACCTGTGCCAGTGCCCTGCCACCCTCACAGTGAAGAAGTTTCTCCTCATGTTCAGATGGACCTGCCTGTGTTTCCGTTTGTGCCCATTGCCTCGTGTCCTGTCGCTGGGCACCACTGAAAAGAGTCTGGCCCCATCCCCTTGACACCCTCCCTTCAGATACTTGTACACATTGATAAGATCTCCTCTCAGCCTTCTCTTCTCCAGGCTGAACAGGCCCAGCTCTCTCAGTCTTTCCTCATAAGAGAGATGCTCCAGTCCCCTAATCGCCTTTGTAGCCCTTCGCTGGACTCACTCCAGTAGTGCCACATCCCTCTTGTACTGGGGAGCCCAGAACTGGATGCAGGACTCCAGGTGTGGCCTCACCAGGGCTGAGGAGAGGGGCAGGTCACCTCCCTCCACCTGCTGGCAACACTCTTCCTCATGCACCCCAGGATACCATTGGCCTTCTTGGCCACAAGGGCACATTGCTGCCTCATGCTTAACTTGGTGTCCACCAGCACTCCCAGGTCCTTCTCCGCAGAGCTGCTCTCCAGCAGGTCAACCCCCAACCTGTACTGGTGCAGGGGGTTATTCCTCCCCAGGTGCAGGAACCTGCACTTGCCTGTGTTGAACTTCAGGAGGTTCCTCTCCGCCCACCTCTCCAGCCTGTCCAGGTCCCTCTGAATGGCAGCACAGCCCTCTGGTGCATCGGCCACTCCTCCCAGTTTGGTGTCGTCAGCAAACTTGCTGAGGGTGCACTCTGTGCCTTCATCCAGGTCATTGATGAAGAGGTTGAACAGGACTGGACCCAGTACTGACCCCGGGGGGACACCGCTACCTTCCTTGCTTCCTAGCTTCAAGGACAGCACCTGGGAACATGGCTATATCTGATCAGTCAGGAAAAAACAACAGCCAGCTGTAACCGAGAGTGAACTTTCTTCATTATAACACCATTATAATGCTAAAACTCACCCCCACCAGGCTGAAGACCCCCAGCCGTGGGAGCCCCTTCCCCACCGGGCGTGCGGAAGTGAGAAGCGCAGCGGAAGCAGCCCGCAACTAACTGAACCCGTCCTGTACCGGGGCAGGACAAGAGGCAGCTTCTGGCCGAGAAAACCCGTCCGGCCGGAGCGATGCCGAGCAGCCTGGCTGCTGCCTTTGGGGATTCACCCCCGGCGCCGACCGCGCGCAGCCGCGAAATGAACCCACGTCTCGGCTCCGTGGGCGCATTGACTCGTTGCAGCCCGGGCGACAAAGCCCCGATTTGGGACAACGCCGCCAGCAACGGCGCCCGCAGGGGCTGTGGCCGCCACGTGCCGCCTCGGGCAGAGCCGCGCCGCGCCGGTCACGCGGGGCACGAGCGGCCCCTTTGCGCCCTGCGGCGCCGCCACGCGGGACCCCGCGCACGGCGGCGCTTGGGGCACATCCGCCGCGGCCCCGGGCGCCCCGCGAAGCCCCGCGCGGCTCCGTCCCGGCGGGGTTGGGGGGGGCAACGATGCCCCGCGCCGCCGCCCGTCACCGGGCTGCAGCCAACACGGAGCGACCCGCCCCGGCCCGCGCCCACCCCCGCGCCGCCCCAGCCGCCCTCAGCCGGCCCCGGCCCCCGCGCCGCCCGCGGCAGGCAGAGCCGAGCCGAGCCGAGCCGAGCGCGGGGTCCCCGCGCCGCCTCCGGGGCCGGCGCGGCTGCAGCCCGGGACGGGGATGGCGGGCGCGGGGGGCACAGTGCAGCGCCGGGGCCGGGGCTGGGGCCGGACACGGGCAGCCCGGGCCCGCGGCGGGGCAGCGGCACCCGCCGATCGCCCCCGCACTGCCGGGACGTCGCCCAGCGCACGCGGCCCGGCCGAGAACGGCGCGCTCGTGACACGCGTGGCGACGGGGGCGGGGCCAGGGGAGCGGGGGCGGGGCGGAGCGGGAGGTAGCGGGCCGGGGGCGGACCAGGGGGCGTGGCCAGGGGGCGGGGGGCGTGGCGGGGCACTGGGGGCGGCAGGGCGGCAGGGCGCGTGCGCGGGCTGCGGCAGGCGGCGCGCTCAGTTCGGTGCCTCGCGGCTGGCGGCCGCTCGCTGCCTCTGTGGCTCCGTCACGGCGCGGGCGCTCGGGGCCGGGCGGGCGGCGGCGGCCCCAGGTGAGGAGCGGGGGGGCTCGGCCGCGGGGCCGGGCAGGGGCAGCCGGGGCCGGGGCTGCGAGCGCGGCTGGGGCTGCCGGGCTGCGGCGGCCGGAGCCGGGCCCTGCTTCCTCCCGCGGCGCCGCCCGGCCCGGCCCGGCCCGGCCCGCGCAGCGCAGCTGCTCCCGCTGCGGCCGCGGCTCGTGTCCCGCCGCGCCGGGCCGGGGGCTAAAGCGCGAAGGGCCGGAGCCCGGCGCCCCCCCCGCCCGCCCGGGCTGCCCCGCACCCGGAGCCGGGGCCTCCCCTGCCCTCCGCTCCGCTGCCCTCCGCCGCCCTCGCCGCGGGGCCACCCCGGCGCAGCTCCCGAGCAGGGCCCAGAGCCGCCCGGGGCCGCCCGGGCTGGGGCTGCTGCGCCGGGCCCTGCACACGGCCGGGGCAGGGGCGGGCGGGGGCGACACGGGCCGAGTGCGGGGCTGCGGGGCCGGACATGGGCTGGGGGAGCCCGGCTGCTCCCGGGGCTGGAAGCACGGCCTCATTCCCGGGGGTTTGGGCCCCGGAGCAGCGGCCGCGGGGGGCTTTGGGGGCTGGAGGAGGGAGGCGAGGTCGCTGCTTCCAGCTCTGCCGGGAGGGGCCGAATGCTGCGTTTTGGGGGCCCCGGGCTCTGCGTTCAAGCGGGTGCCGCAGGCCTGTGTTTCTGAGCTCAGCAGCAGGGCTGAAGCCCTGGGTTTGGGGTCAGAAACAGGCTTCGGGGGCTGTTTTGGGGGTTGGAGACAGAGGTTCAGGCCTGCCTTTAGGGGCCCGAAACAGGGGCTTTTGGTTGGCTGTTCTGTGGTTGCAAACAGCAGCTAAGGCCTGTGTTTGGGGGGCCTGAAAGGGAGGCTGAGGTGGCTGTTTCTAATCCTCAAAGCGGAGACCAAGTCGTATGTTGTCAGGTCCAGAAACAGAGACTAAGGAGTCGCATGTTTCTGGGACTTGGCAACGGAGGCGAGGTCAGCTGTTTTGGGCACTAAGAACAGAGGCCAGTGCTGTGTTTTGGGGCCACCGAGGGCAGCTTAGTCCCTGTTTTCAAGCACAAGAACAGGTGAATGAGTCCTGCATTTTGGGGGCCCAAAAGAGAGGCTAAGCCCTGTGTTTTGGGGGCCACAAATGGAGGCTCCCTTGGCTGTTTCTGTGGCTGAAGACACAGACTGAGTCCTGCGTTTTGGGGACTTGGAAACAGAGGCAAGTTTGGCTGTTTCCAGCCCCAAAGGGGAGGCTGAGGGGGCCCTTTTTGGGGTGGGGGGAGGCGGTGGGATGAGGGGGAGGGAGGGTGCGTGGACCCTCCCCAAAGGGGTGGGTCCATCCGCGAGTACCCCGAGGGCAGGGAGGCTGGCATGCACCAGGCCCAACCTCGCGTCTGGGATAGTTTCTGGCGCAAAAGTGGTTTTGGGGAGGAGGAAACACCAGGAGACACCATCTTCCAGGGCCAATATTTATTCAACATTCATCCAAGACTTTCACCACTAATTAACCAATGAGCTTGGAAGTATTGAATCAGTCCTGACCAGGGAGTCAATATCGATTCAATATTCACAAGCTAAATGCTCAATTAGTTCGAGGAGTCAACAGGGAGTGGACATATAGAAACCAATTAGTCAACATTCACACAAGACTTTCAGTACTAAATAAACAATTAGCTTAGAGGTTTTGAAGCACCAGGAACTAACTAGTCACTAGGGATTCCATATGTGTAAGGTCATTAGTCATCCCTGAGCCAATGTCCCTGAGCTCATTACTCAGCCTTCACTGAATATTCATAAGGGAATTAGCCAACACTGATCCCATATCCATCAGCTAAGGCTTCAACACTGATGCAACCTTCAGTGATGCCACCAAGCTCTGAGCTGTGATAGCAACTGATTTATGGCCCTGTCAGTAATTAAAGAGTAATTAAACAGTTGGCTATTGGATCAGTGTGAGCTCATCAGTGCAGGCTGATGCCATGTGCACAAGCTCATCACTCCGCACCAGCTGTTGTGCCCGAGCAGCGGCTCTGTTGTGCCTGCGGCTCCGTCCGGCGCTCGCTCCTGGCAGTGGCTCCGTCCCTCCGTCCCGCTCCCGGCGGCGGCTCCGTCCCTCCGTCCAGTTCCTGCTCCCGGCGGCGGCGGCGGCGGCTCCGTCCGGCTCCCGCTTGGCGCTGTCCGTCTGTCCGTCCGTCCGTGCGTGCGTGGCAGCCCCGCGGCTCGCGGCCCCCGCGGGAGGGCAGAGGCGTCCCGGGAGCGCTCGCGGCCCCACGGGGCTCCGCACTGGGCCCGGCCCGGGGCTCCCCCGAGGGTGCCCGCTGCTGCCCTCCCCTGCCCTCCCCGGCCGGGCCTCGCCGCCGCCCGCCCGCGGGTGTCACGGGGGCCGGGGCCGCCCCCCCCGCGACTCCCCCCGGCCCGGCCCGGCCCCGGCCCGGCGCTCCCGGCGGCCGCGGCTCCCGCCAGCCCCGGCGGCTGCCGGGCCGGGCCGGGCCTCCGCCCCCCGCTGCCCCGCGGACAAGCCCGGGCCGCCCGCTGCGACCCCCCCGGGGGGCCCCAGGTGCCTCCCGGCAGAGCCAGAGCCCGTCCCGCCTCCCCGCTACCTGCTGCTGCTCCTCTGCCTGCTCCGCCCGCTGCTTCTGCCGCCGCCGCCGGTTCCGGTTCCGGTAGCGCCCCGCCCCGCCGGTTCCGGTTCCGGTAGCGCCCGCCCGGCCCGGCGCGGGGCCGCCGCGCACCTGCCGCCCCTCAGCGCCGCTCGCCCGCGCACGGCGGCGCCGCCTGGCGGCCGCGGGGGCGCTGCAAGGCCCGGGCAGCCCCCGCGCGGCGGCGCCCCGGGGCCCCGCGACCGGCGACAGCGGCAGCGGCGGGGCCCGGAGCCGCGGGGAGAAGAGCGAGAGGGAAAAAGGAAGGAAGGAGACAGAAAGAGAGAGGGAGAGAGAGGGGGCAGAAAGGGAGAGGGAGGAGAGAAGGAAAGAAAGAGGGAAACAAGGAGAAAAAAGGAAAGAGAGAGAGAAAGGGAAAGCGGAATAAGGAGGGAGAGAGGAAGAGAAAGATGGAAGAGAAAGAAAGAGAAAAAAAAGAAACAAAGGAGAAGGAAAGAAAGGACGAGAGAGAGAGAGGGAGAAAGAAAAAGAGACAAGGAAGAGAGAAGGTGATAAACAGTGAGAGAAAGGGACAAAGAGAGATGGATAAAAGAGAAAAATAAGGAGGGAAAGGGAAAGAAAGCAGGAGAGGCAGAGATAGAGAAAAGGAGAGAAGGAAAGACAGAGAGAAAGAACAAGACAGAAAGAGAAAGGGAAAGCATGAGAAAGAAGAGAGGAGGAGGAAGGGAGAGAAAGAGAGAGAGGGAGGAAGCCAGAGCGAGAGGGAGAGAGAGGGAGGGAAAGAAAGAACAAAGAGGGAAACAGAACCAGAGAGAGAAAGAAAGGGAAAGGGGAATAAAGAGGGAGAGAAAGAGAGAAAAAGAGGAAGGGAGAAAAGAGAAACAAAGAATGAGAAAGAGAGAGAAGGAGAAGGAAAGATGGAGAGCGAGCGAGAAAAGACAGGAGAGAAGGAAACGGGGAAGAAAGAGGGAGAAAGGGGGAGAGAAGGAGGAAGAGAGGCAGCAAAAAAGACCAAGACAGAGAGAGATGCAAAGCATGATAAAAAGGAGAGGGAGGGGGGAAGAGAGAGGGGAAGGGAGAGGGAGGGAGAACAAGAGAGAGAGAGGGAAAGAGAGAAAGACAAAAGGTGGGAGGAGGACGGGCAGATGGGAGAGAAAGAAGAGGAAAAAAGCAAAAGAGAGCAAGTGAGGTAGAGAAAGACAGCGGGAGAGAGAGAAAGCAAGAGAAAGAGAGAAAGAGTAAGAGCGAAGGAGAGAGAAAGAGGAGAAACAAGGCTAGTGAGAGAAGAGAGGGAAGGAGAGAGCGAGGCAAGAAGAGAAATGCAGAGGGACCGAGGAAGAGAAAGCAAGAGAAAGAGAAGACAGAGCAAGAGACAGAGGGAGAAGGAGACGAGAGAGAGGGAGAGGGAGGGAGAGAAGAGAGGGAAAGAGAGGGGGGCAGGGAGAGGGAGAAAGAGGGAGGGAGAGAGAAAGAAACCGAGAGATGAGGAAGCAAGAGAGAGAGAGAAGAGTACAAGTGAGAGAGAGAAAAAGAGAAAGAAGAGAGCAAAGGAGGGAGAGAGAGAGGGAGAAGGAACAAGAGAAAAAAGGGAGAGGAAGAAGAGATGGGGCAGAGAGAGAGAAAGAGAGGAGGAGAGCAAGAGAGAGAGAGAAAGAGACAGGGAAAGAGAGAGAAAGAAGGAGAGAGGGAAAGAGAGAGAGGAGAAGGAGGGAGAAAAAGCAGGGGGAAGGAAGAAAGCAGGAAAGAGCAAGAGGGAGAAAGGGAGAGAAAAAAGCCAGGAAGAAGAGTGGGACATAGGTGCAGAGAGGGAAAGAGAGGAGGAGGCAGAGAAGCAGAAAGAGACAGAGAACAAGAGAAAGAGAGGGAAAGAGAGACAGAACGAGAAGAGAAAGGGAAAGAAAGAAAGACAAAGATGGAAGGAAGACAGGAGGGAGAAAGAAGAAGGGAGAAAGAGAGGGAAAGAGTGAGGAGAGAGAAGAGACTGGGAAAAAGACAATGAGAGAACAGAGAAAGAGCAAGAGAGAAAGGCAGAATCGGGGAAAGGGAGGACAGAGAGAGAACAAGAGAGGAAGAACATGGGAGAAAGTAAAAGAGAGAGAGAGAAAGAAGAGAGAGAAAGGGATAGAGGGAAAGTAAAGAAACAGGGAACGAGAAAGGGAGGTGGAGACACAGAGAGAGAGACAGAGAGACAGAGAGAGAGAGACCCCTGCAGCAGGGAGAAGCATTCCAGTTTAGGGCTAGGGCTAGGGTTAGGGTTAGAGAAGAGAGGGAAGGAGAGAGCGAGGCAAGAAGAGAAATGCAGAGGGACCGAGGAAGAGAGAGCAAGATCCGTGCCTGACTTCATCAAAATATGCCCAATCCATTGTACGCGATGCTGCACTGATCATACCAGTGCCAAGGGGTAAATGATGACCCACAGCACAAGGGACAGAGAACTGCTGTCGTTATTGAATATGTCAGACCTGATCCCAGGCTTCCTTAAGCCACGTGTGCACCCCGACTGCAGCACTGAACCTCACACATCGAAAAAAACCCTAAAAGCAATTCAAAAATGGGAATGCTGCATATGCTAAGCCCACAGAACAGATATCTTGAGTCTGAATATTAAATCCCGTTCAGTATACAAACTCATCTTCAAGTGCCCCCGTCCCGTCAAGGAATGGGTGGCAGGAACGTAAGCCACAGTAGTGGGCAGTAATGTGTCTCCTAACTAGGCTGACAACACTGGCGCACGTTTAAGGCAACGTGCAGTGCATCATCCTGCACTTCTCCACAGCAACAACTATTATCAATTGGCTGTGATGTACGGAGGGAGGGTTAGGACTTATTTTCCTTTGGGAAGGATTTATAGACCTGTTAGCCACTAGGCAGACTTAATGCTATACTTTGGAAAAGGAAATGAAAGAGGAAGGAAAAGGAGTAATAAAGCAGATTGGAGCAATTCTGGTTTAGGACAAGTTCCCTCAGCCAGCCTTGTTTTTTATAAGTCAGTATATTCTGTTTCTTTATCTGCTCAAGGGCCAGCAACGATTTTGGCCAGTTTCAAACACTATCATACAAACAGTGCTATTAAAAGGCACATAAAATTAGTACAGACACATATAAAGTCTCCTGGATATGAGACAATCTGAAAGTCCTGCGAATTGTGCTGTTGTCAGAGTTCAGCTGCCTCTAGGCAGCTTTCTTCCACAGCCACTTCTGGGCCATCTGCAGCACATTTCTGTCTCCCTTCATGAGAATGAGAAGCTTGTTGTGAACATTCATTGCTGTAAGCAGACAGTGTTCTCAACACATGCTAGTAGAAGACTGAAAATTAATATTTCCCCTGTGGACTTCCTTATCCCTCCTCCTCCTGTTCTTTAGAAGAGAGAGAAACTTTTCTTAAAAATTAAAACAAGCTTTGCAGCCCTTAAACCCCATCCTCCTGGCTTTGAGGCTTCTCATGAGCCCCCCTAGCTAGCTTCACATCCTAAGAACAGAATCTGGATTTACCTCTATTTTCAGGCAGAAAGGTTGTTTCGCTTCCCAAAGCTCTGCGGAGGTTTACAGCCCCCATTCTACTTTGGGTCCTGTAAGCATACAAAGTCATGCTCTTGGACCTGAGAGTCACTTTCCAAATCTGGTAGTCAGCTTTCTCCTTTGTACAAGCAAGTCTGCATTTATCTTACCAAAGCGCAGGCTCCTAGGGGCAGTGTAAAAGTGGACATACAGGTAAGCAGGTTCCTCCTTTCACTGCTGAAGAGAGAGGCATCAAAGAGAGAGATTAATCTAGGAAATGCCTAATTCTCTCTGCTGATTTTGCAGGAGACACTGTGCTCCTAACTGTTGTACCTAAAATTAGGTAGGATGAATCCGGGTCACAGTGCCAGAGCTGGTGCCACTGGGCTGATGTCACATAGCAACACTGGGAAGAGACTGTAAGGGTGTTTGGGAACTTTGGGATAGGCCTTCCTTTCCCAAAGTAAATGGTTATTCTAAGAAACCCCATTTTGGTGTACACGGTTTGAGACACCTTATGGAAATCTGATCCTACTTAAAAATACTTAAAGGTATGCCAAGTTAAGCCTGTTTGCCTTAAAACTATGGCAAACAAGAGCACTAGCTAATGTTTCAAAACATTACAGATTTTTAAGATGCTTAATCTGGATTAAAGAGGGAAATCTAGGATAATTTTGCATCACCATCCTCCTCTGCATGGTGCACCTGTCATTTGAGAGGGCCATGAACTACACAGGAAGAAAGATGGAAGATCTGCTTCTGAGTGCGTTTCAGACCAATTTAGACCTCAGGTTAGGCCACTCTGCAAATGCAGTACAGCTTCTGCCTTCTTTGGAGGAAGCTTATTCCAGCTACTGGAGGAGACAGAAGACCGGACCAGTCTGAACATGGGTCTGTTCTTCTTCGGCAAGTCCTGTGAGCCTAAAGATACTTGGAGGCAAACACCGCACTGTGCACTGTTCCCAGACAGAACAGAGACCTCTGTGCAGAACAGGATTCTCTTTGGTGGAGAAAACTCATCAGGAGCCTTTGGTTACTTGAGCCAGTAGAAAACACTGTTTTTTCTATTTGTACAGATGATAAGGACAGTCATGAATGAAAACCGCTGCAGTGCAAAACACACTGCGTAACTCAAATTACATTCAGTTGACCTGCAAGCGTCCTTCAAAGGAAGCTTGCCACTTACTGCCCAACTAGCACTCTCCCCATCCCACGCAGGAATAGCCAGGAAGCGAAAGACACACAGTACATCACTGCCCCAAGGACAGCAGCAGTCGCCTCCAGAGCAGGCTTCAGAGAAAACACAACCTTCCTGTCCACTAGGCACCGCACCGCACACTTACCAGCGGCAGTTCTAGCTCAGCAAATGCAAAAGACCTTGTTCTTCAGGAAGCTTTGATCCCAGAGGCAAGCGGTTTACTAGGGAAGTGCATTCTTCCTGCTGGGTAACTGCCGTGCCACTTCAAGCACTATTTGATTCTCAAACCGGTTTTCTTATTTCCTCAGCCCTCAATTTCCCCGTTAGCTCCGAAGAAAACACAGGCTGTATTTGTCAGCTTGTTTCAAGCAGGCAGGAGAAAGGGAAAACGGAAAGCAATAAACTGCAGTATGTTGCTCTGCTGGATAAATCATGCACCAAACAAAGCAGCAACAATTTTTTTAGGAAACACTCCTGTCAATTATAATATACAACTTAAAAATGCTGCTGTTATTCATCATAATTCCTCTGCTCAAAGGCCTCAGTAAAGACTTGTACTTCTCCACATTTCTGCCTAAATCCACATATCTTCATGGCATATTAAATGCACAGTCCTTCTGCACGGTCCAAGCTACTGCTGGCTACACACCTTCAGAAGCAGCCGTTTTCAGCAGGCCCTTCATAAACCTCTTTTGCTGGCTAATAAACCTGTAAGAGGAAAAGGCTCGGGGCTCTAGTGTCTCAGAATCTTATAGGACATGCATATAAAAATCAACACAACTTAAAATTTGGCAAATTCAGTGGACTCTAGTAGAAAATTTTGAGTACAAGTTAACTCAGGACATTTGGAAATTACTCTGGGGAAAAAAAAAACGTCCTTCCCTCTAAACTGGAAACTCCTTTTGTATCCCAGTTTTTTCTTGAATTTTGTGTCTTAGTAATGGCAAGCAAATAAGTTCTTGCCATATGGGCAAGCCCATACAAACCAAGGCGGAAACTTTATACTTAGGATACCTTGAGACAAAGAATTTGGTCAGAACCTCAGCTGTTATTAATTGATTTTCTTGATTATTGCTAGGTATCTTCACTACAATACACAAATTTTGTTCTGGCTAGACTGCTGGCCACACTACCACGCATTTCTTTGAACATTAAGGCAAAAACTGATCCACAGCGAAGCTGTAGTTCCCTGAACATTGCAAGGCAGCAGCAGACAGCCACTGCCGGAATAAGCAGCCCCCTGCCCCTCTGCTGCAGAGAGCCGTCCCTGCGCCAGCATCGCTGCAGCCCCAGCACAAGGAACGTGCAGCTGTGTGCTGAACCCGGTGGGAACTCCTCTGGGTTGAAACGCATCCGGCAGAACAGAAATGTTCTCTCTCAAATTCTTTTGCCTCTACACGCTGCTGCCAAGCCCCCTTACCCACGTCAGGGTTTGAGAAGCACCAGTGCAAGCTGTGTACACCCCTCGTCTCGGACTCAGCCGAGTCCTCAGTTTGGCATTCTCTACAGAAGACCCAGCTGCATACCATAAATCCTGGAAAGTATCTGCTTTCTTGCACAAAAATCCTATCTGTGGCCAGAAACTGAAAGGGTCTGGATCATATCTTGTTCCATGCTATCTGGGGGAAAAAGAAGAAAACAGCTAATTATGGCCTTCACCAACAAAGCAAACCTACAGCCCATCTATAGCTTCTCATAACTCTTAAACCCACTAGTACGCTATAAACCATCACCAGCACAACTGTGCAGCACAGGAAGAGACACTAACGGGCTTAAGTGAACACGGGCATTTTTATACCTTTTCTGTTACCTGATCAGACTAAAATATTGACTCAGGGCTGCTGCTGCTTTTCCCCAGACAAGGAAGTCTGTCGGTACAGCAGAGTGAACTGAACTCAGATTCCATTTGAGCAGCGATGGCAGCACTTAAGACCATCTTCTCTGGAAATGTTCTTGCCACTAAATATTAACAAAACCTTTATATCAGAGGTCGGTGGGGTTTGAAAAGAAAAATAATATGTATGGAAGGAGACAAGCAAAGCAAGAGAAGCTGGAAAAGAATCATAACTAAGTGGTAAATGAAAGGAGTGATTTATCTGAAGAGGGTGTCAACAGATGTGCTGGTATATTTTCATGAGTGATAAATAAGCAGAAAAGGAGGAATAGGATAGATACTGAGAGAAAGCAGAGGGGAGAAAGAGGAGAAGTGCAGCAGGAGGAGAGAAAAAAGTGTCTTAGATAGCGAGGGGGCACTCTTCAGGACAGAACTAGTAGAAGAGTCACTTCCACGAGCGGGAGCCATCACCTCTCTCACACCAAGTGCAGCTCTGC
Source organism: Apteryx mantelli (assembly GCF_036417845.1). Lineage (NCBI taxonomy): Eukaryota > Metazoa > Chordata > Aves > Apterygiformes > Apterygidae > Apteryx > Apteryx mantelli. Next base: position 1,487,715 of record NW_027118784.1, on the reverse strand, counting down.
AACTTTCAAACCCTCCCGGTGCTGCTATATGCCAACCAGTGATAAATAACGAAGGCCTATACAAAAACCAGAAGGCACTCGCGCTGAAGCACTGCTGAGATTTTAAGGCGCAACACTGGGACTAGGTAATAGCTGTGCCAAAACCCCTCGTCTGTCGTGTAGCTTGTCACATATTTTCAGCTGATTTGTCAAAAGCACTGCGTTTGGCTCAACGCCTAACAACCTCCCGTTCCTCCCATTAAACAGAATCAGACCCGTGCCAGGAGCTCGTGCATTTCCATCCAGTGTCCTCGTGTTTCCGACGGGGCCTGACCAGCACTGACAGCACATTCAGGGCGTTACCCACAGGAACAACAAACTCCCCGAACAAACTCGTACACACGTAACGCCAATGCGACCAAGCGCAAACTCAGAATAAGCCTCGTGTCTTCCCTTCCCTCCTCTCCCATAAGCAGTGACTTTCTTCAGCAGGAAAGGTGAGGAAGGCACGCCAGGAAATGTGAACCCATGTCACTCATTATTTCTTACGATAAACTATTCGGAGACGTTAGGATATTTTTCAGAACTCTGCTGTAGATCCTGGTGCCAACAAAACCAAACATATGGCAAACCTGGGACTTGAGACCTGTGTATCAGTGAAAAGCAATTTGCAGACTTGCTGCCTTAGTTTTCCCCCTTAAACGTCCCACATTCAGCATACTTTGTTTGGATTACTTTTGCAATAGCTACAGGGGGAGGCACTGTTTTCACAAGCAATTTCTGGTTTTGGCACCCCAGCGAAAATATTTTCAAAGAACTCAACATTCAGAACGTGGGCGTTCCAGTCTTTGACACGATCAGGCAACCCGCTTAATGGGCCTCCACCCGGACACCTCCAAAGCTGGACAAATAAAACATATGGTCACTGCTAAAGGCTGCCCACCAAGAACGGTCTGCATGATTTATCTCCCAATGCTCTTCCAGACCTAAGACAAATCACAACGGTAGTTTTCAGGCAACTTTTTTTTTTTTTTAGCATTTGCCCTGAATACCTTCCTTGACAAGAAAATAATATTCTTCACCAGAGAGCATCTCACTTTTTCTTTCCTGTTCAAGACCATATAAATGGTACTGCATAGACATTTAACCATTCCTGTTGCTCTTCTTTTCCAGATTAACAAATTAGGGTACAGAGAAATTAAATAAATTCACGAGGTCACCTAACAAGTCAAGACCAAAGCAAGAGATAGGACTACAGAGGCCTTTCTAATTGTTACACTGCGATTGAGAAAAATAACTTTGCTTAAAATCTGCTTAAGGAAGGAAATAGCTTCTAGCTAAAGAATTTGCATCTTGGCTTATATAAATGAATAAATCAGAGTCAGTGGATTTTACTTCTTCCTACATTTCACTGTTATCTTGGATTTTATATTCAAATGACAGTGTTCTGACTAAGTTCAATGAAAAGCATTTTCGTTCTTCAGAGCAATTACTTCATTTAAACTAGTGCTTCAATTAACCAAAATGCTTTTTTTTTTCCAGTGGGCAACTTCACTTGGAGACGTTACTGATTTTCTGAAGGACTATTTAATGAAATTTAATAGAAGTGTCTTTGATTCATTCTTAATCAACTTGTAAATTTTTCATTTTTAGAAACATATTAGGAAAACCTTTAATTTCATATTTGCTTATTTATTTATTCAATTTAATTTCAGTCTTGCATTTAAGTACTGCTATACTCCTCAAAATATTAAAAATCATATAACCCAATCATTATTATTTAAAATCGTTGCATATTTAGAGCAAAATATTTCAGTTAACTCTAAAAAGTATTTGATATTCTAATTACAAGAACCTCTTGGAATGAAACCAGAATGTAAAGGGTCAGCTTACTGTAATTTTCAACTGTTAAATGAATTTTGAATTAGAACATAAGTAGCAGCTTCCAGTGAATTTTTCTTAGCAAAGTGTCAACACCTGCAAAGGAGAAAAATGAATGAAAGTATTGTCATAGTCTTAAATACACCAGTAGAAATGTTCCACTCAATCACGAGAGAGAGAAACAAAAGATGCGAGAGCCTTTGATCACCCAAATGCAAAGCCAGATCACAGAAATGCTGACTTTATCTGAAGCACTGAGACTCAAGAGTTACTGTCTAGCTACCCACGACTGCTCCCACCAACAGGAAGTCACCCACCTGGGGCAGCACGCAGTTTTCCTCCTCCAGCTGTCTCACTCTTGCCTCCAGCTGCCTAACATAGGACAAGGTTGATTCTAAAATTAAAAAGAAAAAAACTCTCATTATCCACATAGATCTGCTTGTGTAGACTAGTGCCAGAGCCTGTGCCACATGCTGACTTGTGCTCGCAGCAGCCTTCTTCTCTTAAAATTCCCTTAAACACGCAGCTCTGTTCCTCTCAAGGGCACTGCAAATAATGCTGGTACTAGAATTAATCCAGTTCTTTGTCACTTTGGATTCTAAACTACTGCACTTTAAAACAATATTTATAGTCCCTTCTCAGACAAAGGAAACCTTACAGAAAGGCAACACAGACTTGATTTCTTCTATCCCATACCCTAAGCTCTGTGAGCTTGGACAAGAGCAATGCATTCTTCTACAGGGTCACCACTTCAAAACTCAGAAAGAGAAGACTGTCTTCTGCTGACAGAGGCAGCCAAAGAGGTCCCTCCACACCAGTAAGCGGAGGGCTGGTGCAGCACATGCAGACTTCCCATGCAAGCAGTGATCCAGCCTGCAGGGAATACCACAGCTAGCCAGCACGGAGGCACAAGGTATAGCCTGTGCTGGGAATCAGGTGCGTTGTTCTGGCTTTAGCCTGTGCTGGGAATCAGTTGTGTGCATCTCCAGGGTCCTGAGAGAGCTTTGAGTCTGGCTGATAGAGTGCACAACCGCCTGAGACACAGCATTCTTACAACTATTATTCCTCGTGCGAGCTAGGGCAGCACCGTACTAGCATACGCTCTCGTAAAGCTGCTTGGCTGCAGAGCAAAATCCCACCCACCCTACTCACGAGTAACATCACTGGCCTTCCTAAGATAAATTGATTGATTATGGAGAATAACATTTCCCGTGGATATGAGTACTGAAAGAGCATCTGAATGTTTCAATCAATGATCTTATTTCCCCCTGGAAAATGAGTCACGGTCTGTTCTGTTCCCAAGAATTTACTGTAAGAAGAGTAGATCCAAGATCCATCGCTAGAAGCATCTGAGAGGTTTTGTATCACACATTTTGGGGGGCACACAGAAATTCTGCCATTAAAATACTGTACCTAGAAAAAATACATGCCTGGGAAAGTAGCTGGTCACTGTAAGAGAAAAGACCTCTTCTCAATACAGAATCACTGCTATGACTCTAGTACCTCCTCATACTTAGGTGGAAGTCCACCATGGATTCACTCCTGACTCAACGACCCATTAAACTTTCTTTGAGAAGTCAATTCCATTAATTTAGATGTACTCATACTACCATGTAACTAGTGTACAAATGGAAACAGCTACATCTCTGATGTCTAACTATGGAATCCATTGGTGTCAGGGCAGTACTGGCAGTTGATATCAACCTGCAAAGCTGCATTGACACCAGAGCAGTTCTCTGATATAAATTATCAGATGAATTTGTGTACCCTTCTCCTCTGATATCTAAATCACCGTGCCAGCCTGCCCATAAAATAAAAGTGACAGGACATGAGGTGTCACTTATTGCTCTTGTGAGACTGCAGTAGGCTAAAATATGCACGCACAGATAGTGCATGCGAATTTACAGAACATGAGGACAACAGACAGAAATTTGTCAAAAATGATTACTGCACAGCAAGGCACAGGATTAAAAATAGCATTGTACAACAAAAGGGAAAGAGGTAATCTGAGGTTCTGTGTGCTCTACGGCATAACGATTTTCATAGCTAGTGATGGGTGCATCTCTGGAGAGCTGCTAAGCCCGGTTCGGATGAGCACTTAGAAAATGAACGGCTTATTCAATTAACTATAGACGACAGGGTCCCTCCCATCAAATCAGCTCCTTTCCCAGCAGTAGCGCTTCTGCGAGGAGCTGTAGAAGCTTCCTCACTGGTATGGCCATTAGTGTTGGCAATAGCTCCCAGCACATTTCTTTTCTCCTCTCTGTTGTTTTCTACAGATGTTTTTTTGTGCAACCACCTTTTCTGAGGGACTGAAGTAGGGGCTTTCTTCGGCACTAGCAATCTCTCAATTTGTTGGTTACAATTCTGCTGCTATGTCAGCTTGGGCACCAAGCTCACATTCAAGTCCAACTTCCCCGTTATCCACATCTGACAACACATTGACTAATACCCCAGCTCTGCCCGGGTGGAAGCCAGCCAGCTTTCCTGGCCCCAAAATCCAGGGGCAGGGCGGGCACTGATTTGCACATGGGGGCACAATTGCCTCAAGCTAATCGGATCCACAGGCCTGAGCCAAACCCGAGCACAGCTACAAAAGCAGTATAATATACCCCCGGCTACCCCTTCAGAGCATGCCGGGCTCACCCGCTTAGTTCATGCAAGCTCCCTTTTGAATTCCCGTTAACTCCGAGGCATTTTCTGTGTTACCATTTATTAGTTCCGTATATGCTGCATAGCTCTCGGCAAAGTTTGCCTCTCAGTTTTATTCCTTCACTTATATGTTGGAGTCTAGCGCTGAGATGTCTGCTGCCTCCAAAAAGACAGCTCTACTGCCAGCTCAGAACCTCACAGTGCCAGCTTACACCAGCTGAGGATCTGGTCTAAAATCTCCTGGCGTTTTAACCCTTTTAAAGTGTGAAACATTTGTTTAAATTTCCTTTTGTAATCTGATGAAAACTGAAAATTAGGTCAGCTACCAAAGGCCTGATCTAGCAAATCCTTATTTATGTGAGCATTCTTGACGTATAGGCTAGATGCATATATATTTCAGTATCTGTTAATGTATTTCTACTGTGATGCTATGCATGAGCTTAGAGGAAAGGGAGAGTGGAAAAGGCAGTCAAGGACACAAGAGAACGAGGAACTGAAAACACACAAAGTGAAATGCTGTCATCAGTGATGTCGACAGCAAACCATCCCCAAAAAGTTGCATAGTAAAAGTGTTTATGGAAGGGACTATAAAATCCATCTCTTCTTAACTAGCCTGGAGACCAGTAAAGAGCCCTAACTAAAAAGTAGACCTTAAACTGCCTGCCAGAAAATGGTCACCTGTTGTCGCTCTCCTTGTTGTTCCAGGCAAATTTTCACATGAAAATTAAGCAGGTTTAAACTGAGGCAGAACGAACTGATGATCACAATGCTTTATTTTCAACAAGAATATGTATCTGACCTGAAAACAAATGTCTCCCAAAGTCAAGGAGAACAGAAACATAGCATTTCTTCATAACATTATTGTTATCTGACATTAAAGCATTTTATAAGATGCTACAATATGTCAGGCAATCACTGCTCTGAAGAATAACCTGCGCAAACAGGATTTTTCAGCTGATGTCATTAGTCATAAAACCTTTTCTGTTTTATCCTTCCCAAGTAGATTTATTTAATATCTATAATTTCCACAGAACTGCAACTACACATAAAAGCCCTGCATTACTTGCCAGATCTTAAATTTGACTAGTAGACTGCTTATATACAAACTTCCAAATACAGCTCTAAAGGGAACTCCCTCTGTCTAAAATACAAAAGGAAAAAACGGTATTTGTATTAACACTATAAAAGCTCTAGTATTGTATTCTGAGTAACAGCACAAAACTGTTAACTGTTTTGAGATCAAATGCAGATAAAAACAGACAATAAATTTGGGTCAACATCTCAACAAGATCTGACCACAGAGACATGACACTGTGGTAGCCAAATTACCAGTTTCATCAACTACGGGCTTCTTGGTTGCATTATTTGTGCTCCTTCCAGTCTTCCTTTGCTAAGCAGAAGTTTTACTGAAATAACAATTTTGAACAATTTCCATTCTCACTACCAGATTTATACCGAATAAATTAATGCTCCTACATTAATGCTCCTAAATTATATCACTATCTATTAAAGATGGAAAAAACTCCCGTTCTCATATTCTTTCCCAAATATTTCTTTACACATTGCTCCTTCGGGATACATCCACACCGCTAAAGTCACCCACTCTTAGGCCAAGGGGTTCACAGTGGCTCTCGTTCACACCAGTGCGGCCTGCCCAAGTCCACGCTCAGCGAGTTTGTTTGCCCCTAGGGCTCTAAGCCACAGATCCCTGCATGTTTTCTTCAGTGCAAAGCATCTGGAATAATGTGAGGAACACGTCCCGTCTTACCAGAACGGTGTTTTTAAGCACGCAGCATGGTATGTATGTGGGACATGACACGACAGAGTGGGAGGTGTACAACGCGTGCTGGGAAAGTGTTAGATCACGCAGGGCGAAGGAAGTTAAACGTGACATGGTCTTGTCTATAACAGCTGTAGAAAGCAGTTCCCAGAATAAAATATCCCCGGGTTTTGTCTCAGAGAGAACTAATCGGTTCACTCCAAAAAAGAGCTTGTGAAAAAAACCTGCAATAAACATGATCAGAAGACCAGGAGCAAACCAAGGAACTAAGTTATAGGACTATTAATTTACCATTAGTGCAGTCTAAGTCTTATTTCAGTGACAAATAATATTCAAATTCATTTGATCTTTCCAGTGGAAAAAAACGGAAAAAACTTTGCAATTTCACCAAAGGAACTTCCACAGTTTAGCTTCCCATGCTCTTAAGATGATTGCAAATACGATCATTGTGCAGTGCTTCATTTCAGGAATGAAACTCAAATTCTTTTCCAAATTATTATAGCGACAATAATAGCTTGCTTTTAGCGAAATTCAGTGACAATCTGCTCTTTCTCCAAATCCATCATTCTAACATGTTATTAGAGAACATCAATATTGATGTAGCTGATCTCTTTTTCTTTTGACATCTACGCTCTTGAAGCTAGTAGATATTTTGGGCTTATGTCAAACTGTATCAGACACGTATGTTGCTGCCAAGGGCATATTTGTGCCTTGGCTTTATCCATTTTTTGTGTGTCTATGCCTGATCTCACTCTATTAAATACCTCATAATGTTCTTTAAGCTAGATTATCCTCTGCTCTTTTAGAATGGTTGAAGATGTCACATTAAATTCTAACTTTCTAAAGACAGATTCCCTTCTTTTCTGTTTTTTTTTTTTTCTTTTTCCTCCTTTTAAGGCCAGTATTAAAAAGGCATTGATCCAGTGACAAGTAAAGCCAAAAAAGACTTTTCTGTTCCACATCAGGGTTAGCCCTGAGGACGTGCACGTGAGCCTGGCTCCCTTTGGAGACCAGCCTTCCTAGCCCGCACGCTCGCTGCGGCACCTCTGTCTACGCTGCAGAGCACAGCTGGGGGAGAGTCCCCAGCACGCAGGCAGCCTCTCACAAACAAGCTTTCACGCTGCAGAGCTGCACACTCTCCTTCTCTTCCTTTCCTCCCCCTGTCCCCCCAGTCCAAGTCACACCAGGCACAGACTCCCCATACCTCACAGGAGAGCTCACCTACCCTCCCCAAAGCGTCCCCGGTCTCCACCCTTCAGCACTTCTGGCTCTCTGCGTTCCTGACTTTCATCTGCTCCGGCTGGTGCCAAGGCAGGGATCCAGCGTGGCAGGATGAGCTGCTCCTTACTGCAGCTCCACTCTTCCAGTGGAGATGGCGGTAACATTTCAGCCCTTCTTGAGAGGAAGGCAGCAGGGTGCACTGCAACGCAAAGACGCCAGCCATGCTGGGCCGCAACGCAGCAGTGTTGAGACACCTGCAGCATCCTGCCGTTGCGAATTCCCTCTGGTAAATGGGGTCACGTAGATGGGGGTAACTAGCGTAAAGCCTTGCACTGCCCAGGCACTGAGGTGATGGAGGCTGTGGAGATACAGAAATAGGATGCTATCAGCTCCGAGCAGGCTCCTTACCAAGGGGTCTACTACTAACCAGCTGGTACTAGCAAGTAAAATGTCAGTACTGCAACACGAGACTGGCATGGAATTATTAAAAATGAGCCGCCCTTAGGACAGCGCAAATAGGCACTATGCCTGGAATAATACTGGAGATTGAGATGATGGGTTACTCAGAGCATGCTAGGTTCCCAAACTGCACTCATATATTCCTCACAGGTGCGGGCATCTCAGTCAAAGCAAAGGACACTAGCTGATGGTCTTGTGGACTGAATGGCCTTACAGGATGGTTTGTGATCAACTGCTGTTGGTTGTACCAAGTCTCATGATGCCAGGATGCTAAGCAGGTCTCCTGTTTACCCATTTGGAGAAGCAAGGTCCTTTTTTCCCCTCCAAATAAAGTGGTACTTTCTAAGTAGCCCCACAATTTTCAGGTCTTAAAAGGATAACCAGAAAACACAACTGTCACCATTGGCACAGGTACCATCACGTCTACCATCATAAAATTTGAGCAAAGAAGAAGAAACAGGATGTTTTGGGCACCACTTTTCTCATATAGTCATGATAAACCATGGAGAAAAGTGATGCAGGGCTGGGGATTGCAAGGCAGCGTGCTCTGGCAGTTTACAGGGTAACTAATCTGTTCATTTTTCTGCGGCGTATGTGAAATTGCATATATTGGATAATAAAAGAGCCAACTTCTGTTTCTCTTGTCTCTATTACAACCCAAATATTACACTGAGAAAAACAAATTATTAACAACATTAAAACATCCGAAGTAACCAAAAAGATTTGGAAAGCCTGCAGGCTTCAGTCCACAGTATTCCCCATGACCATTTCTGAACTGGAACAGCTGCAGCATCTTCCCCTCATAGTTCCCCTGCAGAGCTTGACTCAGACTCTGTTCCAACATCCCAATTTTTGTTAGCTCTGTCCTTGTCACTTCACCTCCTCGTTTACTAGAAGCTGCTCTAGGGCCTGCTCCTCTAGAAACCGGTGCACTCCCCAGTCATGCTGATTTGTGAGCTCTGCACTCGAGGCAGCAGCTCAAAATCCCCGCAGCAAGCAGCATGTGGACATGCAGTTGTTAGACTCACAGTTGCCACCCTTTGCTATGTGACAGACATCTAAGTAATGCACTCTCTTAAGCAGACATCTGTCCACCTGATCCTGCTCTCCCAGCTCCAAATAGGTTCACACAAACACTTTTTTTCCAAAAATCACGTTCCCTGTAACCTCCCTTCTCAGAACAATGTTTAACCAGGACACCAATATCTTCTTCCAGCCAGCTGATGCGACAGTCTCTTAAACAGGCTGGTAAAGAGAAGACGAGCGGTGCAGAAGATGTGCGGGGAGTAAGAGAGCCCACACTGATGAAATGGGCATGATCTAGCAGGTCGTTTCTGGCACCCTGGAGGTAATGGAAGTTACAGAAACAAGGGGGGTTACAAGGTACAGGCAAATGTGGGACAGCACTGGAGAACTTCCTAAAATATGAGGACCTTTACCCAGCTGTTAGCTCCTCGTGAAACAGATAGATCAGAATCCCATACAAAGGGAAAACTCAAGGGTTCAACCTATACTTCTACTTGTTCAAGAGAGCTTGGGCGCCAAGCGCAATAAGGCAGGTGGAAGGGATATTATCTAATGCCTTTATATTTGAGGTAAAGTAAGGGTAGAAGATGTAATACCTCTAGTACTGACATAAGCTCGGAAAATAATCCATTAAAACTGCTTCAACTCAAGAACTAAAACTCTGTTTTTCTGGATTTTTAAAAAATGTTGATTCCAAATATACTAATAATAGTTCTCTGCAAAAATTGACCACTGGGTATCTACATACCGCCTTTTGATTAACTCTAAACAATAAATCATCAGCGCAGAAGATACTAGTTGCTTCATTGATGTTAAAAGAAGGTTAGAGTTTCCTAACTTTGAAGAAAAACTGTAATACAGTAGATAAACAAAGCAGACAAGCCACAATAAGAGAGAAAGTCCTCCAAGATGAAAATACTTGGAGGCTGGAGGTATTGGGAGAAAAGTAGAACACTGTTTGCCTTGATCCTAGGCATTTACTTATGGCCACTGTTGGAGACAGGATGCTAGGCCAGACAGAAAGCCGGTGTGGAGCAGCAGGCTCTCCTGATGGCCGGAAAACAGAAGAACACGATTTCATGAGAATGCAAACATCACCTTGGTTCTGTTAACAACAACATTTTTTGCTTGGAAGACCAAGTGACGCTTCGTAAAACAGAAATATGTGCGTTTATCATAGTGTGCCTCTACCACTTAGATGTGCCTATGCTTGCAAGTCAGATTTAAAACAGATTCCCATGCTTATAAGGGCATTTAGGTGGAACTTGGACTTCCACATCAAAAACTCTAACCTTGAAAAAAATCTGCTTAAACACCATCTCCAAGCTCCTTGGTCACATCACATTTTAAACTGTAAAATTTGCCAGGGAACCTGTTACGCCTCTGGACTTGCCTAAAATGGCTCCAGCTTGACAGAGCAAAGGAGCTCCGAGTGGAGCTGGCACCTCAGGCAAACGTTCGACACGCCAAGCCTCAGGCTTGGTGGGAGAGGAAGGGACCGAGGCAGAGCGGATAGTCTTTCCCTTGCTGGTCGACCATGCAAAAAATTAATTGGAGACTAAGGTAAAAACAGAGCACAAAAGGGACAGCGAAGCTATCATCTTGAGAGTCTGGTCCTCAAAAGCAAGGCGGGGAAGAGACCTACTTCTGCATTTCAGAAGAGACAGAGCAGGCTGCGAGCAGACGGGTGCAGGACTACCTTCCCCCTCTGCCCTTCCCGGCAGCAGCCCCCGTGCCGGGCCCCCCTGCGCCGAGCAGGGGCTCAGCCTTCCCGTCGTTTCGGGCCACCGTGCCGAGACGCCCAACTAACTTCATAGACTGCAGACCAAGGGGAACAACGTGCGGACCACAGACGTCTCTTCTTCCGCCCTTCAATGGCGCTAGCCCTCGCCAGTAAATATCCCCGGCAAATAATACCTCCCCGGCAGAAGGAAGCTGTGCCAGCGTCATTTCTAGTATTCACTTTTCTTCTAAATGCACCGACTCAGGCTCTCGTAATACACAGAAAATTGTGAAGATGCGAGCTCTACTAACACAGAACAATAAATATTTTAGACAGTAGTACATTTACGCAATCCTGTTGCATTACATACACTGGATTTCCCTGTGATCCTTCCTGCTGTTAGAACACCTGTATTCAGCACAGTAAAAGCGGAACCACTTGATTTTTACTTCACATTATATATATATATAATATAAAATATAATAGAAATGTAATATATATATAAAACACATACACGTATTTGTGTTTTCATCACCAACTACCGTATCAGTAATTTCTTCAGACACCATAAGAGCTCTCTAGTTTGTGTCAACAAGCACAGCCCCCCCCAAGTAAAGGGCAGCTGGCACCAAGACCAGAGGCATTAAATTGTCGCTGGCGTCAGGACCATGGCTGCTGACCCCAGTTTGAAACCTGCCTTTCTGAGTAAATCCTAGGTCATCTTCATTTCTTTGTTCCAGATGTAACCACTTCAGGAAAAGGGACTGCCTCGGGCTATGTGTCTGCATGCTGCCTGTCCCAGCAGAGCTGCGATACTGCCTGGCCCCATACACAGGCAGCGAGTAAACCACCAGCCACCAAGGCAAGTTCCCTAAGGAGACGCCTGCGACCTGCCCCACTTCGGCAGTCTGGCCTTGGCTAACAGCCGAGCAATGTCCCAGCTAATCCAGTGGTAACTCTCACGCTTTCGCAATGATTAATGTAGTGGGCATATCTATACTGTGAGTGTTGTAGTGCTCTACGTACAGTACTGTACATGTGCATACGGTGAATGTATTTACACTGTAAATGCTGACATCCGCTGTAAATCCACTGTTGCTGACATGGGTTTATTGTCTAATAAATTACGGGTCGGATTTTGAAAGGCAGCCAATGCCCGCTCTGTTCTCCTTGAAGTTACCAGGAAAAGTCTCTCTTGACTTCAGCGGAAAAGTTAGAGGAACACTCAGAATTTTTTTTAAATCCTAACTTACATGGAGATGTAAAAGCTTACAAAATGAGTATACACAAATGTAAATTGCTCAAACAATTCTTTAAATTTACCTCAGAAAATAATTTTGCAGTTTGCAGGTATTTCACTTCAAAGCCACAGCAGACATGAAAGTCAAGAGGAGCAGAGAGAGAGAACTGAGATTCATGACTCTCTTTGTTTCTTAAATCTGGACATAATGCATAATGTTTGAGTCTTAACCTAGACCTGAAGTATAACACACGGCAGCACAATGTTTCTTACAGCAAAAGGAGCTATATCTTGTAGCAGTAACTTATAAAACTTAAGTAACACGAATAATTAAGAGGCGATTAACAGAAATATTAAATAAATAATATGTTGCATTAAAACAGCATCACATTTAGGTTTTAAAACTCTTAACAGAGAGTGTAAGGAATAGTAAAGCACTTAGAGCAAATAATTTTTACCTTCACCAAATAATCTAACGGTTTAGTGTGTTTAAAGAAGTAACTACCATACACCCGGACTTTCAACATGACAGAATCTGAGAGGCTGTATACAGTTTTCTGTACTTAGAAGAGGAAGTACCATATCCTAACGCTACAGACATTCTTCCCAAACACCGGGTTTTCTTAAGGGCAACTTACAAGAGCAGTTCTGTTAAATAAATAAGGATCCAAATTGCTACCTTTGGTCATGCTGAGCTCCCTTTACTCAGGACCTGATCGTGCACGTAAACTCCAGGTTGGCATGAAGAGCAAGTACAAAGCCTTGGCTGCGCACCACAGCTCACAGGACCAAAGCCCGTCAGGACAAAACCCCATTTCCTCAAGAAATGCCCAATTCATTTCAGAAGTATCTCCCATCCAAACACTAACACACGCACCTAAGCGTGATCCTAAGTACCTGCGCGTTTAGGTACATCCAAGAAGCCATATCCCAGTAAAGAATAGTCTCTGTCATACTCCTGAGCCCTTTCACCGCCTAGATGAAAAAGAGCAGACATCAGCATCTGCAATTGAAACTGAACGAATAGGATTTGCTTGTCCTACCTGGGAGCTATGATCAATGTATCTGCGGTTCAACCAGTCAGAACTCCTGAAAAGTTTCAGCCAAATTTTCCATGCAAAGTGCCAAAACTTTCTAAGTTCCAACACACTAGTCTGCCAAAACACTGCATAACCCAGACTTGCAAATCTTTCACTCCTTCAGCATAAACACCCTGTCAGGCGACAGACAGGTTTAGATGAATGCCATCAGAACCAAGGATTATAGTATTTCACTCCTGACCAAAATTAGGGTAATATATCACCAGAAGCCTAGCCCTAGTGCACCAATGAACCCGTAACAAACCAATAGTAACAGCTGTAAGCAACATTATTAATATCTGACACTAACTGCTGAATGTAAATATGCTGGACCTTCCCTGCAATTCGATGCAACAGGAATGCATGCAGTGTGGGCACGTGGGTCCAAGTCACCTCTCTTTCACAAAGGAAGGAATTTGCATCACTAGATCATGTAGACCCAGGAGAAATATCGAGGGCAGGGAACAGTCTGACAATGAATATTCTGCCTCAAAATAAACTGATGGTGACTTAATAGCCTACTCCCACCTCGCATAATCTGCTGCCAATAAGGCTATGAATGAATGAGTGAAACTTCTGCACCAGAAGAGTAAGACACTTTCTGTGTGATATTGGGCACTGAAAAAACAAAAAGGTTGTCTAGTAAAGCTATATAGGAGAACAGAACTGAAGATTTCTATTTTTCATTATGTAAATTGAACAGTTTATAGGACGAAGGTCTGTTTCATTTTCCATTATTGCAATTTATACTAAAACAAACAAACAAACAAGAGCTTTGCATGAAACACTCTTTGCAGGTTCTTTTTCAAGTGGGCTATGTTAAAAACATCTCCTGTTAATATTTTCAATATTGTTCCCCAGTAGCTCTAGAAAGATCTAAATTTTCAAGTACTTTTGCTCAAAGAAAAGGCTGTATATGAAGGGAGCAGACAACCTAGCTGAGTCACACTGGTTCCAAGTAAAAGTACAGAGTATTTGATGACAAATGTGAAATATATGTCCCAAAACCAGTGCTGTGCCACATACCTAAGGAACAACATAAGGAAATTTTTCAGAAAGCAGAAATAACAGTTTCCTTCTGTTTACCTTCTGTAGTGTAGTGAAGACATAATTACCCATGAAATTACCCCAAAAGGCTGGTTTGAATCTATGATTTTTTCTGAAATGCTTCCAAAATACCCAAACGCAGCAAGGCCCTAAATGAGAACTTCAACATCTCAAGAACATCAGTCTTTTGTGAGACTCTTACAGGTTATGTTTTGAGTTGCAGCTGATAATCAGAAGCGGAGAAAAACCTATCTAAAAAGTTGAAGTAGTCTCAGAGGAAAGGGGTGGAAGGAATAGAGATTTGCAGAAAGATCTTTCAAATACCAATTCAATTTTTTAGACAGCAGTGGATTTTGTGTGCACGATGATCTTCAACAGGCAAAACGGTACAGTAGTGGTCATCCTTTTAAGGTACAACCTAAATCAATAGTCTCAAAGACTTCTCGGCCATCTGAAAGACATATGGGCTTTTTTTCCATTTTTGCAATGTTACAGATATTTCTTCTACTTTAAAAAACAACAAACGTTTAAGTCAAATTAAGCTCTAAAAAAAATTACCTTCTGATAACAACCACATGCTAAATGGCAGTTGTACAGGCACTGCAGTAAGAGATTACTCACATCTGCAAGTAGAAAGCATTTATCAAAATTAGAGTCTTATAAACCATCATACATAAACCTATAGAAAAATCAATGCCCATGGCTTATATTAGCAAGGAGCAATGAATTATTACTTATCCAGCACATAACAGAAGCTTGCTTTTCCTGTAAAAATTCAAAGCCCTTCAAACCATATCCAAAGCCCTTAGAAGTCAGTGAAGGCTTCTCACTGACTTCCATGAGCTTCGGCTGACACCCACAGTCTGTCCTTAATCTTGGCAGCAAATTCTATCACTTCTTTCGGAGAAAATCCAGTGGTTGCTTTAAGTGTGTCTAATCCATGAGGACAAAACTTTAATGAGTTTCTAAATTTATATCTTTAGAAGCAAAAAAAAAAAAAAAAAATATATATATATATATATATATATATAATAAAAAAACCTGTGACCTAGAATCTATTCCAAACCACTGCTCTTCTTTTCACTGGCTCTGCTCACTCTCCCGAGCCAAAGTCGCTAGATCAAATTCATCTCACACACCTGGGCTAATGGACAGAAAATATACTGTAACTCTCTCGCCACAAAGAAATAAGGTTTTTACCTTATCCCTCAAAAACAGCAAAGGGCTTGAGCTCTGCAGACCCATTATCACCTCAGGGAAGCTATCACCACATCTGGCTGTGGATGTAAGTCAGCAAATAGCTACTTACATTAATCATCATCATATGATTTGACATACAGCTTGCTAACTCGGTGTGCGCATGCATGTGCAGGTGTATATATATAAATGTGTGTATTAATATCTATATTATAATTAATCTGCACTGTGATCACTTCCCAGCACTAGGGGAGGCAAGGTTTCACCTTCCAATGAATAAACACATTTTTAACCAATTAGGCAAGCGTGGGAATGGTTATTTCCTGTCTGTCCGAGCAAATGAAAACCATTCAGGACATTCACAAGATAAATTATCCTTTCCACACTGGGAGATGGCAACAAAATTGCTTTGTGAGTTGAATGACTAAGCCCTTTCCTGATAAACTTAAGGGAGTAAACAATTAAGCCCAATAAATAAGCACTAAAACACTGGGAACATAAACTATTTCATAGCGATTCATAGTTTAAGCTAGTTCCATCAACCCGTGGGCTGTACGGTTACAAATGACTAGCTATGTCTCATTCCAACTGACTCCTTATTTCCTTTTACTTAGTAGCTTTTAAATGAAAGCGATTTTCTCTTAGAATGACTTAAATGGGAGAATGCTTAAAAAGTGTATTTTATTAATTACATTTTTCAGAAAACTGCCTTGATTTGGCAGAAAAAATATTATCTGCAATTTATTAAGCTTGACTCTACAGTTCATTGGCCATCTGAAGTTGCCTGTTTCTCTCTCCATTAACTACAGAGGGAGCCTTGGGTGACTAAGCTCCCAGCTTTCGCAGTCGGGAATGGGAAGATAGATGGGAGGAATACAGCCTTCAATTCATCAGACTTGCCAGAAAGATTCAGAGACACCAGTCACTACTGAGCCATTACTCTTCCCCAGGCTTAAAAAGCATAAAAGAAGATTTCTAGGGTCTGGAAAAAAAAATTGGAAAACTGAAACTATATTTGAACTGAAATGTATTTGTCCAATTGCCTTCCGAATTCCCCGCCTCCATAAATTCTTGTTCAGCAAAGGACCACAGACAAAACATTTCACGTGGATTACTTTAGTTTTTACCAACCTGATGTGTGACTTCAGCTAGGGTTACTGGGATGCCTGTCTTAACTATGGAGACCACATAATAAACCTAAGCGTTCAGCATTCCCCTCGACTCTTTTGGTTTTCCAACAGAGAAAAATAATGTCATGTAAAGTGGTGGTGTTACACATTTGATGATTGGATGCTCACTAATGTAACACCCTGCTTAGTGAATAAAAATACGTATTTGTGTCTGAAATGCCATTTTCCACAATCACTAAACCATATGTTTGATGGAAGTTAAACTTTTTTTTTTTTTAGGGCAAGGGCTATACTTCAAATTTTCTGCAACTCTACAACCATACATGAAATATTTGTTCCCAAAAAGTATGTCCACATAAAGAATCACCGCAAGTAAAATTTGGGTTAGACATTCACCAGACCTTTATAAGGCTAACAGCAAAGCAATGATATAGACAGCCTGAGGAGACTGTAAAATCTTCAGCATTGGAGATCTGAAGAAAAGGTTGGAGAAATATTTGCCAGGAATAGCTGAGACAGAGTTGGTTCTGCCTTAGTCAGGTAGATGAGCCAAGGGACCTCCGAGAGTCTCTTCCACATGAATCTTCTACGGTTTTGTTTGTGTGTATGTGGGTGCCTGACAGCAATGACATCATTTCCAGATGAGAGATACTAGTTTTAGGAAAAATAAGAATTCAAAGAAATGAGGGATTGAGCAGGCCTTTGGGAACAGTAACAGGCTTATCCTTGATACTCACTGTCCATCCTGAAGGTGGTTTAATAAAGGGCAGGATATTGCACATCACAAAATGAAAGCGAGAAAACGCATAAGAACTTCTTGTGTTCCACTGGGTTGGTTTATAATTTGGCAGGTCTCTAATTTAAAGGAATTGAACAGTACTTTCTAGGCAGACTTTATCAACCTGAAAACAATAATACCCTACTCTAGTACCTAGGGTTTATTACATTTCTAGCAAAACGACAAATGAGAGCAAACAGGAACCTTTCACTCGTTTCCACCCAAGAACTTAAATTCCTTCACTGACCCATTTTCACAGTCTACAGGAAACTACAGAGCAAAATCTTTTACTTAGTCCCATTTTTATTTAATTTTTAAATACATTTTATTTACCTTAAAGTGAATAAACCAAAGCTGGTAAACAGCTGGGCGAGGGGGCCAATGTATGGAAAGAGGAAGATAATTTACTGTGTTTAGTTATACATACACAGTGTAAAAATTACATAAAAATATGTGAACAATGAACTATGTATTTATGATCACACCGATCGTTAGAGTTGCTTGGTGTAGCTCTCGCTGCATCCCTTTTTTACTGTTTTTCTAGTGTTTATCGTCTTTGTGGAAAAGACAACATTCCTTTGTGTTTCGACAGTGCTAGACGCTTTGGGGATGCCACCACAATCTAGCTAATATCTGTCCCCTTAGAACTCGTTGGCTGACACCTACAAGGCTCATTGAGTAAAAGAGAGCAGGAAAGGCCAAAACAAAGCAGCAGAAGTGCAGCAACGAACACTTGCCGCAGCAGAGGAAAAAGTACAAATCTGACTAATTCAGTCTTCTGTGTTCGTAAGCAGATTCGGATATTGCTCTCAAGGCTTGACCTGGAATAACTTATGACTCCATCAGAAAAAGAGCGTGTACCAGGACTGCAGATGACATAGGTCAAGAAGATGTAATTTGATGTTATCACACCCTTTGACTCATAATGGTGATAAAATAGTTACTATTGAAGTTTTGACCTTTTCCCATCTGGTGCCAGGCAGAATCCTAGGAGGAAAACCCTTTTTTTTTTTTTTTTTTTTTTTATACAAAGGGGGGGTTGTAGAGGAGAGACAGAGGGGAGATTTTGTCTCACAAAAATATTAAGAAGAAATTAAAATAAGAGTATACTAGACATCTGAAAAAAAAAGGGATTTTTCCATCTCGGCATACTCTCTGGGCAAAAAGCTTTGGGAAACCTCTATTCCACTGTTGTCCTGCCAAGGCAGCTACGGAAATATAGACTGGTTCTTACTGAATTCAGCAGCAGGCCCAGTGGTAAAGCAGGGGAGCTTGCAACTTAAATCCTGCTCTATCTCCTGGCAGCATAAATCGTACTGGCTTTTGCTCAGCCACCAAATAAGAAATTGGTGCCTCCTTCAATACTTCACCACTTATCCTCTTTCCTAGCCAGCTTGCGTTCAGTACAAAGAGTCCAAAGGCAGCTGACAAGTGACACTGCTTCCTCTTCCAGCTCCAGCATCTGCCATGCCCTTCTGGGCCACGCACCAGGATGGTCTTGAGAGCAGGAGCTGGCAGTGTTTGAATCTACCCCTTCAGCCCTGGTCAGTAGCACTGTCCAGCGCTGTTACTGCTGTCCTTGCAGATGCCAGATGCAACACCACCGCATCGCTGGGGTGCAGAACTGGCGGGGGCAGGGACTAAAACCTCCAACCAAACACCTACTGCACTCTGCCCTTCTTCCTTTTTGGTCCTCCAACTTTTGTCCCGTTTGATCCTGCTGAATGCATAATAAGTAAATAATGCCTTTCTCCCATTTGCAGATACTGCTAGAGGGCTTCTCCCTTGTCCTTGTTTCATGTTGATTTTTATTCAGTCACATTTTCATATAAAAATGTGCACATCTGTAGGATTTAATCCATATGGTGTTATTTCTGTACATATAGCCTAAACAACATTTCTGCTTGCAAATTCCCTTAATTATAACCATCCACTAGCACTAAAATAAGCCACAGTACCTAATGCTCTTAGTCTTCAATCACAACATGCTCAGTATGAGCTCACTTTGTGTGCAGACCAAATGATCCAGACCAGCTCTATCTATGCTGCATATACAGGCAGACTCTTCTGCACTTAGGGCTCCTCACCAGGTGAGCAAGTTTCTGTGCATGACAGTAATCGATTCAAAAAACAGGTAATACAAACAATTGGTGGAATAGCACTTCAGGACGAAATGAAGATCCAGAATAAAAGACTACATACAGCCTTGAAGTGGACAAACTAACTTGCTGTTTCAGGGACACACGAATTATCACACTGAAGAGCTGAAGTCAGTCTAGTCTCTACCAGTGATTGGATCAAGATGCTGCAGAGCAACAGGCAAACACTCCACCACAGGCTCATGCAGGTTAATTTGCCCCTGTCCATAGGGAGCATATCTTGTTCTTTACTGGACAGAAGCAAACAAAATCCTGAAATGCAGTTATTCTAGAGCAAAGTTTATTCCATTTAATTATGATGACACCAGACATTCCTAATATCCACGTCCGAGTCTTTTTTCAAATATAACTACATTAAGCATTGACAACTTCTTTGGGTAGTAAATTTTATTTATATGTTTAAACAGATGTAGATTGCTTTCATTGATTTTGAATTTCCTGGTTTTGAATTTCATGGAGTATCTCTTACCTTTTCTATGAGAGAAGCAGAAAAAAGCTCCAAACTGTATTCTGCAGTTATTCATGCTTTACATATTTTCAATCTATTTTCTCTTCTTCCTCTCCTCAAAGATTAAAAATCTTTTCTCAATTGCCCTTCACTGAATCTTTTCCATGAGACAGAGATGACCAGAACTTGACATACTATTTAAGATAAGACTTATACAGAATACACATGTATTATCATATTCTCCACAGCATTCAAGGTCCCATGCAAGCTAGCATCGCCTTCATGTTTTCTAACCAATGCCACACGAGAATATGACCTCATTCAGCTGGAATGCCCAGGTTCAATAGCAGTATTGATGATGCCATGACTTTAGAGCTATGAAAAGTATCTTAGTTATTTCACATCCCTGTTAAAATTATCCTAGCTGGACAGTATGGCTGTCATATTCAGGCCACATAGAGTGGCCTTGTGCTCTTTAGTCTCAAGAATCCAAATAAACGCCAGCCTCTCTCCCTAGCCTGCATAATACCTTTCTTAGGCACAGGTTTCCATCACTCTTTACAGGATATGCAGTCCTGGAACAACACAACTCCCATTTAAGCCACTACAGTAGTTTAAGTTCACCACCGTATACAGAATTTATCGCTCTGAAGACAAGTTGTATCCTTGGTCTTTTTAGTGATCTATCACTGAACTGTGATGAGAACATTGAAGATGCAATCATTTCCCACACTTGATATCCTATAAGAAACAAGTGCACCAAATTTCAAGATTTTAAATTAATGCAAACGTGTAAATGATTCATATCAGTCATCTTGGTAAACATGTCTAGTGTATGGCATCTGGTGTTAACCATTTCTCCTATCATCAAGCTCCAACATGTAACTAGCTAGCTAGAGTCATTGATCCAACACTGTCAACCCTAGCTTCTCACAGAAAGAAAACAGTAACATATAACGCTTTAGGTGGCAGGGGTATCCACAGCTTCCCCACGAGCAAGCAATTCACACCACCAATGAAAGTATCATGTATGTCATTAAAAATGGAAAAGGGTTAACTAGCACTAGCAAGACAAATCCCAAGATGAAATGTTTTTCAATATGTTGCTTGATACAATATGATGACTTTGCATCAAATTTTTGTGGACAAGTTTATTATATTCAAGCAAGCTGATCATGAATAAGTTTGTTTTGCTGTGGAATTTTTCCAGGCATGACTCACATATTAAGCAAACACTATCCACAATGTGTTTTTACTCCTAAAGGCATTTGAATCTTTTTTCTAAAAAGAGACAGAAGGACAAATATTTGAGACTTCCTCCAGGGGCAATCTTTGTTCATTTGCTACTTTTCCACTGGCTTTTACTTGCTGTACTCACACCTTCATTGTGAATTCTGCAGAGGTTCCCTCTGTTCTCTTTCACATGTCATTCTCTTTTCAGGTGCCCACCATTGATCTAAAGACAGCTTTTCTTATTTGGTAAAAGGGCAACTGGAGGCAGAGCAAGAGTTTAACATTTTCGGTTCCAGTCCTGTTCTGTAGTCAATTTAATCTCATCACCTGCTTCACGCTCCTTTCATTCCTCTTGTTCAGAGACCCATAGACACACGGCAAGAGCTATCCAGAGGCAGAGTGAAACGGCATGCAGCAGGGGCTTAGAGCTGAACTAAGAAAAATTAATTCCAACAAAGGTCAAGTTTTTCACCAGAGGTAACAGAGGGTTCAGTATTGTACTAAAGCGCCCCAAACAAAAGAGCAGCACTTTCTGCATGGGCACTTACAGTACAAACACCTGATCTCCAGGTGACAGACACTGGTCGAATCCAGGCAAGGAGTAGTATTCCTCCTCAGGTGGTCTTTGCAGTTTTATAGTCAAGGTCCCAAAAGGCAACCGGTCACTAAGAGCCAGTGCCAGCGAGGAATCAAGTACTTCACACTCACCTGCGAGGTCAGTACTTTGGTGGTAGTGGGGTCTTCTCTGTTGGAATTTGTAGATATTACACCAGTTGTTCCTGCTGACAGTCCGCAGAACTGGTACAGCAAGAACCAGCGACCGCAGGGAGCATACGCAGGTGCCAGGTGGGAGACCTGCTCTTCCAGTCCCCAGGCCAGCCTTACTAGCGAGGATCAGAAGGCAGAATGAGGAACTTAAAGAAAAGGAGGTAAATGCCTTACATTCACATTGACCAAGTCTCCTTTCCTTTGACCTAACATGGTCCAAAATGAGAGTAAGGACCATCCTGACAGCAAGGGCATGAAAGTTCAGGTAGCCACCTGTGCTACACACACTTTCAGGTGTAAACCAAAGGCAGAGTAACATAGAGGCAGTTCTAACTAAGAGATGGGTCCTGCTGTTTTACCCTACTACAATGTCTGCATCGTGCCTTCCCCTGTTTTGAAGGGAACAGATAACTTCCCGTCAGGATACCCAGGAAGGCTGAGCTACATCCATACGTGCAGAGCTCGAAGCCCTCCTGCCAGCCTGGCTGCCACTGCACCCCGGAGGGCTCAGTCGCCGAGCCAGCTCACACCAGCGGCATTGCACAGCCCTCCTAGTCAGTCTTCTGCTGCAGGAACCATCAGAAGCTCCACAGGACAAGGACGGGGGCCCTGCTGAATCAGAAAACAGCTCTATCTTGCCAGTACCTTCTCCTCTAGGTAACCGCAGATTTTGGCTGCCTGCAGACCACCTGGGAGAAGGTAAGCTGTGTTTCTGTGCTGTATAGCACAAAACAGCTTTCACAGAGACAGTACTTTCCTGCTCAGATGTCCCCTCGGTTGAGAGAGGTTTCTAGCAACCCACCTATCCCACCATCTGGAAAATGTTGGATGTCCTATTTTAACCCAACAGAGATGCTTCTTGCCTTGTCTAAAGTTTTCCTTCATCATTCCTAGGAGATGCTGGAAAGCCTGCTGTCTTCTAGTAAGCTTTAAACCTTTAAGGCACAATACTGAAAGTTAATGGTGTTAAATTACAAGACGAATAAAAATAGCAGCTGATAAAAATCCCTGTAAAAGTGAAATACAGCTTACTCTTCTTGCAACTTCACATGCAGCTTACATTTCTTCATAAAGCCTCAGAAAAGGTCAGGAGACAGACTATCTATCAGGAACCATCAAGCTAGATTTTCAAGTCAGGCTAAAAAGATCCCAAGGGAGCTGTTCGCTTATAACTAAAGTTACCCATGAAGTAGGGTTTGGAGCTTAATTTCCTTATCTTTGAACCCCAAAGCAGAATGTTCAAAATCAGAAAACTCTGTTCACAATTTAATTCACCTTATTTTTAAAGTCCTTCTGCAGCATTGATCAGCTTGCATTTGCTATCAGGCCTTCGTTGTGCATCAGACTATAAAATACACACGTGGCCCTTTGCAGGCTGTCAGCTCATTAAGGAGAGAGCGTTAAAAGCTACAGCACTGTTGGGACACCCTCCAAACTATACGTTTGGACGTGTCATTAAGCACTTGCAGAACAGCTAAGAGATGACTGAATTGGTCTACATGTACAAATACCTTTTTGCATAGGCTTCTACAGATGAGGTAGACAAGCAAGAGTTTGGAGCCAGCCATGAATACCAGCTGCCATGGCAATAGAATGAAGTGGTTAAAAAAAGCATTAGAAATATTGCGATATTTGCTTTATGGCAGTGGTCTGGAACCAAACCCACAATATCTCCGAGGTATGCCTGCAGTCATATTCATATTCAAGCAAGTCCATGTTAGGTACACGGAATTCCCCCCCCCCCCCCAAAAAAAAAAAAAAAAGCAGCTCCGTAGCGGTCTGTGCTTAGCCTGAGGTTAAGGGAGGTATACTATTCACTGCAATGACAGAAGAGTTACCTCCATGCTGTATCTAGCTCTGCATACATCATGGCTCATCATTTTCTTCCCTCCTCACTACAATGTCTTTACATTTTTAAAACTCTTTCATGAAGAATAGGGAAAAAATGAAAACAGCAAGAAAGATGTATTAATAAGTAACCAAAAAGCCTCTCTTTTCTGGCTATTACTAAATTGGATTAAATGATCTCCTGCAATCAGAGCCACCTCTTACTGGAAAAAGGAGAAATGAAGAAATGGTTCTGAAATGAGAATTGACCTTAAGAAAAATATCATTATTGCCTTCTTTCTCCGAAATGTTAAACATAGTCAAGTCTTACTTGATCTCATCAAGATACTCCCTAGGCAAGAGAAAAGATTCCAAAAATACTACAAACACTACGACTATTTGCACTGCAACATATTCCCAGACACTTTCCTTGCGATCTATTCCTTCTGACATGACATTCAGAACATCACTAAAGCTCAGTATCAGGCTGTGTCATTCAGCATCTGGCACTGCAGCAATTATTGAGTTACTGTGATTGAACGCCTTTCCCTGACTAATCCACATGGACTGAGGGTACTCAGCAGGAGAATTTGACTTCTGAAGACAACACTGATCTTTCTACACTTCAGCACAGGATGTGTTTCTAGGTCCTGCACGTTTAGCATAACTCAAACCAGCCACAGTAGGAATTTCAAGGAGTAGATTATTAAAGCACTGGCATTCTGCAACTGCTATTTACTTTCAGAATACCTGCTATTAATGTCTTCTGTCTAAACAAACATCACCATCACTGCTCCCAGTGCTTCCCAGTTTTCTCCCCTCTTCTTGATCACACTACAATTTCCTTAAAGCTTGACTATAAATCTTCTTATCATTTTAACTAGTCATTGCATTGTGTGTAAGGAATACTGAGCATCAACTAGATCTTGCACTTTTTCTTTATTCTCCTGCTCTTCTCAGGCTTTTATGATTCCTGCTGACATTGCTTGCCTAGGAAATCTCAGATCTGGAAAAGGATTTTGTTTCGGTTTCTCTAAGAAAATGAAAAAAAAGAAAGAAAGAAAGAAAGAAAAAGAAATATCCCATCAAATCTATTGCCTTACTTAACTCATTAATCAGTCAAATGCATTGGGGTGCTTTCTTTGCAAGAGCTCTGATTTTTTTTCTTTCTAGATTAAGAAGAACCAATGCTTCCTCTAAACTGCGTGTCAGCCTAAGCAGGTGTAGAGACAATGCGACTTCATCCACACTAATGGATTTGGTCCTACTTTGTTTTGGACTTCCAGTACAAGACAGACATTGACAAACTGGAGTGAATCCAGGGGAGGGCCACCAGAATGGTCGGGGGCTGGAACACATGGCATATGAAGGAAGCGGGGTTGTTCAGTCTGCAGAAGAGAAGGAGAAGGGGGTCTTACTGCTGTCTATGACTACCTAACAGGTGGTTACGGAGCAGATGGAGTCAGACTCTTCTCAGATGCACAGGGAAAGAATAAAAGGTTCCGAGCACAAGGTGCATCAAGGGAAATTCTGATGAGCTATTAGGAAACAAAATTCACAGTGAGGGTGATCAAATGCTTGGCCAGGTTACCCAGAGAGGCATGCAATCTCCACCCTTGGAGATACTCGGAGCGCAACTGCACGAGGCCCTGAGCACCCTGAGCTAAGCTGGTCCTGCTTTCAGCAGGAGGTTGGACTAGAAACCTCCAAAGGTTCCACCAAGACTAAACTACTCTGTGTTTTTACAATTCCACCCTGATATCACTGAATCAGAAGAGGCCCATTTTCCAGGCTACTTGATTCCTCCAGACAGTTCACTTCTCTCTACAATGAAAACTCACAACTAGTACAATATTTGAGTATAATAGGCAGCTTGTAACTGGCACCTCACATTTAACCTTTCCTTTCCTCTCATACCAAGCAGGGTGATGCAGTCCTCTGCTCTGTTCCTGAGAATGATCAGGAAACATCAATCTCAAGAATGCTAATAAGCTCTTTTCTGTCAGTAACAAAGAACGTGGGAGGCATGGACCTTCTACTGTAAGGATCCAGGGCCTAGCGATCCGTGTTCAGGAATAAATCATCAGTGATCGTAAGGAAGCCAAGATCACATATGCTCTGCAAATGAACTAGGGCTAAATTTTGTCGTGCACATCAACAGCGTTCACACAGGAAGAAGCTCATCCATGCCTGCTGCCTTCTGACAAACGCAAAACAAGATCGCAGAAGAGGAAGAACAAGCTTGTAGGTAAAGCTCCCAACCAGCTCCATGGAAAACACGATTCACTTGCAGCCCTGCCACAGGCCTTAGCCTGCAGCACTACCAACAAGATTGCCTGGTTACAGGGAAATTGGAAAAGGTCTCTCCTAGGCTCTGCTTGTCAGTGGGAAGCAGGTACCTAATTCTCAAAACTCACACTCACTTTCTCTGTACATCCTCAGCATTAGCTGCCGCCCATCACCATCAGCGTATCTTCCACATAATAGGAGCAGAGATTCCACAGGGTTCAGGCACTCCGTGAATCCGAAGGATAAGAATGCTGCCTGGGGCAATTTGCAGCCAGAAATCTATCCCTCACAGGTACTTACACCTAAACCAGGGCTGCAAATGCTCAAATGTGGCATTGTTCTGATCATGTAATTCAAAGCCCCAAAAAGTTTAACATTGCCTCGTTTTGTCATTTGAGGTTTTGAGCTACAACATTCTCCTGTCTTTTATTTCTCATTTTCTCACCCCGATGCTTAAGAAAGAAGTTAAACACTCATTTCAATTCATTTTCCTACCCTTAGAGGAATAACAAATAGAATTTGAATATGCAAAAAGCAAACAAAAAAACCCATAGCTTCATCCCACTCTAGCAAGTACTTCATTAATATTGAGAAGCTCATCAATTTGAATTTATTTGGAATCCACGAGTCACAGTCACTAGTAAAATGACCTAGAGACTACAGTGATAACTCCCTTGCATTTCAACACAAAAGAAAACCTTCCACAATACACAATGTGAGCAAAACTTTTGGCTGAATATCATCATTTTCCTGTTTGCTTCAGCTACTACTTCAAGTGATGCTGTTGCTATTTTTCAGTGCACTGTCCCTTAGTAAATGGCTGCTCACACCATATAAGATAAAATTAAACAACAACAAAATATATATATACACACACATATATACGTTTTCCACATTCACAGTCTTTTCAGGCCAATACATTCTCTGAAGATAATGAACTACCCTGACATATTCTGCAACTCTTCTCCCTGTCCTCTGTAGCAATGGGAGAATGGAACCATTCATCAACATGACACAGCATGGCTTCCAAATATTGAGACATCTCGATACAGTCAGCTGAGTAAAATCGCTTTCTGCATCTCTGCTGTTGCTTTCAGCAATGATCTAGTAGCAACCAGGGAAAGACAAAGCTGTGATAACTTTCCACAGGCCAGGTGAAAGCACAGACCAGACCAGGTAAGGCACAATTATTCTGAGCTTCGTCTTCTAGCTCCCTAGGGAAGAGTTTTAGGGCTGCTTTCTTCTCACATGACTTTGCTGAATGCGCCATTTCTGACAACAACACATCCAAAGTACTTTCTTTCTCCACCACATTTTTGCCATTCCCTTCTCTATTCAACCAGGAAACACTAAAGCAAATCATATAGTACAAAGTACGTATTCGACATAAAGTGCAATATATCTTAAAGTATGCATCAAAACTAAATGCTGCCTTTGGATGCAAGCCTAAAGCTTCTGCAAGTATCTAAGGGAAAGAATTTTTTCAGCATTCAACTGAGACCACCAAGTAGAAGTGTAATACTCAAGTTGTCTGAATTGCCAGAGTCAGAGGCTGGAAGCATGCCTGTACTTTTTGGCAATACAGCACTTCATATGATGCAACACATGGCTCCAGTCAACACTCCTTTCTCTGGTATAGCAGGCAACAAAAGATCAAGCCATTAGTCCTTCACTGTTTTCTATTCCAAGGTTTTATCCCCTATGTTTCGAGATGCTCTCTCATTCCATGCTGTCTGACAGTACTTTCAGCTTTTTAGAAGTTGGAATTATAAGAATTATTTACACTTGAAAAAGTAACATTTTGGATGCACATTCTGTTCTTGGCCAGAGGCGGCTTTTTTTTTTTTTTTTTTTTTAAACTTTTCTACCTGCTTGGCCTGTAGAACCATTTTAACTTTGCTAAAACTTCCAGAGAAGCAGCACTTTTACCAGCACTGAAATGCACTGCATCTTTCATGTCTTCAAATAAAAATTAAGCCCAACCTGTCATCTGTTAGATCTGTTGCATCTAACACTTCCTGCAGAAGAGTGCTAGTTTGATTATCCTCTAGCTAGACTTTGCTGGAGTGATCACAGGATCCTATCTAAAGCATAGTAACAAATCTTAGTGTCTCTTCCATTAGCAACCCTAATGTACTGTAAATGGCCATAGGCTTAAAACCTATGACTAGATTCAGCAAAATGTTCACTACTATACATAATTGTAAATAAATAATAGAACCTTTTATTATTATTATTACTCATATTGTAAAGGAAGTCAGGAGTACACCATGGAGACAGAAGAGAAACTTATTTACAAAAGCAGGCAGTAGAACATATTCCACCACTGACAACAAAGCCAATGTTGAGCGGTCCTGAAAGAGTTTGTGCCTTGAGCAGCCTGACAGGTAATGCAGAACATCTACAGGCAATGCAGGAAGGCTATAGCAGAGGGAACAGCAGAAACTGGATCTTGATTTTGGCCAAATTTTTTCCCCACTATGACCAGACAGTACAATCCAGTACTAACATCGCCAAATTAGGATCATTTCGGAGAGCTGGCGAAGAACCCACAGAGGTCTGGCTGTTGAGAAAGACAAAGGAAACTATTTGTGACCTAAGATGCATTTCTTTAATAAAAAAAGATTTTTCCATAACTGAAGTTTCATGACTTCACATTCCAAAAGTCAATAATTTGAAATCATTGTTTTATGACTACACTGAGCTTAAGCTTAGTCTTTTAACACACACCCATGTTTACTGCACCATCAACATTCACTCATTTTTTTACAACTTTTTCCAGTGGTGAAGACTGGGATGCCAACAGCCCCTTAAAGAAACCGTCTCTTTCATAACTACGCTTGTTCATCAGACAGTCAAGCCAGATGTAACTATGAGAGTCCAAATGCTGTTCATTCTGATAAATACAAGATGACATTGAAAAAAAGGGAGATGCGTAAAGAATAATCATAATCATTTTTTACCCGGCAGAATATTCTCTGGTTTGCAGGGCACTGCAGTGGGTGGTTCTCAGGTAATCAGAGTAGGGAGAATTGCATAGTCACCAGGTACATATTGACTTTACCAGCCAGGATAAGCAGAAATCCAGCTCAGATATTTTGAAATGCTTTAACACAGATTTTTTTTTGAAGATATATAGTCAGAGAGGAAACAGCATTTCCAACAACAGGACAAGAAGAGTTTTTCCCACAAAGGGAATGATCTCTTCCAGACACAGTCGCAGACTATTTCCATTCTCAGCAGGTATTTTTGCTTATAATTAGATCTATTTGAACTTCCAAAAGTCAAATACTGAAGGCTGGCAGGGAACCGGGAATGAACAAAAAGGGGCAAAGAGATCATATAAGACAAAAGACAGTTTTGACAAAGAGAATAAATAGTTACTACTATGAGAGAAGAGAAAGTGAGTCTGCTTCAGGACTTGAAGCAGATCGGCGTAAAAGGCTGTATTTGTTCAGAAGCACACAACAGTATTATGCAACAGTTCCTGACAAGAAGTGAACGGTAATATTTTCAGCCAAAATAACAGGAGAAATGCATGCGAAGCAAAATGCATCAGCTATGTTAGCAGAGAGCCTTGGAAAAATTTTACTGCTCTTGGTCTTTGGGACTTTAAATAACAAGTCGAAAGAATCTTAGCTTAATCTTTCAGACTTTACTCTAACAGGATTTATGACTGACTCA
Source organism: Apteryx mantelli (assembly GCF_036417845.1). Taxonomy (NCBI): domain Eukaryota; kingdom Metazoa; phylum Chordata; class Aves; order Apterygiformes; family Apterygidae; genus Apteryx; species Apteryx mantelli. The sequence continues at coordinate 1,458,115 of NW_027118784.1, read as the reverse complement.
AAGGAAAGATGATGTTTTCTTCCATCACTTCCTAGAACACCTGTGTTCTCTGCAGAGGTTATACACCCAAGCAATAACCCAGACTGACCACGCTTAGCTTACAAATGCCAAGAGCAGCCTCGCTTGCTAAAGTACAGCAGCATGGGAAGGCCCAAGTGAGCAGATGATCTGCTCTCAGATTCCACCTGCTATTTAGATACGGACAAACTGCATTTTGAAGACGCTATACAGAACACACGTAAATAAAGAAAAAACAATACTTCAATAAAAACCTAGGCACATATACATTTCTAACATGCTTGTCGCTTAAATGGGGCAAAACTAAAGCTCTAAAGAACTAAAGAACACTTCCTATTAGGAATTAAATTCTCCTTTTCTACACTGAGTCTTTGCTTTAGTTAGCTAAGACACTGCTGAACCTTCTGCCGTTCTGAAACTGCATGAGAGCCTATGTATAAGTGTGGATTATGCAATAACCTCTGAACAGAGCAAAATTGTAGGATCACCTGATCCCTATAGGGTCAGAACCAAAACCACTAAGAATCTGAAAGAGCAAGTAGTCACTTATGTCCAGCATTTAGGTGCTAGTGAGACTGTCAAAGTCTTTACTTTACGTTGCCTAACTCTGTGGATTCCCAAAGTCCTGTAGACACTGGCGTTTCCACCAGTAGGCACATAAAACACCCCTCACCCTGCTCCTGCAAAGCCTGATGCAGCTGAGCTATTCACCAGCTGAGCTGCTCTTTACTCTGGCAAGACTCTCAAATACGCACTGCTTGTCTCCAGGATCTAATGGACACTGACAGTTCATTCCATCTACTCAAGATTACCAAAATGAGATTTTCAGCAGGAACTGGCTGTATATGTTCACATAACGCTGCATTTAAGATACCCACTTAGGAAACAGCACAAGTATTTTCAAATCTCCACAGCGCCCGACTCAAACCCAAGTCTCTTCTGTACCAACAGAAATCCCTCATCTCTGTGTCATTAGGCATTTTCTCTCCAGGTGAGAGTTAACATCCACACCACAGCTGACCTATTACCTTTAAGAGGTGATGCCCTGATGTACTTCTCCCCTCGGCCTCCTGTTGGCTTCTCCGCTCAGTTTCCTAGCATTTACTAATCCCCCTCCTAAACGCTTTATTCTCACCATAAGTTAAAGGGGAAGCCTAGGTACAGAGGTTGGCACTGAAGACTCCCTTAGGCACTGGAACGGGGCATCCCTTAGGTGATCTAGCCCTGAAAAAAATACAGCGACTTCTCTCTCCCCACCTGGGCTTTCAAGCAAAGGCCTGTCAAGAGATGAGCCCAGACACTGCAGTGGGTAACAAAGCACCGCACACAAAGAGGGACGATAGGCACAGCATTTAAGTCAAGCCCCATGAGAGCTTTAAAGAATAACACCAGGAATTTCATATGGAACCGGATTACAGTGAGCTACCAACATCTTTTGCAGCATAAACTGCTGTTAGACTAGCTTCTTAAACATCTCTCGGGGAAAAGGGAAGTATTATTGTTGTTAAAAGCACAATTCTTTAAATCTCTCATATCTTATTTTTGAGGGGTTTTTTAAATGATCTTTATCAATCATATAAGAGTCCAGGGGGTACCAAAAAGTGATCAAGTGAATAATCCACTAAAAATTTTGCATGCTGGTTCCACAGTTTTAAAGGTAAGACATCACCAAATCACCAGCACAAGACTAGAGCATCTATTTCATGCATGAAGCAGCAATTCATCCTGGTAAATTTAGCTGTGGCTTTTATTAAACTCACTGCAGTCTCTGGCCAGGCAGTAGAACCTGAAGAGGCTTTCACATTATATTCCTCGGAGATTCAAATAAATCGAAAACTCTCTCATTTTCATGTACCTACTGGGTTTTTAGAAAATTACTTAACCATTTCAACTACTGAACTAGTCAGCACCTTCCTCCTCTTCTCTCACCTTCTCACATACCAACTGAGATAGTGTCACTTCCTAAACTTTAACCAAAATTTTAAGCAATTATCTTTTATTTCATCCCTCAGATTACATCAGAAGAACAGCAATAGCCTGTGTGTGGATGTCACGTCATATTTATTCTATGAAAAGGAAGGCAACCAGCATGAATTTGCATTTCCTAAACAAATTTGAGGTACAAGTTGCAGAGTCTGCAAAAAGTCTTTGTGGGTGGGTGTCTGCTACAGACTGCCAGATCAGGAAGAAGTAGATAAGGCCTTTTTCAGACAACTGGAGGAAGCTTCATGTTTGCAGGCCCTGGTACACATGGGGCACTTGAACCACCCCGATACCTGATGAAAGGGCATCATGAACTGGTAGGAGTGGTTGATACTCCAAAGGGTTGGGCTGCCACTTAGAGGGATCACAACAGGCTGGAGAAATGTGCAGAGAGGAACCTCATGAAGTTCAACAAAGGGAAATGCCAAGTCCTGTATTTGGGCAGCAACAATCCCATGTATCAAAACAGGCTGGGGGCCAACAGACTGGAAAGCAGCTCTGCAGAGAAGGACCTGAGCATCAACAAGTTGACCATGGCCCAGCAATGTGCCCTCACAGCAAAGGCGGCCAACAGCCTCCTGGGCTGCACTAGGAAGATCATTGCCAGCAGGTCCAGGGAGGTGATCCTTCCCCTCTACTCAGCAGTGGGGAGACCACACCTGGAGTGCTGGGTCTAGGTCTGGGTGCCCTGCTACAAGAGAGACATGGACATACTGGAGTGAGTCCAGCAAAGATGATTAAGCGACCGGAGCATCTCTCCTATGAGGAGGGGCTGAGAGAACTGGGACTGTTCAGCCTGGAGAAGAGAAGGCTCGGGGGTGGGGGGAAGGGCAACGAGTGTATTAATGTGTACAAATACCTGATGGGAGGCAGTAAAAACGACAGGGCCAGACTCTCAGTGGAGCCCAGTGACAGGATAAGAGGCAATGGGCACAAACTGAAACACAGGAAACTCCACTTAAGCATAACAAAAAAGAATTTACTGTGAGGGCAGCTGGTGGAAGAGCTTGCTCAGAAAGGTTGTGGAGTCTCCATTCTTGGAGATGATCAAAATGCAAGTGCGCATGGTCTTTGGCAGCCTGCTCTAGGTGACCCTGCTCTGAGCACGGCGGGGGGGGACTGGACAATCTCCAGAGGTCCCTTCTAACCTCAGCTATTCTGTGATTCTGTCTCAAAAGTCATACCGAACAAATCACTTCCCAAGGAACAAACCCTAACCTAACCCTAACCTAACCTTTTCTAAGTGTCAGTGAATTAGTCTATACCAATGGAGAAGCACTGAATCTTAAATAGTGAGGCTACATCCGTTTCCTCTAGAAACGACAGCAATATTTCTATCGATTTCAATGACAACAAGATCAAAACCTCTACCATCAACTTCTCATTCAGATTTTTCCCCCATGCCCAAAATGAAATGAAAGCAACTTCAGCATTTTCCAAATTCCTCTGTCCTTTCTCCCCACGCTTTACTGACCATTCTTTTCTGGTGCGATCCCCTGTTTAATGTTCTAAAGGATGAATTGTGGCCTAGTGCGTCAAGGTTTTATTCCAACCCCACATAGCTGTTTCCTTCACATTGATTTTTCAAACTTCTAATTATCCTGGGAAACAAAGGTTTAGGGAAAAAGTTCACTATCAAGTATGAAACATACGTTCCCATGAAAATAAAATCAAAAGGCAATTCTGTACTACCAGCTCTGAACAGTAAGATAGGTTTTTTCCTCTCCTTCTAACGTTCCACTTTTCCTCAAAAACCAAAATGGTGTTGAACAGTCTGGAAGCAGCACTTTGGAACCACCCATGTCACCTTCTAACCTCCATCACTCCAATTGTCCAGGGGTTAATTGTTGATCTTGGTAGCATTAATTCTTATTCATGCTTCAAAGAACACTGCTGTTTGGCAAGAAAACAAGCCCTACAATTCATCTAGTTCAGTATTTTCTTGATTCTACTTTGGATTTCTCTCCTTCTGTGTGTGTGTGTGTGTGTGTGTGTGTGTACGTGTATATATATGTAATTACATGAGATGAGCATGTGTATGGATTTCTCTCTTTTTGTACATATGTAGCAAAAGGGTTTACTGAAAAAGCATACTATACTCTTATTATTCAAAATACATAAGGACCAGAACATCTTGTGATGTGTGCTAATTTGTTACATCAAAATAAGAAACAGCCTTGGGAACATCTGTGGGAACATCCTACATCCTGTGGTGGGGGCACGTACCCCGCCTGAGATAAGGGAGTTGAGCTAGCGAAGCGGCAATGTTAGTTTAGATAGCCTAATATGGTGATGGCGATGTCACACAACTGTGAAATATAGCACGACCTCGAAAGTTGTAAAATATATGCGTGACCTGAGGGTCACCACTCGCAATGCAGAGGGCTGAAGAAGACCCCCTAGCAACAGCCGGCGCAACCGCAGAAGTTACAGGAAGTGCCACATATACCCGGAGCTGGAATTGCATATAAGGAGACTGTGAGGGGGGGGATCGCGCGCGCCGTTGGTGGAGCAGGAGACTCCCCCCCGGCCGCCCAGCGCTGTTTTGCTTACTTGTAACTTGCTCAATTATTTTATAAATTGGAATTTATGCAACCCGGCCCGAGTGGTTGTCAATTTGTCGCGTTTACCTATAACAATCTGATGTGAAGGAAAGTTCAATGATTACATGAAGTTCTGCTAATTTACCCTCAAGCTTTTAGGCTTATCATTTCAACAACGTGTCCGTTGCTCTGATGAACGCCAGGTCACAGTGCAGGGATCTCAGATACTGGTTACACTGACAATGACCAGCTAGCAAAAGATAGCCAAGGAAAATCTGTTGCTTTTGCCTATCTGACAAAATAAGAAAAACTAACCTTAAAGAGAAAAGTCTCTAATAAATTTAAAAACATATTTTACAGCTATATGGAGTTTTATATGAAGCTTTGTGTCTACTGTAAATTTCTGTTTGCCTTTCCTTTTACTCTGTGCTGCTTGGTAAGTCTTGATCACTTGGCTTTCTTCATATTCCTAGTCACAGGACCACTGCTCAGAAACAGGAGTCCATGGGAGTCTTCACATTGACTTTCATCTCATCTAAAGTAATGACAGAACTAACTGTAGCCCAGCAGAACGTAATCCAAGGGCAGTAAAATCCTGTCTTTCTCTCTCTCCAAAGCATTAACAACAACACACTTCCCAATCTAATTCCATTTTCCTGAAAAACAGTGAAATATTTAATGCAATTCCTTTACTTGTGAGGAAAAAGCTCCAAACAGCATGGCCAAAATTACACCCACAGTAATTGTGACTTTTAAGACATCAGTGACTAACATCTGCACATCACTCAGGGAGCAGAGTTGTCTTCTTTTATCAGTCTACCATTATCTCTTTAGCAAGCAAACACTGCCGGCCCTTGGCTGTCACCAAAGCAAAGTCAAAAGGAAAGAAGCAACAGATTAGTCTCCAGAAACGCAATCATATTTCGCGTTAGAACAGCTTGAGTGCTCACTCATGTATAGTTTTCTCCTAGAAGCATTACATATAGCCTGGCATACAGAAAGGCTGTCTCATAGACGCTCATAAAATTAACTTCCTGCACAGAGGAGGTGTCACTTCGTGCCATCAGGATAGCAATAGCCTGGCAACAGGTGGCAACACTCTTTGATTAATTCTACTTTACATCTCTTGTTAAATCCCAGACAGCCCGTATATTTGAACATACAGTTCATTTGTAGAGCTAGAATACAATCTATACTTTATTACATTGCATATGTTCTTGCATTTGACCTATCTTTTTGAAACATGGATATAGAATTTTCCATACAGAAGTGCATATCATACCTGGAGTTTTGCACAAAAGGATCTATAATACATGGAAGGAAGGGGATGGGGGAGAATATAGCCCACATCCATATCTTTTCCTGAAGGAGCACATATCACTCTGTGCTGAAATCTGAAACATAAAAATCCTCTCTGATAAACATTTTTGCTTTTCACCAAAAACCTTGGCAGGGTGACCACAGTCCCCAGGCACTTGCACCGTTTTACTCTCCAGTCTCCCCAAGACAAAGCATCTGCTCTCAAACTTTTTAAAACAGAAAGGGAATTTCATGTTAATTTTGTCCAGTTCAAAAATCTCTCTCATCTCATTGATCTTCCATGAAAGTTTTCACTCCCACAATAATTTTGATAAAGTTAACATGAACCAAAGGTAACATTGAGACAAACTGAAAAATTAAAGGTAATCAAGGCTACGCTTAAAAAGAGTCATAACGCTAAAGGCTATGGATTTCAAGTTACTCAAGAAAGCTTTCTCATCTACAGCCTTCAAAAGATTATTTAGTTAGTTCCTTGATAATCTTCAAAACAACAACAAAAAATACTCATCATGAATTACCAAAAAGCCTCAATTGGTCTTCTGAATTGTAGGAAATTGTTTTCAGACCTTAACTAAAAGACATACATTTACTTAGTAGTGCATTACTAAGGCAAAGCTTGGAATAAGAAGTATTCATTATTTTTGAAGAGTTTATGGTTGATGCTGCATTTTCTTTATGAAAATATGCTAATGTGAGAGGATATTTCTACAATAAATAAAAATGCACACAAACTCACTCATTCTTCATAAGCATTTTCTTTCTTCTCATTGGCGTACTGTCAATGAGATTTGTGATCCATTCCGGCGTTGTATCACAGCACTGTTCACTACAGGGAGCTAACACTAAGACAGCCTTTCTTATCCTGCCACCTCCCTTTACTCATTTTTCATTTCCTCAGATTATGTAGTCCAGTACTTTTTCATGCTAAGTAAGAACCAAAAGACATTATTTTGGAAAGGTTTATTAAAATCTGCTCAGTCATTATGGTGATTCCAGTCTATTGGGGGAAACCATTTAACATTTAAGATTTTTTTTTTTCCAGATTTTTCAAATTCTACCCTGTTCATTTAAGTACTGCCTGGTTTGCAGGATTTGTTTCATGTACGAATTATGAATTAGATAATGCTTCGAGCAAGGCATGGGAAAGGAAACTTACCCACGTTAAAAACAGAAGAAACGGGGAGAAATCATTAGTCAAACTTCTGCCAAGGATCATTTCCCCTCCTGCTTCCTCCTTGCTCCACAAGTGCTGGAAAGGTAATGAAACATTGACTTACACCAGCAACAAACTGCTGCCTGCAATGTACTGCCTCGAACCCTTTGGCTTGAAAATGAAGACAAGAGACCCCTCACTACCTGCTTCTCTCCCTCCATGAGGCAGCAAACGGGCAATTTCATTTCAGCCCTTCCTGCATGTGTGGATTCAAAGCCTAGATAACGTCAATAAGACTCTAAAAGGACAATTCTTTCTTCTTCCTGCTCCATAATCCCTTTAGCTGAAGGATAGACCAAGCGAGAATCCATCCTTTAGGAGTGTATTCACATTGTCCATCTTTGACTAACTTAGGTGCCTAAATTAGGTGCTTACACTTCCCAAAGTTACTAAAGTCTTCAGAAAATACCTCATACCATCCCCTGGACACTCTGAATACCTTGTATAATGTGTAATATACTTCTGAGAACCTTCATCTGCCGCTGGTTTTCTATACTTTTCTGGCTCTGAACAAATCCTTTGCTACCATTTTCATCCATGAGTTTACTTTCCAGCACCTGAAATACAGACTCCAAAATCCAAACACTAGGAAACAACCTCACGGCAACGTCCCTTGATAACGCTACTGTTATAGGTAAACGTGACAAATTGACAACCACTCGGGCCGGGTTGCATAAATCCCAATTTAATAGAATAACTGAGCAAGTCACAAGTAAGCAAAACAGCGCTGGGCGGCCGGGGGGGGAGTCTCCTGCTCCACCAACGGCGCGCACAACCCCCCCTCACAGTCTCCTTATAAGAGATTCCAGTTCCGGGTATACATGCCACTTCCTGTAACTTCTGCGGTTGTGCCGGCTGTTGCTAGGGGGTCTTCTTCAGCCTTCTGGTGGTCGTGGGGATGAAGGCTGGAGTCTTCCTCTGCACTGTGCGCCATATTAGGCTATCTAAACTAACATTGCCGCTTCGCTAGCTCAACTCAGTTTTCTCAGGCAGGGTACATGCCCCCCACCACAGGCTGTAGGATGTTCCCACAGATGTTCCCAAGGCTGTTTCTTGCTGATGTAACAAATTAGCACATACCACAATACAAGATATTCCCAAGGCTGTTTCTCACTTTGATGCAACAAATTAGCACATATCACACTACCCAGTGCTACACACTTCATCCACTTCAGAAAGCTGCATTTCTTCCTCTCTCTCTCTCCAAACATCTTACAGGACTGAAGTTTATGAAAAATTACAGATTCAGCTATTCCCCACCCGCAGCTCTGTTTCTGGGTATGATTATCCAGAGAGCTGCAAGTCCACCTATACGAAATGATGGCGGAAAAAAGACAGGTAGGAAGAGCTTAGTGCTTTTGTTCCAACTAGTACTCATTGCTCTGTTTCTAAAAAAAACAACCTCTTTCTCTTAGCAATAACAACCTTTCCTTTTTTTCAACTTGTGATGAGTTCAGCAGTTTTCACTGCTAGTGAAAAGTGCTAGTAGAGCTGGTTACAATCCTGCAGAAATAGAAGAGCACTGGGGGACCAACAGGAGGAGGAAGCCACACTGAGATACCGTTAAATATTGTGTCCCCTTTATAACTGGAGTCAATGTTTGAGTTTGCTATTTATCACTACAAGAGAGAAGAAGGAAAAAGGAAAAAGGAAAAAAAAAATGCCTAGCCTAAACTGATAACTCTAAAGACCAGAATCTGAGCAAGTAACACACAGACAACTTCCCTGAGGCCCATATAAAAACTTGGAGAACTGGCTAGTGGAAAACATATCAGGATTCTGCTGTAAGATATTAGAAGTTTAAAATGATATGTAGATGGTAGTTTAACATGCTAGTTCAGTGGCTCCTTACATCTATGCAATGTTTAACTATATGATTATCAAGTGACACATGACACAACCTTAGTAACTGAAATTAATTTGTTAGTTTTAATTTAATTTGATAGGTCTACCCGTCTGTCACACCTATTATCATGGCATTCGAGCAGTTGACTGAACACTTTTTACTGAATTTGAAATGAAGCAACAAGTGGTTCCCTAAATTCATAACTGCTACCATGTAAGGAAACACAATGTGAATCATCATATTCTTCCCTCATTCAGATAATCTACACGATTTTTTTTCCCCCTGAGTGTTAAAGCATAGGCACATTTAGGAAACACTGTGGGGTTCTTCATACCACCAAATGATGACTCTATATTAGCCAGACAGCACCCATTAAAACAGCTGCTAGACATGGAATAATAAGATGAACCAGGAGCAATTCCTACATCCCTGCCTCCCTCTGAATAATACCTCATCTGCTATCAAAAATAAATCCAGGTGAAGTAAACATTTTAGAAGAACCTATTATCTTTTTTAGTCACTGCCAGATTTGCAGTAACAAACCTCAGTATTGGCTAGGGGGAAAGTCCCTCTTCAGGGGAAGAGGGATAGTGCTGTTGAAAGCAGAAGAATCACATCAGATCTGGATGTGACCCCAAGTTTATCTAACGAGATGTATTACACAAACGTAAAAGTCATATACACTAAACTTTTTCCAATACACAAAAGAAATTAAACCTATTTACTACTACACTGCACACAATATATAAGAGATGATGAAATAAGACTGAAACAGAAAACATTAACTAAGTGCTGCATGAAAGGCAGCAATCATAGGATGATGTGTTTTACGAGGACAGACAGGACTCCCACAGCTGGGTTTGTGTTGCAGAACAGAACTTGTAAACTAGTTCTGGAAAACATTTTCTATGACTTTGATCTACGTTAGGTTTGTTTTGCAGTGTCCAAAGCACAGTTTCCAAACCCAAATTTAATTAAACTTTACTTATCAACACGGTCTGAACTTTAGGTCTGCAACAAATTCCCTGCACCACGTGATTTCTTGTAATGAAAAAAAAGCTTTGCACAGCTTTGCCCTTTAAAACAAGACCAAGCCCTCATATCAGCAAATACTGCATTTGTACTTAAAATAAGGAACACACAGACAAGCCTGCAGAATTCAGCAGGATCACTTCAGCACATTATGTTAGAGCTGTTGGTAAATGACCACGATTTAGAGCCAACAGTGTAAAGCTATGCACTTCATAACTGCAAGGGGAGAGGGAGGAGGGGGAAGGGGGAAATAAATGAGGATTGCAACCCTATGCATCTGCTAAGCTATTCTTTACTTCAGAGCAATGTGCATTGTCCCTGGCCCGACAGATCATTCTGATTATGCTTACATGCACATCACTATGCTTTTAAGCAGCTCTACAATGCTGAAGGAACAGTGCTGTGAGAGCCATCTGGATCTTCCACTGAAAGTCTTCATTATATCCTTAGGTACTGCTGGACTCTCTCTCTCTTTCGCCATATTGCTAAACCCATCTGATTTTGCTAGACTTTTCTTGTCTGTTCCTAGACACAAACACACGCCTCCAAAAAACCACACATGAAATTTGGTTGCCAAGCAAGGACTCATGAAAATTCCCTGTTCTCATGGGCAAGATGTTTCTTGGCTGAATCTTCTGTCAAACCCAACAGCATTGGGGTAATGCATTTTGCACTTTGAGGAGAGATGGCTGACACACTAATTTGAAGAATTTATTGTTGCAGCAACAAATCACAAAAAGAGAAGAAACGCACCTAGCAAAACTGAAAATCCAAATAATTCCTCGCTTCCATTCTACCTGTAGATAGTCTAAACTATGCACATAGAATGTAGCAAGAGACTATCCCTGCCCAATACAGGTACTAGCACTGTAAAGCTTTTATCTTGTGTTAGACTTTTAGTTGCTCTTCTAGCATAATTTCTCCATTCTCAATCATAAGACGAGACTTACAGCAGACACCTCAAGCGCTTGAGACGTCAAACGCCACATAGAGTCAAGATGTTACAAAAGTGTCCTGACTGCCCACTATGAGCCAGTCAGAATCAGTACTGCCATGAGGCTAGCCACATTAGGACTGGCAGATGCTGTAAAACATCTCCTATTTCTTGTCTGATAATGGAAAGGGGGGAGGGATATCAATCTGATATCTGCAGCTCACAAAAACCATGCATATTCAATAACAAGGAAACCTTCAGCTATCAATCCTTTTGAAAGTAGAGGGTAGAAGAGTAGAACTTCTTGAAACAGAAGTTTAGATTTCCTTCATATCAGAACAGTCGGCAAAAAGGGATTGCTATCGCTTCCCCTGGAATAAATTTCCAAGGCCCAGCTTGTTTGCATGGTGCCATGCAAAAACTACTGCTCCTGGAAGGCTGTGAACATGGTGGGAATCTGCAAGTGTATAAAGCCTGTCATCTGCATAAACAAATGCAGTATCAAACCCTAAACAGTCTCATTAGCAAGAACAGTATCTCCAGTGTGACAACACAGCGAGTCATTTTGTTTTCAGAAGTAAGATTACAGCACACATCTGTGCACACGTGCATTTCTATAGTACAGTATACAAGTGTCTAAAACAGGCAAGCATTTATTCTAAGTAGCATCAACAGGAGTTTCACATGTTGGTTTAATACTATTCGTGCATACTCCTAAAAGACATGCTAAAATTCTTTATTGAACCTTAATGCACACGCTTAAGGCTTCAGATGTTAAAGGAAGCATTTTCTGGGAGCTTGTCTTTCAAAGCCTGTCCAATTCAATCCTTACGTGCACTCAAGCTGCAGGCTCCTCTGTAACATAGCTCCTGGGAAGGCACAGGGCAGCACAAGGCCCTGTCATCAGTTTTTTACTAGTTGCATGCCCTAGAGCATTTCCTAGATCGACAGGTAATACGGGTAATGCTTATCACATGCCCATATCTTGATACCTTACATTACTTCAAGACCACCACATTAAGCAGCATCCTTGCTTTTCCACTGCTGTGGAAGAGGAGTAGTTTTAGATCTATACCACTCCTTGAGAAAAATATTTTTGCCCACTTCTAAAGAGCAAGTTTGTTTAACAAACTTTTGCTAATTCTCTCTCATGTTCGATAATGGTTTAGCAATGTGCAAAAGTACTCTGGTTATTCTGTTCCTCTAAAAGAACTAATACAAACTGTGTCAGCTATGCCAGGGTCTTCAGTCTCAAAAACATTTTCAGTTTTCCTTCACAGTATATAATGTGTTATTCTGCATTCTTTGGTAAATGAGATTTCTTGCACATTCCAGAATAAACAGTAGTGAAGGTATTTGCTGACCTTTTAAGGCTGTCAAACACCAAAACTCCTTGCTGTGTTCACTGCAAAGTAAATAACTAATATTAAGTATGTATGTGTGTATATATATACACACACACTCTGATATGTTCAAAAAGATAACTAGAATTATGCAGGATGCAATGTAGAAGTGTCTGAAAGACTGATTAAATTAATTTTTGCATGGTTTTCAATCACAATCCAATTGCAAAGGAGAATTGAAAAGCCCAAACTGATACTGAAGGCAAATAAGTAATTAGAATGAGCCATTAATTGCTCATCATAGAAACTTTTAGTGGCTGCCTGATGAACTGAAACTGCACAGCAGAAGGCTTGAAAGGAGGGAGAAAGAGTAAAGAAAAGAGGAACCACCACCCCAAATAAACTCCCTTTACAGCCATCTGGAGAGACTGTCTCTGAAGGAGGCAAAGTGGTGCATGCACTGCTTACAAGTGTTCCTAAGAGTGGTCTGACTATGTCTCTGCATATAACATCCCGCTCCCAGGGCAGGAGAAAAAAGACCATACAATTTGCCTTTCTCAGCTCTTTATGACTAACACATCCAGTATCTTTTCCATGAACACTAGAAAACTACTCCTTAGCAACTTTATGGAAGAATGAAGAAAGAAGGGACATCAAAAAAAAAATGTCCTCCCCACCTCCATCAGCTTTTGGAGGAAGCTTCCTCCTCATCAATATCCCTTCTTCTCAAGGCAAGTCAGATGAAGTCTTATTGCCTCAGGTGATCTCCTTTACTGCTAAAAATTGACAATGGCCTGGATATGACCCAACAGTGAGGTTTCTGCAGTTGAAGTGTGACACTTTCTTCTGGATCCCATGAAAATCTTGTAAGAGCAACACTCATGCTAGTTACTGTAATGCACGCTTAGGAGAGGTTCTCCTTCGCTTGCATCCTCTTCCTAGAGCTACTCAACACAGCCAGTCCACATGTTTCACTACTGCTGACTTCAAGAGCATTTTGGTTCTCAGACCAGACCGACTTTAAACATCCCTAGTGGTCAAGAAACCAATTGTACGAGTGATTTCATCTGCATCTGGGTTTGGTAGACCTCTTTATTTGGACACAACTTGCTCCTCAAGCTGGGATGCCAAGCATGCACCAAGACGGGGAATTTACTAGTCACCAAAGGATCTACAATATTCTGACATTAACCCGCATATTGCTTGTCCTTTGCTGACACTGACTCCACTGTCGCATCAGCGCACATCTGTTTCTCCATGTCTGGCCATTCTCTTCCTATCGCCCTGTATTTAGAACCATCTCCCTGACACTTTCAGCCACTCCTCCACAGGAGTTTAAACATTTCAGACTGCAGTACTTGATAGATAGCAGCAGCAACCATCCACCTGCCAGAAATAAGTCTGCTGGAAAAAATAGAAGAATCAATTAACCAAAAATCTCAAAATATACTAGTTCACCAAGATCCAATCTTCTACATCTGCCAAGTCACACAGATGTTCACACTATGGGAGGCGCCATGGAGATTTACATCTAAGTACTACTTCCCCTGCTCCCTGGCACATTTGCAAGGTGGCACATTACTGATTGACACTAAGGGTCAAATGACCATCTTGCCACAGGTTGTGCTCAGATTTTATTTATTTATTTAAGTCTAAGACCACTTTCTTTTTCTATATTTAATCTCATGGAAGATGAGAAACCTGAAAGCCCCAGCTAACAGCTAACTGCACCCCAGATTCATATCAGCATCTCGATTTCCCAAATGAAGACAATTACAGTTACGTGACCATTTCACAACAGCAAAAACGGGCCACCAGAACCAAGACAGAGAAATACAGCTTGCTTTGCAAAAGCTATCACAGCACTTCATTTTTACTCAAAGTTGGGATTTATTGTGAACTTTGTTTTAAACCTGCAAGAAGAGTTCTTAAGCACCCCATAAATGGAAAAGGTACATTAACATATCCTGATGTCTGTTCCATGAAAAATATATAAATAAAAATAGCTTTGTTCCTCACTGGCCTGGTTAGCATAATTCAGGAAGGAAGGAAACAGTTTGCCTTAAAACTTGATTTGGAGAGGAAACTCATTGAAAATGTTTGTATCAAGCTAATTGTTCATAAAGGTGTTTTCTAGGCATGTTAGTAACCTCAGCCCCATTCTTTACTCCACACACGAAACACAGATTTCTATAAAAGAAGCTGTTAGAAAAGCGGTGTGATGCAAAAGAATAAGCAGCAGCCTAAAACTCAGAAGACCTAGATTTAAGGTCTAATTGGTGGTTGACTAATCCTGTTTTGTTAACAAGCATAATATTTAAGTCAGGTTAACAGTTCATCCATAGTTCTTCATAAGCATTAGGGCCTCCATTTTGCAAATACATTTTTTGACCTGTACTACTTCTGAGCTGTAGAGAAAAAAGGACCTTCTGATCGCTTTTCATTGCGATCAGGAGAACAAAGGAAGACAGCACTGTCTTGCACTCCTTCAGGTCCTCCAGCTGCTACCACAGCCCCCATCTCTGAAATTGCAGACTTCTTTGGGCCTTTGAGAAGCCGATAGGATCACTGAAAAGCAGAAGCAAGCTTGGCCAGCAAGAACCAGAGCAAGATTTTCACATCCAGAAGTGTAACAGATTGGGCCCAAAGAGAACAGACATACTGCAAATGCCATTTTCCAGCAGATGCACTAATCTGATTAGTCTGATGACCAATATATTGGAGATTTTCAGCCTCTCCTTTTGCCAGATGTTCACGAATTCAGCAAGATTTCAACATAGCACAGAAAAAAGGTTACCACATAACATTCATTTTGGTGGCTTTCAGATCCGATATACATTTGGGTTTGGTTGTTTAGGGTTAGGGTCCGAGGGTTTCTTTACTTTTCTGCACAATACACCTCCAGATTCCTCATTAGGTTTCTGGAGCAATAAAGGAACTGACCCTCAGACAGCCTTTCCCAGTTTGTTTTACCAGATAGACTGGGACACAAGTTCAGTACTTAGCACTGTATAAACAGTCACGCTACCCGGCTGAGGAAGCCAGTTGGTTGATTTATTCATCATCTAGCTAGCATGACTAAACACCTGAGCTCAAGAGATACACCTGAGCATCTGAATACTACACTGATGAGCAGAAACACACAGAAGATACACTGAGCCTCAGTGTTTTGAATTAAGATGTTCCTGGTCCCCTCGGAAACAACATTAATGTTTGCACTCTCTGGATTTATTCTATTTTTCCACATTTTGGACAGTGGAAATTCTACCACTTTCATCTTCTACTACAGACCCCTTCTGACCAGTTTCAAGATCCTATGACTTCCTTGCATCATGATGTATTTCTGGGTAGCACTTCAAAAACAAATCAAGAAAAATTTAGCCAAGTTTGGGGGTTATTAAAAGTACCTACTTAAAAATGTTAAGTTGGAGAGAAAACGTCCCCTGACTGCATTTCCTCAGTCAGCACCTTCTTTTCCTATAAGGAAGGCAATGAATACCCAAAATCTCACAACAGGAGGAGAATGGACATGTAGGACTGATAACTCTCATCAACTTACTGAAAGATACATCTGCTAAGTGCACCTTTATCAAACACAAAAACAGACCAAACCAAGACCTGCCACATTAAAAGCATAGAACCTTTCACACTGATAAATTCAACAAATATTTTGCTCTCAAAGAGTAATTATTTCATATTCAAACATCCTTATTAATCCTTCAAATGTACCTCCATTTTCCAAACAGATATCAGAATCATCTCTGTCAACTGAGTGGGTTAGTTAAATAACTATATATATTAAAATAAAAACAGCATCAGGCAATAGAACTGGAATAGAACATGTTGCCCAGGAAACTGGCTCCTAGCTTCAGCACCCACAGCACACATTTTCAGGTGGCAGCTGATATGCATTGACTTACCTGTTCCATGCAACACACTCTGCTTGATTTGGGTGGTTGTAGAGTTATCATGAAAGAGGGTAAAGCAAGTCCCTTTTTAGGCTTCCACAAGTATCTTTTCAGTACTCCACGGGTCTGTAACTGCATACAATTGCAACAGTGTGATCAACACAAGGAGTTAGCACTATCCAATTCATTCTTGACAAAAGAAGGACAACGGAATGACTTGAGGTGATAAAACTCAGATCCAAGCTTCCAAAATAGTCTGATCAGTCATTTTTCATGCTGTCAGGCAACCCAGCAAGTCATTTTTATCAGCCTAAGTACAACTCTTCAGCACACTATAAAAGATATCTTTCCATTTTACTACTTTCATATGGAAGGCAAAATGTCAGTACAGACACCTAAAGACTGAAAGCAGAGTTTGGCTTAATATGCTCAAGATGCTTTTTGTCCTCCTAACTCTCCAAATCATTCACCTGTGCTGTGGCAGCAAGCAGTCAACATGTAGCATTCAGTATTATTGATTGGAGTGTAGAGTTCAGGTGTCAAGTTCCAACAACAAGGAATAACTCAAAAAATTCTTAGCGCCTGTACCTGTAGGAGACTGATTCTGGGATCTTCTGCCTTAATTTAAGGCTGCAGAGCCTTTGGTCTTGGAGGTTGGAGATCTGGTTAGGAGAAAAGAGTTGTTGGAATGCTTTGCTTTTATGTTATCTCTATGGACTGCATAATCTTTACTGCAGTATCTTTAATGATGCTGCAAAAATCTAAAATTCAAAGTCTAACTTCAGGTTACAAAAATCTTAAAATAGATACAAGCAAGCAAGACAAACTACAATAACAGGCAAGCGATGTCTGTAAGAGTGCTGCAAGAGCAAGGATATCTTGCTCTTGTCTGGGCACCCAGCTTGAGGGCAAATCAGGTGCCCAAGGAGTGAAATGATCAAATACTTTAAAGGACTAAGACAATCTGCATGTTTAACCTTTAAGCATTCAGTTGAACGCATTTGGTGTATTGTTTTATTAGCTGCCTTCAATGCAGTGTTCTTTTTCTCTTTCAGAAACAAAGAGTATTTTTTAGAGACCCATCTTCAGGCCATCAATAATATTCTCAGACCACAAAAAAACATAAGATGGATATTTAGCATTAAGATTCACCCACTGTAAAACTAAAACGGACTCACAAACCAACAGGGCATGTGGGTCACCAGTCAATGCTTTTCCCCAGGTTTATCTGAGCTTAGCATGAATATGAGCAACGTAATAATGAATAAACCCTGCAACCTTTGGTAAAAGTATGTATATTTTTTGAATCCAAGTTGCAAATATATATTCCAAAGCCTACAGCAAGCGCTGATCAAGCCAAATTTTAAAATCCACAGGAATTTAAACAGATGCACTTAAAAGAAACAATCAGTTTTGAGGCCAAACATTTGAAAGAGATCTCACTATTTATCAAATAGAAGTTTGATATTGCAGGTTCTGTCTCACTAGAACCTTAAATTTAAACAATATCACAAAAGCTTCGGAATATTTAGGTAACTTTGATGAAGTACCAAAATAGAGAACTTCAAAAGATATTCAATACTGTCGTTTATCACAGGGCTCACTGATCAGAGCTGAAAGATAATGCATCTCTTATTCCTGACAGTGTTTGAACAGTGCTGTGTTCGATTAGTCTAAACCACTTAAAATGATGATATGGATTTTTACAGGTCAGCATTACAAATACTGTCATCTTTCTCCCCATGCTCTGTCACCTGACACAATATGTGTAATCATCCAGTGCAAAGTTCACACAAATCATGCACAGGAAAAATACAGGGTCAAAGATTTGCTTGCTGAAGTACACAGGTACAAAAAACTGCTAGATCCCTCCCCTCCCCAAACAATGTGTAGGCACCAGTGCAAAGAAACCAGAAGTTTTATAGCAAAACTGACACATGTTGAACTAAGCTTATTTATTATTCACAATCAGGCTTCACAGATCTGTTTATCCTTCAAGATAGCCTAGCTCAATATGGCACCTTTCCCATTTGCAATTAATACATCTGCAACTTTTTTCATGGTGTGGACCACATGCTCATGGACAGATCTCAAACTATGATCCTGTTTCTTTTCTATGGATTTTACAAGATTAAAAGCATTAAAAATTTCACAAAGATACTAAGTGTGCATAGACTAGTATCATTAGGGCTTTTTTAATGACTGATGTCTTTTTTTCCCCTCCCTCCCATGTTATAACTGTAGAATTAATTTCCTCTGAAACAAGTTACTGTTATTAATGGTATACCTCACTGTCTTGCAGTCCCACTGTCCAAGGCTCCTTCCAGGCTAATCCCTCCATTTCCTTATTTCATTTGGTATCTTTGAGCTGTAAGACTGTCTGAAAATTTGATCACAAGTGATCAGATTTCAAAAGAAGGACCTGAGACACAACAAGCTTGGGGGGGGGGGGAGGAAGAGGTAAGAGAGAAAGGTAGGTTTTTCTTGCTTGTTTATTTAGATGTGCTTTTAGGTTTCTTGATTGTAAATGCCCCACACATTACAGAAGATTCTTAATTCATGTATATAAGCACCACTAAAACCCTTCACAGTACTTCAGGTTTGCCATGAAGGTAAAGACCATACTATTAAGCCCTTGAGGCATATTACAAACCACTGCTGGAGAACAAGGATACGGAAAAAAAGAAAAATGCATCCACATACAGAGGACTACAAAAGAACCACCTACAACAATTACAGCTTGCTATACTGGATCAGGCAATTGACCCAATCAGTCTTTCATTCCTTTTCCTATAGTGACCAGTACCAGCTGCTTTAGATGGAGGCGCACAAAACCTCTTGCCATAAACAGAAATGGAATAACACGTCAGAGTGAAATTCATTCTTAGTTTCCATTAGGTAGATGGCAATTTATGCCTTAGACCAAAAGGATCACATCTCTCTTCCAAAGTGTCATGCATTTCCATGTTTTTACATTTCTTTGAATGCTACTGTATGAAAGATAATATGTATGATCCTTTTTAGGACCTCGACAGCTGTTGGGCTCAGTGTCATTTCACAGCAATGAGCATCTGGCTAAATGTGCTAATGGGGCTTAAGAGCTCAGTTACAGTTGAGCATCCTATTAAAATACATTTCCAAATTCCATGGTCAAGTGTTCTAGCCCTTTTTCTTTACTAAGGCTTAATACTACAGTTTTCTTCAGACAGGCAAGTGGATACAGTGGACTCTTCTGCAGCTTCAAGTATGCGGTTGTAGTAAAACCTGTAGTAGTAAAACAAGCACTGCATGATTCAGGTTTAACCTTTTTGCAAGAACAGATGTGGTATATTAAAGACTGACTTCTTCCTGCGTGAAGCAGCAAAATTCAGAGCTCAGTGTTTCCATCCTAGCTACTTCGCTCAATGGAACCCACCCTTTAACTGTTCAAGAAGCACACACAGACAAGATTTATATCAAGATCGTTACTTGAACATAATTCTAAGTGTTCTCTCAGTTACTATAGATCTGTGTATTTGACAATAAGACCTAAGATAAGCTGTGCTTCAGTTCACTAATTGAGACATGACTTGCTAGCTCAGAAACCAATCAGTTTTCATTGCTAGAGTCATTCTAAGTACACAAAGCTTTATTACACCTCGTTAAATACCCTCTAATTTGGAATGCTTCACTGTCCTATAGCACCTGTCAACATCTAAAGAATGTACTTGGTGTGTGAACAGTAAGTACAATATTTTCAGCACCACTCTACACTGACTGCTTTGTTCCTCACTGGGTATTATTAACCCGTTCAACTCGCTGTACAATCTGCAGCCCCCCATTATTACTTTTCTAATAAAATAAAAAAAGTCACAAGAAAAAGAAAGGCTCCATTAATAGGTAGAGCTGGAAAGACAGGACACCCTTTGATTAACATGCACAGTACATCCTGCAAGGCTGAAGTGCTTAAACAAGCAGCACTTACCAAGAATTAGAATAATATTTCAGCTCTGCACTAAAACTGCCAGAGTTCAGAGAATTTGACAATTTAATCACTGCAATAGTTCTAAAAACATTTTACTATAATAATACCATAACATAGTAACCCAGAAAGCTGTTTGAAGGGCTACATTGCACAATGGCCCCTCCTGAAGTTAAAGGTGCTCTCCCCAAGCAACGATTCCAACTAGGCTTTAACGTACGGACTTTTCATTCTGGTACAAAAGTAGTCTGCCTATATATTTCAGGCAGGCAACACTAACTGCCCCTCCAAGCTCCCGATGACTCAGAAATCATCAGGAAGGCAAAGAGAAGGCAAATATCTTACAACTTGGCCCAATTATCATGAAAATAAATGAGCTTTTATGTTGGCTTCAGTACATGATGAAACAACCTCCTACTCACTACTTGAAAAATCTATTGTTTTCAAAACATACATTTAAATAAACCAAAAAAACCCCGCAACGCATCAGATGCGTCCCACGTAGAACACCAGTAAAGTCAGGGGAGCCACACAAACGCTGGCTTGCAGAGTTGGTCAAGTCTCTGACAACACCGGCACAGTGATGCACTACGTCAGCCTTCCGCCTCTGGAGGTCTGCGTTCAAATGCCAGTGAAGTTCTAATGGACGCTCAAAACAAGAGATAAGGCCATAAATCTCAGATAACCAGCCAGCTGGCATAGCCGCTAATCTCCATTTCGTATTGGTTAAATGCTTGGAAGATAAGGGCACTACTCAGGTCTGAAGCAAGGGTTACTGACGGGACTGTGTCAATGCTTCTGTGCAACCGCAATATGCCTGGCCCTGGCCACATACACTGGGGGAACTGAGGAACTGATCCAGCAACATAAAAGACTAATTCACCCATAAATGATTCACCCATAAAAGACTAATTAAAATTAAACATATTTTTAAATCTCTTCCAAATAACTTGCCTGAACTAGGGGTATCTCCCATTCCCTCTAGATGAGCCCCATTCACCAAAAAATTTTTTTTTTTTTTTGAACTCTTCTGGCCTTCACACTGAAAGATATTTGTGTTTAAAAGAACAGGAACACATTGAGGTGCTATTCAAAGTGGATAAAATCTGCATTCCACTCTCTACCTTTTGAAAGTTATTTCCGATAGCCTTTGAAACATTACCTTTATTGGTGAGTCCCTCTTTGAGGGCCAATTAATCAGAAGGAAACTACTCTTTAAATAATTTGTCTTCAATAAACTGCCCATCTTGTCCAGCCTTGAACCTGTCTAGCTCTGCTGTGCTTACCTTTGCACAAATTGAAAATGGTACCTCAAGAGGGCAAAAGCTCTTGCTTGTTATTCTATTCACCATCACTTCCCTCCTGCCTTATTAATGCACACAGTCATCACAGGCTAGCTAACAGAGACTTTGCTCTTAAAGATATGCGGCATACTGGTGATGATTTAAAGATAACATATCACTTCCAGGAACCCCTTCTCTGCTCTGGCACTCACAGTGAAAGGGTCACTGCCTGCATCAAGGAAAGACTGAATTAGCATCAAGTCCTGACAGCCAAAAGAAAGACATCTGTGCAGCAGAAGCAGCACTCTAAAGGGAAAAGTAAGGAAGCAGAGAAAAGAGATGAGAAGGCGGCTCTGTACAGGTAAACCCTAGGCAGGCTTATCCTCTTTTTTTTTTTTTTTTAAGTGCATAACAAGGTTCATGTTTTTAATCAATCAGTGATTCAAAATAACCTCCACATCTGTATCTGCAGAACAGCTACCTAACCAAACATCCCCCAGCCTCTAATGGAGCAATAACTATTCCTACCTAAATGTAGGATTTGGCATTCATCCTTATTACATTCCATTGCATTGTTAAGACTAGTTGTCAAGATGCTATCATTGAAATTGCTTTCGGACCTTCCCACAAAGTGGGTCATCTTGAATTTTACAAAGTATACACTCCATTCCTTTAGCAAGTTATGAAAGAAAACAGTGAAGAACGACAGACACCTGTGAAAGCTCAATTCTGATCTTGCCCTTTCAGAAAGGCTGTAAGTACAGACAATTACTGAGAAGATGCATCTCTAGACACATTTTCCAGACTGCTGTGGACCTACCTTATAGGAGTTTAATCAAGCCATGCTTCCCTAGCTTGCTAGGGGATATCAGGTGAGACAGGGCCAAAACCCTTCCTAGTTCAAGATAGTTACATTTACTATCCCCCACTCTCCCCAGCGCCTATTACTTTACAATACATAGGAGAGAGATTGTTTCGTATCATTCTTCTTAACAAGTTTACCTCAACTTATTTCCTCCTTACCACCTAGACATTTAAAACGTTTAGTTACTTGTTCCAGTATTTTTCCAGATATTATTATTAAATTGACAATTCCACAGTTTTCTCATTATTCTTTTCCCCCTCAAGACTGGAAAAATCAGCATAGTCTCTCTTCCAAAACTTCACTCATCTTCTTTCAAGATATCAAAGAAGAGATTGAGATTCTCCTTAGAGAATTTACTATGAACTTTATCAGGCCTAGTTTACTTGGAGGGGAAAAAAAAAACAAAAAAACCCACTAATTATTTTTCTCCTCTTCCCTTTCCTTTTTTTAAGTTTGAGGTCTTACTAGAATGGTTTTAGCCATCCGATCACAGTTCACTAAATGGACTAAGATGGAAGCAAAAAGTAAAAATCCATCAATGAAAAAATCCAGCATCACTTGTAGATGGTATTAAGTAGAAGAGTAGCCGTCATCCTCCTTGTGATAGTAAAATACTTGCAGAATGCTTTTGTCCTTTAAGCCCTTGGTTAGCTGTACTTTCCAACAGCCTTTCTCATTACATCCTCATGGGCTTCTACAGTACACAAGTGCAGAAATAGTACCGTGCACACATTTTCATGCATGTGGTTTCTTTTAAGTATGGTCTCAAAAACACCTCAGCTCACATTCTTCTTCTACACTCAGAGGAACTGGATCTCACTCCCACTTTATGGGAACTTCGGTGTTGATTTCCTAATCACTGAGGAGCTCACAACCTAAATGCACTGGTCTTTAACTGTACCGCCTACCCTTCTTCCACACCGGGCCCTTAAATGGCAGGGGGATAGGCTGCTTGGTGAGTGATATTTTTGTTTGTTTTGAAGAACACCACAGTAGGTAAGAAAATCCCACCCAGAATGCTCTCAGCTGACAACAAGCCTTCAACCCAAGACAGGTGTTATTCATGTACTGCTTGTCCTGCCTGCCCTAAAAGCATTAACAAAACCAAGGGGGTAGGTAAGGCTTCAGCTAAGCATTCAACACTTAAGCATTCAGAAGCCTTCACCAGGCACTTCAGAAATACTAGCACAGAAGCTGCAAGTGGTGAGTTCACGCAAAGTGTTACATACCATGTGTGGCTGTGGTTTAGTTGCAGTCCTGGAAGGGGGGGGACTGTTAAGCTGAATCCTTCCTATGCATTCCCACTTTAAAGTGTAGTGCAACCTCCTATCTCCCACCAAATAGCTACAGAGGGAAGCACATCTCTGCAGTCAGCACTGGCTGATTCCCACTCTGATCCTCAGCTGAACTTCTCAGTAGCCAGAGTGCTGGAACATTCAGCCAGCTGTTTTAAACCAGACAAGCTTCTTTATGAACAGACAGTCTTCCCATTAAGATTCACATACTTTTACTGGAAAGATGATCCAGCATATACTCAAACATTTAAAGCAGAACTATTTTTGCCAGTGAAGTTAAAGAAATGTAAGTGTAAAGTTCTCCCATAAGCCCTCAGACATGAGTTTCTAGTAGTTTCATAGCTCTCATATTATAAGCCATGTTTCAGCTTGGCAAATTACCCCACAGAAATGACTTTGTCAATAAATACAGCATGCTCTAATCACATACATACTCACATATCAGGCCTCAGTTCTCTTGCAGTCTGTAATGTCTGAACCCGATTTATGAGTCTGATGCAAATCCTATGGAATTCAACTGAAAGACTCCCATTGACATGGAAGTTTTAGACCTCTACACTTAAAATAATAAACCCCTGAAATAAATAGTAGACTAATTCACAGCAACAACTAGAAATTCTATCGACCCTGTAGCCTTTGTTTATACAGCAGGTTACTCTTAAGAGTAAATAACACTGTATTAGGCTCTAAATGTCAGATGTGTATTGGGTGCCATCAGGAAAGCTCCATTTACACACAAAGTATTGTGCACTGCTACGAATGACAAGCGAATTATTTTCATTTCAATTGTATGAGAAGTAACATGTAAGCAAGCCTACACAGACACGTGACATCATTTCACTATTTGAGCAGCAGGATATGAGCTATTTCCACTGAAATTAACTCAGTCACATTATTACCGATTTTTGCTCTCTGAAGTCACATTGCACTTTCCTCTTTTTACTCAAAGCAGTAGGCTCTTATTTTATTTTCCTTATAAGCAGCAACGCATTTATAGCAGAATTTTTCAAAATTTAAGCTGAGTCTCCATTTAAGCCAACAAATACTTTTGCTCAAGAGAGACAGCTTTGCATTTGTTCTGTACATGAGTCCTCGCACCTCCAGCAGCGCATACAGGGTTAGTCAGCACTTTTATTTCTAGTCATTAATAACCTCAGCAGGAAGCAAAAAGCACATCTGAAAGCCTTCTGATAGTTTCCTTTCACACAAAAGTCAAAGCCCAGAATCAAACAAAAGACTTCTAAAATAGAAAATTTACAATAAACTGCTTAGAATAAAAAAAACTTAGATTGCAAATCCTGAACACATATTAATTTATATTTTTGCACCCACATATTTGTGTCAGAGTTAAAGACTGTCATGTATTATTTGAGACTGCATAAGTGTTCACTGTAAAATGTTTTTACCACTGCTGTTTTCCACCTAAT
Organism: Apteryx mantelli; assembly: GCF_036417845.1. Taxonomy (NCBI): domain Eukaryota; kingdom Metazoa; phylum Chordata; class Aves; order Apterygiformes; family Apterygidae; genus Apteryx; species Apteryx mantelli. The sequence goes on along the minus strand of NW_027118784.1, from coordinate 1,433,144 downwards.
TGCAGCCATCTTCCTATCCCAAATAGCCCTGTGCTCATTAACCAGAACATTTTAAGAGGGATTCCAGCAAAAGATCATTAACTGCTACAACACACCTTGAATTTGGTTAGAGCCTTTAAAATGAAATATGTTTTCAACTGACAAGCACCAAGCCAAACGGAGCTTTCAGACCCCACTTCTGGGACTCCACGGCTTGAGGGCGCCCGTTTCAGAAGAGACAACGGACCAAAGACAACTTCTCATGTCCCTCATGGGAGCTTAAAGGATGCACGAGGCCCAAACAACGAATGCATATACCATATCCTGTAACACGGACTATAGCTACACACCGTATTTCTGAAACCATCATAACATTATATTGCTTAAGAGTTTGACCAAAGCCTGCAGAGATTCCACCTCTGTTCCCTGTACATTTACATACAAAATTTTGGTATAGATAACTGCATATGACTGAATACATTGCTTCCCTGTGGTCATGCAAGTGCTAACAAGACCAGAACTCAGGGTAAATAGGAGCTATTAGTTATGGATGGAACATTTTATTTCAACAGAAACAGCTGGGCTGTCTGCAAACATGCTTTCCAAGAAAGAAGAGCAATTTCAGGTGGACAGTATAGTACTTCTCAGAGCAAGGTCTGATATGCAGAGGAATACCTTCTCCTCTCAGACCTGATTTGGAGTCCACATAAGGCAATGGAGGCCATTCCATCTCATCCAAAGGGAGATGGGCCAGGCCTCTACTGAGCCGGGTAAGTTCCAATTACATGGTTAAAATATATTATTTCTACAGAAGAGTCAAAAGATGTTACTCTTCGCTATTTACCATTTATCAACACAAAAACTTCATTCTTGCTGGTCAAACAAATGACAGTCACAGAAGTACTGCTGTAACATTGGAAATGCCCTGCAAAATAATCAAATGGCCGCGCAATCAGCCTACTAGCTGAATATATTCTGAATTTTAAAGTAAACTAGGTTTTCACCAACATGATATAATAGACTTACTACTTGATTTGGGGATAGGAATCAAAAATAGCATCCTTTTACATTGCTCATCTGAGTTTAAGGCCAGGTTTCCACACCACTTTCTTACCTATGTTTGTACAATTTTAGCATTTCTTGCTGCAGATGCAAAATTGGCATTTTTGTTACAAGCTCAATGTACAGCTCCCAGTCTGTACTCAGTTGGCAGGTTCATGTATACAGGAACACATAAAACATGCCAATTAAGGTTTACAGATTACATTTGCAGTGATGGTAAATTATATTGGTCAGCGCTTCTAGCACTTTTGTGCAACTTCTTCCCTAAAAGACCGGGGGGGGGGGGGGGCGAGGTAGGAGAGCAGCAGTTGAGCCTAGCTGTGAGGATGCGAAGACAAAGTATTTTCCTCAAGTTTTTAAGGGTTATTCCTTACAGCAAAGCTCACAAGAGTTTAACACTTGACCAAAATGAGACAAAAAGTCAGACCAAAGCCAGAAGTAAACTCACAGCTAACATCTACCTCATGCTTATGTCAAATTACATAAACATAAGAGAGGCTTGACAACTTATCCGTGTGCAAATTCCTCTGCAAAAGTGATTAATACAAAGGGTGGGACAGGCGATGCTCTGATTCAAGTCAATAAACAGACTCCCAAATCACTGGCTCCCCTCTCCAGCTCCCTGTTATCTGAGTCACAACTGCGGCTATTTGAGATGCCCTGCACAAAGCGGGTCAGTCACCTCAGGTTTAAAGTAACAACTGCTGTCATCCCACTCTTAAAAACACAACAAAAAAGAACTATTTGGATTGAAAATACCAGAAAGCCCACCGTGCTGGGAGCAGAAAACCTGTATCCTTGTCTGTGAATGAGTTTGAAAAATGCATACTTAAGACCTTAAATCACCTTTCTACGTAACCAGTGAATACATTCGTGAACATCACGGGTAAAAGTAAGAAGTCTCTAGGAAGTGTGTTTCCATACTACATGCTACTTACAAGTCAGTGTTGTTTGCTTATTTTAACTGAACTGAATGGAGAAAGAAATACAGCATTTAAAGGAAGTTTTGCAAGGTCAACTTTTAGAACTTACTTATTTGCATCTTCACATAGTTTTCATACATTCGCCTTATTAATTACCTGTTTTAAAAATTAATTTGAAGTCTCCACACTTACCGCTTTGGGGGTTATCAGCCCTGTGGAATACGCACATGTCACTGAAAGCAACCTGGACTTACACCTACAAAGCAGGTTCTCAGCTGAAGGCATTCTGCAAGTTATTCATCAAAGACAAATGGACTGATGCGAGACAGCAACATGATAAATGCTGAGGACAGCACCCAGCAGAGAGCTCACTGTCTCCATCTCACAAGCAGATCCAACAACAAGTCAGCTCCAGCAATGGCAGAAAGACTTCTCGCAGCTGCTTATAAAATGGGAACACATGAACTCCCTCCGAGACAAGTTACTATGGCAAAATCCTCACTTTCTTCTGAGCTCTGTTTCAAATCTACGTACAAAGAACTGAGAAATGAGTTTTCAGCTATAAATAAGATGCTGACTTCTTTTATGAAAAGATCTCAGAGCATGTAGAAGAAAAGAGCAGACTACAGAAATTTTGCTAAGTCTACAAAAAGTTATTTCAACAACAGAAAGATGTTTATTTGAATTTTGTTTTTAATTATTTCATTTACTCTATTCCAATCCATATTCATTTCAATAATATTGTCATAATCACTTGTCTCCCAAAATACCAAGACACTTAAATTGTGCCTATCTTAAAAAAAAAAAAAAAGTTAATTGCAATCAGTGGGGATATCAGCTCCTTAAAGCTAGGCATGTGTATTGGGTATCTTCCTAAAGGGCAGCAATAACAACAAATATCCCTTAGGATCTTCCTTAACTTTTAATTTGTTATAATTAAATACATGCAAAAATCAAGGCTTTGGAAAGCTTTAGGAGTATCAGATTCATTTATACTGAGCCTAGCTCTTCATCTGGCATCTTCTCCAGAGTTATATGCTTTTCCATAAAGAAGCTTTCCATCAATAAGAGGAAATGCTAAAATCTTCAAAGCTATAGACAGACTAACTTAGAAAGGCAGAAATGAAATTGGAGACATTCACCTCCATTCTGCTGACTCAAATACAGACAGCATAAGAAACACACATAACTCCTCCCTATCTGATACCTGATGTAAACATAAGTCTACATAGGGACAGTTTATGTCTACCAACCACCGGGCAGAATCAAGTCCAAAAGTTGCTTCTTGATACCTTACACAAGCACTCAAGATGAACTTTTTCCTCCACTCTTTCATCAATCCACCTAAAACCTGGCAGAAGGACAACTGGGTATACCCCGATTATTTATCAAGTCAGTTAATACTAACATCAGACTTGTTACCTTTCATTTCACATAAAATACTATTCTTTTTCCAAAAGTGTTGACACAGAACTGAAACTACCTTAGGAATTTTGAAAAATGAGCTCTCACTAAATATATTGACCCACCATTCATTCCATTGTAAATACTTCTGTGGTGAGGTGACAGCTCATCTGCTACTTGTCTCCTGAGGGGACCTTCTCTGCTGCCTCCACTGAGATGTTTGAGATGCTCTGGGCTCCCTCCAAAATGTTGTTTGAGGTGCTCAGGGCTCGTACCCCTCACTTTGTGCAGATGTTCTGTGCTTCCGCTTGGTGTGCGCTTTTGAAGATGATCTGGGCTGCCACTGCTGTGCTTTTGATGCTCAGGGCTACTGCCAGGCCTGTGCTTTTGAAAGTGTTCAGGGCTACTACTCAAAACGTGCTTTGGGAGAGTTTCTGGACTGCTGCTGCTGTGCTTTTGTTGCTCAGGTGCTTTGGCAATGGTTTTGTGATGTTCTGGACTTGGTCCTTTCAGGTGATCAGGACTGCCAGAACCCCTAGGCTTCTGGAGATGCTCTGGGCTGATGCTCCTGTGTTTCTGATGCTCAGGGCTTCCTTCACCCCTGGTTTTTTGAAGATGTTCCGGACTAGTACTCGGATGATGTTTATGATGGTTTGCACTGTCTGGACTTCCAGTGCTAGAAGTACTACTCCCATCACCAACATCTCTTATGGATGTACTTGTTGCAGCTAACTGGCACAGGCTGATTTGGCTGTCAACAGAGCTCCGGCTGCCTGCTCCACCAGTCTTCTCCTCATCCAGCAACACACACAATTCTTTTAGCTCCAGCTTTTCTTTAACCACTTCTTCTTGCCTCACTTCCAATTCTTTCAGCTTCTGTAGGTATGAGGCAACCTCTTTGTGCATAATGCTAGCACTGTGCCTGCCCAGTCTCTGCCGCTCACGGGATGCTTTCTGGATGATGATAGGCAGAAAGGCAAGAAGGTAACAAAGGTCTCTCAGTTCCTGGTTATCTTCTTGCAGCTTCTGATTGATATCCTTTAAAAGAAAGATAAGCACGAGAGAAGAGTGTCTAAAAAAATTAACATTATACCATTAGCATTGTACAAGTCAGTGAACAGCACTGCTACAAACCATCAGCTAAGCACTCAAGTAAGGCATAAACAATTGTGTGTGTAGATCTGGCATATTATAACTGCATCATGTTTCATACTAACAGAACACCTGTCCAGTACAAAACTGAATATGCAGAGCTAATTTGGAAAGGTTCAATGACTAACTTCCAATATGGTATGAAAATTTCAGGTGTTTAATTAATGCTCAAAGGAAAAACAAAAAAACAAAAACACAATGAGAAATCCAGATGATCATACTCTCTCATGATGTTCTCACTCCCTCAAAAATACTCACTTGTAAAGTTATTGCTGACTAAAACCAGAAAGTACATCAGAAATGGTAATCTCGCTCAGATAATTAACAACATTTATATTCTCTATTCCCTAAAGCATATTCACATATAAAATGAACTTTTTAGAGATTTAAAATATTTGGGGTTTGTTTGATTTTGCTTCAGATTTGCATAAAAGAATCTTGTCTGTTCTCACTTAATCAGAATTGGTTCAATCACTCTGAAATGAAATAATCTGCTTTAATAGATTTTTCACTTCTAACAAAACAAAGCAGTACATGTTCCCAGTGCCCTTCTCTAACTGAAGAACAGTAATGCTCTGAAGAAAAAACGTTCAGGCTCTTACTGTAGCAGAAGAATACAGCAAAGAAAACATTTTCTGTATTTTGCCATCCTACTTTTACTAAACTGGCTTGTAACCATATTTGTCTTCTCTGGTCTAAATATTCTTCCCTTATGTCTGGTATTACAAGCTTAGCCTTATGGAAAGGCCATTTTTAGCACAGTTTCCTAAAATAAAAAAGAAAGCTTTTGCAACTCTGCTGGGTGCGTGCCTGAGTGTGTGACCTTCCTCTCAAAATGACTTTGAACTTGACCAGTTTCAGCCCAGGTTTGACAAAGGAAAAGTCTCAATGAGGTCGCAAGGTAACCTGAAAAACCTGTACAGGATAGGGATTCTTCAGATGACCCCATGGTGGAAAAAAGTTGAAGTGACAGCCCACAGTTTATCAGTCAGAGTATCTAAGCAGGCAGCAGGCATCCACTCAAGCCAGGCACAGCTGTTCATCGTTACTCATGGACCTGTTCCTTCACATGGCACAAAGAAGCAAGTAGGTACCCACATACCACTGAAATCCATTGGAGCCCAGAGACCTTGTTCTCCCAAATTCCTTTTAAAAGTTTCAGCTGAGACATCTGAACAAAAGGTGGAAGCTGAACATCACTTAGGAAGTTCAGAATTGAGAGAGGAATTTGTCACTCCTTCCTACACATTTTGGTGTGCTTTGTTACTTAGCTGGCAGATAGATAAACCCATATAACATCACAACACCTTTGAACATAACCAGGAGAATGATATTGCTGCTGTAATTTAAATTGCATTTAAAATGTAAGCTCTGTTTTCACTAAGCTAATATCATTGATGGGTCTCTCTTACCCCCAGGCACCTTCTATTGTCAAAATGGAGGGAGGCAGGATTGCTGTACGCTGCAGAACAGGAAAGCTTGGATTATCAAAGACACTTGCTCAATAATTTAGTTGTCTAAAACCATTCTACAAGTCATGAACTCTCTTCTGTTGTACCCTCACATAACAATTCAAAAGGCCACACTGCACCTGGGTCTCTCCTCCTCTCCAGCCTCACCTCAACTAAGGAATTTTACAAAAAGTGCCACGTGTCACAGCAACAAGACAGATAATGCTTTGTAGTCACGTCCACTTTAAAGTAGCTTTCAAGTTCTCCAGCACAGTCATACCTGGTACATCAGGGTAATTCTTTGGCAGTAGTTACGCTGTCTGCCCAATTCTCAGAAGCAGGGAAGGAAACATTAGGGACTACGCTTCCCACCTAGCAAGAGTTAAATTAAGAAGGCATCAATCATCACAGCCTTGGTCTGCCTCTCAGTGCAGTCTGTGGAAGTACACCACTGAAAGTGACTTCCTTAGAGATGCATCCTCAGATGTCCTTTCCAGACAAGGAAACTAGAGAATGATTCTCATCACTCCAAGGCAGAGCCTAGGAAGTCATCTTAAAAAAACATGACAAAAAACAGCATAGGCAAAACAAAGCCTTTTGAATCTCTACAGCTCCGCACATTGTATTCTTTCACATGTATTTCAGATAGAAACACTGAATCTTACCAGAAACCAACGAAGTCTACTGCAAAGGTGACAAGAATTAGATGTTCCCATCAGCCCAAAGCGCAGTGGGACACATTACAGAACAGCTGTGCTCCACAGACCGCGGAACAGTTTCTCACCACTTTTAACCGGGCACTTCATTTCCAGCAGGCTCAAATCCTGTTCGCTTTTCACGCCATTCTCGGCAAGAACCGCCAGCACATTCACCTGACGAGGGCTCGGCGAAGCCACTCGCGGGAGATGCAGTCGTGTGCCCGGCACCTACGTGCAGGGAAGTTTTCCGCGCAAGGACCCCGCACCGCGGGAAGGTCGCCAGCCCCCGCGCCCCCCACCTCGGCCCCGGGGCACCGTCGCAGCTCGGGGGCCGCCGGCCCACGCCCCACGCGTGCCGGCAGCTCCGCCGGGCGCAGCTTCGGCCCTGCTCCCCGGCACCGCTCCGTGCCCGCCGCTCCGGCACGGGCGGGCTCCCTTTCTCGCCGCCGCCATGCGCTGGGGACACACCGGAGAAACTCGCCCCCCCGCCCCGCCCCGCCGCCCGCTACCTTCAAGCCGCGGATCTCGCCGAGGCGGAGCTGGAGGCGGCGGTTCACCTCGCGCATGAGGCTGCTGCGGTCCAGCATCGCGCTCCTCTTCTCGGCCCCGGCCCGGCGGAGGCTGCGGATCAGCTCCTCCTTGCTCCACGCGAGCAGCTCCTCGTCGGACACCTTGGACGAGTCCTCGGCCGCCGCCGCCCCGCAACTTTCCGCCGCCGCTTTCGACGTGGTGGCGGCCAAAGGGCCCGAGCCCGGCGGGCTCCTCCCGCCCCGGGCGCCCCGCGGAGGCAGCCCCGCAACACCGCCCCAGCCGAGGCGGGGGGAAGGGCAAGGGGGCGAGCCCGGAGCGCCGCGGGCAGCTCTTCCCGGAGGGAGGGAGGGGGGGGGCCGCCCCGCTTCCAGCGAGGGCGGGCAGCGCTCCGCCCGCCTAGTTCGTGCCTCCTGTGCCGGTATAGGATTGGGGGGGGGGGGATACGAAGGGGATCACCTCCGGCCCCAAGCAGCGGATCCTGGAAAAAGAGAGGAAGAGGAGAAGGAAAGGGTGTGGAGGAAGCCGGGCTAGAGTCTGGGGAGCAAACTTCCCCCTTCCAAAGGAGGAAAAAAAAAAAACAAAAAACACAGGTCTTTCAACAAGTCAACGGTAGCAGCGTGCGTCTCGTCCTCCCTGCTCCTTAAGAGCTGCTCATCCCTTGAAGCCGTGCTGTCTAACGAGGGCTGCTGTGGCAATCGATTTCTCTTCGGGTGGCAGATGAAGCCACGCAACAGATGAACGCAAAGTCCCGAGGCGAAGCCCCATCGTGCACGGGCGGACAGAAGCGGGAATCCGCGCAGGGAGACCGCAAGCGCTCCTCCGAAGCCGCCTCTTCCCGCCAGCTTCGTGCCCCCGTGCGCGGGCGGCGGCCAGGGGAAGGGGCGCAGGCGGGGGCCGGCGCGGCCGCCCCGCACCTTGGCATGTGCCCGCAGGGCGGCGGCGCGGCGGCAGCAGCCAGAGGCGCCAGCGGACGCTGCCGGCACTAGGGAGCGGGCACGGGGCGGCGCGCGGCTTTTGAGCGGGGCGCGCACCACGTGGGAGCCCGCGCGGCGCGGCGGAGGGAGGGAGGAAGGCGGGGAGGCGGAGGGAGGCGGGGAGACGGGGGGGAGGGAGGCGGCGCCGGCGGCCGCGCGGCACCTGCGGAGGCTGCTCGCCGCGGCGGCCCCGGGCGGGACACGCGGGCCGGGTACCCCGGAGCTGCCGCGCGAGGGGTGGGCACAGCCGTTTGCTTTCGCTTACCCTCTGCTGGTCCTCCCCCCCCCCCACCTCCCGAAGGGGCAGGGCAGCTTCATGGAAGCCCATAAAAAACGCCCACAGAAAGCCCAAAGGGAGAGATTTGCTTTTGTGCCCCCCCACCTAGCTCAAAGCACACCTAAACAGAGCATCAGCGCTCTCCTAAGGCCTACACAAGCCTCACATTTCCCTCACATGGTTTAAGTGACGCTTAAGTAAGCAATTTTATTTCTGGAAATAAATGTACAAACACATTCAACTTCACAGAACTTCTGATACCTCTCACAGGGTGGCTTGCGAGTCGCATTTGATCGCCAAAAGCCAGCACCGCAGCAGCTTTCACCTCATCTTTCATTTACAATGGGAATATTTAAACTTTATAGACCTAATTCTTTCCAGACAAAACTAGATGCAGTTCCGTACTCCAACTCTTTACTCAAGCTGAAGGTAGCATATCTTGCTTTGCCTTTCTAGGTAAGTTCCAAAGACCCCTATTAATTTAATCTCTGCTTCATTTGCTTAGACTTTGCACATGCACAGGGGTCTCTATGCAGTAATTTCAACCCTAGAGCAGCTAGGCTGTACCAGAAACAAAGCGAAGCTCCTCAGGAAAAGCCAGAGCAGCTCCTGTTAGACTGGGACTGAAGTGCTCACATGCAGACAAAACAACCAGATTTGGGAAATTCCAGGGGCCAAATCCCCATCGCTTCTTCCTGTATGGCTATATCTCTCTGAACTCTTAGAGTGATTGCAGCTTCCACTGACTTACCTCAGAAATCACCATTTCTTGTACCACTGGTACTAAAACCCCAGCGGGGCAGAGCTCACCATAGGGTAACTGCTTCTGGACCTGCTTCTCAGGCAGTTTTTCATCCTGAGCCTTCTGTTGCTGCAGCTCCACAGCAACTTAAATGCAGCACGCATATATACCTGCACATGAGCCAAACATGGAAGTCTTCCATTAGAAGAAACTGAGGCTTCAAGAGGCAGCAAAACAAAGACATATTCTGGTAACTCATCTCTCCCTGATGCCAACCTTAATCTTACATTTTGAAATTACTTCCTTTCAACATCTATTATTTTGTGCCTAACAGACTGACCTTTTGGAGAAGGGAAAAGTTCCTTCTAGGTTTGCAGGCCACTGCTCTGCAGGAATGTTGGGCTGAATGCCTGGATAACTCAGTTTTGGGAGATTTTCCAACAGTTTTCAAAGATTTTCAGGTATTAAAAAAAGTAACCACAAAAGCCATAACAACCCATACCCGCTACTTGTCATACACAGCTTACAATAAAAAGAAGTCTCCCACAGCTGACAGGGTACATGCATTTGCTTTTTCTCCACAAAAATAATTTGAAGCAGAGTGCCTTGCTGCAATGAAACTTTGCCTGCTGATACTTTCCTACCACTCTCAATCTGCAGAGAGCCTGGGTTTGGCCTCCTGCTGTTTTGCACACCTGGTTAAGAAAAATTAGTTCATATTGCTGCATTTTTCCCACTACATGTGTGGGCTGGGACTCTCTGTGCTTTGCTGTTCTCTTTCTTTCTTTATGGATCAATGCAAATGGCCCGGGTAGAGTTTCTTGTAAGAATCTTTTTCTTCACACATCCCTACGTAATCGTCAAGCATTGCATTTCAATTTGTGAGTGTGCAGGAACACAAGCATTTATGCAGCCTGATACAGTTACCTCATTCAAATGACTTCCCTTTTCATGTCTTAATCCTTTATCTAACTGCAGAAGCCTCTGGGCAGCTGATATCCATTCCATAGTCTTTGTTGTACTAGTCACATTTTTCCAGTCAATGAAATCAGTAGCACACTTACCATATTTTCCCTATTGCATAAATAAATATAAACCTAATACCTCGAGCACATAGGTTTACGTGACAGAGAAAGTGGAGTACACTAACGAAAACCAACAGAGATTTATGCAAGTCAGGCTGAATAAAGCTCTTGCTAATAATTCAATCATCAGTCAGATTTTTCCACTTGAATTACTAAAATACCCACAAAGTTCTAGCTTGAATGTCTAGTGCTGATTTCAGCAGTGTCTTGGGACGATGTTTTGGCGCAGCTTTCGCCGGATTTCCCGTTACAGCAAGTACCTGCCGCGCGCAACAACCACCAGGGCGAGGCGGGGGGGGGGTGAGGGGGAGGCGCGCGGCGACCGTTGGGGGGGGGAGGGGGAGGCGCGCGGCGACCGTTGGGGGGGGAGGGGGAGGCGCGCGGCGACCGTTAGGGCGACAACGAGGCAGAAGGGCCGGCGACTGTTAGGGCAGCCTGGGCGGGGAGCGCGCGGCGGCCGTTAGGGCGGGGCGCAGGGGCGGGGCGCGCGGCGGCGGCCGTTAAAGGGAGCGGGCTGCGGTGGGGGGTGGCTGTTGGGTGCTGTGATGGGGTGTGTGTGGTGGGGGTTGAGGGTTTTGGTGAGGTGTCCTGCCGAGAGAAAGCGTCGGTCCTGGAGAAGGGCTGGTTCTCAGCCTTGTGGGGGGAGGCAGCTGTAGGCTGGTGCCTGGGTGCCAAAACCCAGACAGAGGCAAATTGCTGCTGCCCCGCAGTCCCCAGGGAGCGGGGAGGAGGTGGCGGTGGCACCAAAGCGGCCTTGCAGGGGCTGCAGCTGCTGGGGGTGAGTGGGGCTGCGTGGCAGCCAGCGGTGGGGCTGCCCAGCTGCCTGTGCCATGCGCTGGGGAAGCCTGTGAGAGTGGTGAGGTGACCCCTGAGCGTGCCTGGGTTTTAAAGCCATTTTGGGCTGCGTTGGTGTCCCCTTGGTAGCTTTGCCTCTGCACTCGTGGCTCTTCCCTCGGTTGAGAGGCATTTCTGCTGCAGCATAATGTCTGCAGCCTGTTGCCCCCCAGACGCTCCCCTGGAAGTGCCCTTGTTTGTGTTTCCAAAGCCCTGAAAGTGCTTCCTAGTGCAGCCTGTCCCAGTGCAGGCAAGGAGGCTAGTGCAGTGCAGCCTGGGGGTTCCCTAGTGAAGGCAAGCAGCTGTGTGCAGCAGCTCTTTGGTCATGCCCTGCTTCAGCTGTGCTCAGGGCACCTCTGAAGTGTGTGTTTTAAATGCTAGCAATGTGTGGGAGTGCCTTCTTGAAGGCCAGTGGCCTCTTAAAGCAGACTCTAGCACTTGTGTGGGTGGTGTGAATTTGCCTTGCAGTAAAGCTGTGGCTTGTTGCAAGCTGGTGGGTCTGGGTCTGCTCTCACAGTGGAGAGTAGAAGGATTTGTAGACTTGGGTGGCAGTTGCTTCCTGAGGCTGCCTTCCGAGTCCCTTAAGGAGTGGTGTTTATCCTGGGGAGTTACAGGCGAGGTGTGACTTTCAGGCGTTGGGTCAGTTGTGAAAGCGTCTCTGAAAGGAGACCCCAGTCAGTCCTGACTGCTTGTCGTCAGCTTCAGAAGTATAAATGAGAAAGCAAAAAGGGAAGCAACCAAAGCCAAGGAGCCTTGATCAGGTGCTGCTGGTATCCACATAAGCAGCGGTGCCCTGGTGGAGTTGCTTGGCCTTTGAGGTGCATCCCTGCAGAGCTGCTTTTCCCTTTGGCTAGGTGTTAGGCTGCTTCTGGCTGTCTGGCCCTGGCTTGCTTAGAAGTGTGGCTGTGTGGCCTGTGTTGAGGAGGGAAAAGCCAAAGGAAGTGAGCTCCAAGGGCTCCATTGCCCCTGGGTGGTCATTGAGTGTGTCCCTTTGTGTTAAGCACCACAGGGTGGGACCTTCCTGCTGTGAATGGGCTGCAAAGGAGTTGCTGTAGGTGGGAGAGACAGCTGCTGAGCTTGTGCTAGCTGCAGGGGAATGGCAAGGTGGGTGTGGGCAGTGGGCTTAGGCAGGCAGGGTGCTGGTGTCCTGTGGTGTGGAAATGTGCTTCTGGGGCAGGCTTTTTATGGTCCTTTCCTGGCAGCCTTGTGCTGCCTTGGAGAGCAGGTGGGAACTTGCCTGAATGTTCTCAGTGAGTAGCTAGCCCCGAGGCTGAAGGCAGCTGGTGTTGTGTGGCTGGCTGTTTGAGTGTGTGGCTTGTGTGGTATCAGTTGTGGCTGCTTTATGCTGGCCTGAATGTGCAGTTGTCCTTGAGGGCGGGCGGGCTCCTTCTCAGCAGTGCCTTGTGGTGGGAAGCTCTGCAGCCTCCTTATGGGGTTTGTTTTATTCGAGATGCTTGTCTTCCTTGGCTGTGGATCACCTGCCTGGGAAGATGTGCAGGAGCTTTAGCTAAGACTGTTACCAGGACCGCATGCGTAATGATTCTGTCAATATGATAGTTCCAGGGAATAGAATGAATATGTATAATCATTCTGGGAAATTCAGTACATATGTGAGAGAGCAATAGAAACTTTGGATGATGTGAGACATGGTGTGCACGTTGGGTGGAGCTATCCCCCGTGCATCCGGCGCTGTAATAAAGAGAATGCCTGCTTCTTAATACTACATTGGTGTTAAGGAGTTTTTCCTCCCGATTTCGGTGACAGCTTTGGCACCCCAGATGGGACCCTGCTTCTGAATCTCAACGCATCTGTGGGATTGCAGGACCTCCAGCCAGCACCGAGGGATTCTCAGGGAGAACCTCTGATCTCCAGACCAAAGAGCTCTGAGTAAGCCCCCTGGGAAGGTAAAGGCATTCCTTTCCTTAACAGGTCAGGTTGCCCGCTGGTCAGATGCAGTGAGCCTTGCAGAGCTGGGTTAGAAGGGTGGAAAAGGTGGGGTCGCCCGCCTGTAAGGTGTGGCGAAAGCCATGCAGGGAGGTCAGGTTGGGCTCTGGAGGTCCCTCAGGGGGAGGAAGGTAAAGTTATTTGTGCACAATTGTGTGTTTATGTGGCAGTTTGACATTTGGAATGTTATTGGACTTTGTTTTGTGGATTTTGTGGTTATGGGTAACCAAGTGTTGAAAGAGGGGGGGATTTGGAAGAATTCACCCCTGGGAGGTATTTTGAAGCATTGGAGAGAGGCGGCAGGTCCGCCGGGAGGTACACTTACCAAGAGAACAATTAATTGAATACTGTAATCATCGTAATCATGTATAGTTTAGAAGATCAGGAAAAATGGCCTAAGAATGGAAGTGTGAACTACAATACCATATTACAATTAATGTTGTTTTGCTGGAGGGAGGGGAAATGGGATGAAGTAATGTATGTAGATTTGTTCTTCGCACTAAGAGACCACCCTGTGTGGCAGAAAGATTGTGGGATGATTCCAAGGGATCCGATGATACTAGCACTAGAGAAGGAGGGAAAGGGTCAAAAGTTGAAAAGGTGTTGTTCTGCTTGTAGTATTGGAAAAAGGTGTTTAAAGTATGAACAGGAGGAGGAAGAAGATTTGGAATTGATGGTTGTTCCCCAACAGAGGTTGGGGGAGGATATTGAGGCTATGTGTGGGGCTGAAGGGGCAGAAGGATTTAGCCCGATTGAGAGGAGAACAAGAGGATGACAAGGGGAAGCGGGGGGCGGGTGGTTTACAGGCTTCCCTTCTGCAGGTGGGTGGAAATAATGGACCTGTAACAGTTCAAGTGCCTTTCTCTATAATGGAGTTAAGGTCCTGGAAGGAAATAGCAGGGAACTATAGAGAGGATCCAGAGAGAGTGGCTAAAGTGTTTGAAACTCTAATTAGGACTCAGGATCCAGATTGGAATGATTTACAGGTAATATAAGACACCCTGCTAGATGATACTGAAAAGAAGATGGTATTAAACACTGCTCGGAAGCAAGTGGAAGGAGCACTTGCTGGTGGGGATTTGCAGGGGATGCTAGATCAGAATTTTCCTGCTGCAGAGCCAGGGTGGGATCCTAACCTGCCAGGACCCCGGGGACTCTTAACAAGATATCAGAGATGGATAATGTTTGGCATAAGACACGCCCTGCCAAAAGCAGTTAATTGGTCTAAGCTATATGAGGTCAAACAAGAACCAACTGAATCCCCATCTGCTTTTGTGGAATGATTAAAGGCTACTGCCAGGAAATCTACCAACCTGGATCCTGAGAAACCAGAGGAAGCCCAGCAGTTAGCTTCAACTTTTATGGGACAATTGGCCCCAGACATAAGAAGGAAACTTCAAGAATTAGAGGGGGCAGATTTGAGAGATCTGGGGAAAATGTTAGAAGTGGCCTGGACGGCTTTTAATAATAGGGAAAAGGAAAAAGAAATGCGACATATTCGAAGGGAGTACCTAAGAGAAGGGAGATTGATTGCTGCTTTAAGCAGGGCTCCTGGAGGAGCCTATAGAGAAAGGGAAGGCCCAGGAGGGGGTTACCGAGGTGTGAAAGGGAGGAAGAGAAAGGGAACATGACCTCCTTTTGTGCAACCTCATCTAGCAGATCAGTGTGCGCAATCTGCAAAGAAAGGGGGCACTGGCAAAGGGAATGTCCTCAGGCTGGGAACTTAGCCCCAGCCCTGCAAGCCATTAAGCTAATGACCTTAAAGGATGAATCCTGAAGGGGAGCTGGGGAATCATCCGCAGCCGAACCCCTGGTTACACTACGGCTGGGAAACGAAGAAGTAGAATTTGTAGTTGCTCCAGGAGCCACTTACTCTGTACTTAATACTTGTAAAGGAAGCTTTAGCCATGAAAGTGTAAGCGTTGTTGGTGCTACAGGGAAAGGAGAGAATGGGCCCTTTTTGCAGCCCTTAAATTTTAAATTGGGAAACCAATGGGTGACTCATGAATTTTTATATATGCCTGAATGTCCGATGCCCTTGATGGGTAGGGATTTATTGGATAAGTTGAACACGCAGATAACCTTTAAGAATGGAGAGGTGCAGCCACTAATACCTGAATCAAAAGCTGTGGAAACGAGAATTTTTATGTTACAGAGCAGCACGCAGAAAGCAGAGGAGGAGATTCCTGCTGATGTAGAAGATGCAGTAGTACCCTTGGTATGGGCTAGTGGAATTCCAGGTCGGTCTAAAGTGGCGAAACCAGGAGGTTGTTCTAAAATCTGTGACTAAACCGGTAAGACAAAAGCAGTATCCTATTAGGTGGGAGGCTAGAAAGGGGTTGGAAGAATTAATAAGTAAACTTTTGAATTATGGGTTACTGATAGTGTGAATCAGAATATAACACCTCAGTATTATCAGTAAAGAAACAAAATGGCAAGGAATAGAGGTTGGCTCAGGATTTAAGAGCCGTGAATCAGATTGTTCAAGATATTCACCCAGTAGCGGCTAAGCCATCTACCTTGCTGACCTCCCTGAAGGAGGACCATAAATGGTTTACTGTACTTGATCTCGGGGATGCCTTTTTCTGCATACCTCTAGACAAAGGCAGTCAGGCGATATTGGCCTTTGAATGGGAAAGCCCCACCACCGGATGCAAAACACAACTTACTTGGACGGTGTTCCCTCAGGGGTTCAAAACCAGTGCAACAGTATTTGGCAAGCAATTGGGCAAGGAGCTGGAATCATGGAAAAGGGAAAACCTGGAAGGAACAATACTGCAGTATGTAGATGACATTTTGTTGTCATCTGCGGAGACTAGGGGAGAGTGTCTACAGATGAGCATAAGCCTGTTGAATTTTCTAGGACAAAGAGGCCATTGTGTAACAAAAAGTAAGGCTCAGGTAGGGAAAAAGACTGTGACTGATTTAGGTCTCGAGATTTCACAAGGACAACGGAGACCGGGAGCTGACAGAAAAGAAGCGCTCTGCCAAACTGCAGAACCAAGAACTGCACGAGAGCTGAAGGCATTCTTGGGTATGGCCGGATGGTGCAGACTGTGGATTCCCAGCTATGGGCTATTAGTAAAACCCCTTTATGAAATTTTGAAGGGGTCAAACAAGAGCTACCTACTATGGACCCCTGAATGCCAAATAGCTTTTAAAGACTTAAAAAAGGCTCTGTCAGCACCTGCATTGGGACTGCCCAATTTGTCTAAACCCTTTGAGCTATTTGTACATGAACGACAACATCTTGCCCTGGGCGTGCTGACTCAGAAACTGGGAACGTGGAGAAGAGCTGTGGGCTATTTCTGCAGACAATTGGGCAGTGTGAGTAAAGGATGGCCAGGGTGTTTGCGTGCTGTAGCTGCAACTGTTCTTTTGATCCAAGAAGCTGGAAAATTCACAATAGGACAAAGAATCATAGTGTATGTTCCACATATGGGAACAAGAGGGGGGACATTGGCTGTCTCCAAGCCGTATGCTCAGATATCAAGTTATCCTGTTGGAAAAGGGTGATGTGGAACTCAAAACCACCACAGCAATCAACCCGGCGATGTTTTTGAACTCAGAAGTAAGGGACCCCGAGCCCTTGCACCATGATTGTCTGCAAAGCATTGAACACGTATATTCAAGCGGACAGGATCTGAGAGATGAACTGCTAACTAATCCTGATTTGGAACTGTTTACAGATGGTAGCAGCTTTGTACAAGATGGGAAATGGGTGGCCGGATACACAGTGGTCACAGCTACATGGGTAATAGAGGCTGGGTCCCTAGCCATTAACGTGTCAGCCCAGAAGGCGGAATTGATAGCATTGAGACAAGCCTTGAAGATAGCTGAAGGGAAAAAGGTAAATATAAGGACTGACTCAAAGTATGCATTTGGGGTAGTCCGTGCACATGGGGCTACCTGGAAGGAGAGAGGATTGCTGACTGCTCAAGGATCACCTATTAAATACAAGGAAGAAATTTTCCGACTTGTAGAGAATATTCAAGAACCTGGGGAAGTGGCAATAATGCGTTGCAAGGCACACCAATTTGGACAAGCCACAGTAAATGTGGGTAATCGATTAGCCGATAAAACCGCTAGAGGTGGCTGAATGAGGCATCCTTGTATTGGTACCAGTAAAAGAGGTGAAGCTGCCAATTCTGAAACCTAATTACAGTGAGGCAGATCAACAATTAGCATCACTGTTAAAAGCACCCCCAAAGGGAGAGGGTTGGTTAATAACGCCTACAAAACAGGTCATTGTTCCACCGCAGATAATGACCGAAATTGTAAAAAAGAGACACGAAGAAACACACTGGGGTAGTGAGGCTCTGATTTCTAGTCTTCAAAACTCGATTATATGTGTAGGAATGAGTGGAATAGTAAAGTCTGTGATGGCAAAGTGCCCTGTTTGTTTAAAAATTAATCCTATGAACAGGAGAAGACTGCCCCTGGGGACCACTAAGCCCGGAAGTTCCCCCGGAGATGATTGGCAAATTGATTTCTCTGAATTACCAAGGCAAGACAGTTCTAGATATCTCCTGGTATTAGCTGACACCTTCTCGGGATGGCTGGAAGCTTTTTTCCCTGTTGCACCAATAAAGCTAGGCAAGTAACTGAAATATTGCTCAAAGACATAATACCAAGATTTGGGGTACCAATAGGAGTGTCCTCTGATGGGGGCCCACATTTTGTGGCAGATAGTCCAACAGCTAAGTAAAATTCTTGGTATCAAGTGGGATTTACATACCCCGCAGAGGCCTCAGTCGAGTGGGAAGGTAGAAAGAATGAATCAAACTTGAAAGCAACAGATTAGTAAGATATGTCCAGAAACTTCTTTAAGATGGCCCCAGACCCTTCCACTGGCTCTTTTAAGAATCAGAATACAGCCAAGATCTAGGAGTAAGATTAGTCCTTATGAGGTATTATAGGGGGAAACCATACCAAGCGCCGCTGATTCCAGGGGAGATCCCTGTAAAAAGAAAAACAGATTAAAGTTCTATCTGATTTCTTTAGGGGAAGTCCTTGCAGCTCTCTGATGGCATATTATTTTGACAGGACTGCTCGTGTTGGACACTCCTGTCCATCAGTATCAACCGAGAGATTTCGTATACATTAAAAAGGTGGAACTCCAAACCTTTACAAGAGAGGTGGAAAGGACCTTTCCGGGTACTCCTACCTAGTTGCACTGCACTCAAGGTGGAAGGGATCAAAGCTTGGGTTCATTACACTCGAGTTAAGCCAGGACCTGGGAGTGAGTGTTGCTGAATTATTTGTAACTTGCTTGTTTTTGCAGTTAAAGCGTCTAATTGTTAAAGCGTCTAATTGTTAAAGCGTCTAATTGTTAAAGCGTCTAATTGTTAAAGCGTCTAATTGTTAAAGCGTCTAATTGTTAAAGCGTCTAATTGTTAAAGCGTCTAATTGTTAAAGCGTCTAATTGTTAAAGCGTCTAATTGTTAAAGCGTCTAATTGTTAAAGCGTCTAATTGTTAAAGCGTCTAATTGTTAAAGCGTCTAATTGTTAAAGCGTCTAATTGTTAAAGCGTCTAATTGTTAAAGCGTCTAATTGTTAAAGCGTCTAATTGTTAAAGCGTCTAATTGTTAAAGCGTCTAATTGTTAAAGCGTCTAATTGTTAAAGCGTCTAATTGTTAAAGCGTCTAATTGTTAAAGCGTCTAATTGTTAAAGCGTCTAATTGTTAAAGCGTCTAATTGTTAAAGCGTCTAATTGTTAAAGCGTCTAATTGTTAAAGCGTCTAATTGTTAAAGCGTCTAATTGTTAAAGCGTCTAATTGTTAAAGCGTCTAATTGTTAAAGCGTCTAATTGTTAAAGCGTCTAATTGTTAAAGCGTCTAATTGTTAAAGCGTCTAATTGTTAAAGCGTCTAATTGTTAAAGCGTCTAATTGTTAAAGCGTCTAATTGTTAAAGCGTCTAATTGTTAAAGCGTCTAATTGTTAAAGCGTCTAATTGTTAAAGCGTCTAATTGTTAAAGCGTCTAATTGTTAAAGCGTCTAATTGTTAAAGCGTCTAATTGTTAAAGCGTCTAATTGTTAAAGCGTCTAATTGTTAAAGCGTCTAATTGTTAAAGCGTCTAATTGTTAAAGCGTCTAATTGTTAAAGCGTCTAATTGTTAAAGCGTCTAATTGTTAAAGCGTCTAATTGTTAAAGCGTCTAATTGTTAAAGCGTCTAATTGTTAAAGCGTCTAATTGTTAAAGCGTCTAATTGTTAAAGCGTCTAATTGTTAAAGCGTCTAATTGTTAAAGCGTCTAATTGTTAAAGCGTCTAATTGTTAAAGCGTCTAATTGTTAAAGCGTCTAATTGTTAAAGCGTCTAATTGTTAAAGCGTCTAATTGTTAAAGCGTCTAATTGTTAAAGCGTCTAATTGTTAAAGCGTCTAATTGTTAAAGCGTCTAATTGTTAAAGCGTCTAATTGTTAAAGCGTCTAATTGTTAAAGCGTCTAATTGTTAAAGCGTCTAATTGTTAAAGCGTCTAATTGTTAAAGCGTCTAATTGTTAAAGCGTCTAATTGTTAAAGCGTCTAATTGTTAAAGCGTCTAATTGTTAAAGCGTCTAATTGTTAAAGCGTCTAATTGTTAAAGCGTCTAATTGTTAAAGCGTCTAATTGTTAAAGCGTCTAATTGTTAAAGCGTCTAATTGTTAAAGCGTCTAATTGTTAAAGCGTCTAATTGTTAAAGCGTCTAATTGTTAAAGCGTCTAATTGTTAAAGCGTCTAATTGTTAAAGCGTCTAATTGTTAAAGCGTCTAATTGTTAAAGCGTCTAATTGTTAAAGCGTCTAATTGTTAAAGCGTCTAATTGTTAAAGCGTCTAATTGTTAAAGCGTCTAATTGTTAAAGCGTCTAATTGTTAAAGCGTCTAATTGTTAAAGCGTCTAATTGTTAAAGCGTCTAATTGTTAAAGCGTCTAATTGTTAAAGCGTCTAATTGTTAAAGCGTCTAATTGTTAAAGCGTCTAATTGTTAAAGCGTCTAATTGTTAAAGCGTCTAATTGTTAAAGCGTCTAATTGTTAAAGCGTCTAATTGTTAAAGCGTCTAATTGTTAAAGCGTCTAATTGTTAAAGCGTCTAATTGTTAAAGCGTCTAATTGTTAAAGCGTCTAATTGTTAAAGCGTCTAATTGTTAAAGCGTCTAATTGTTAAAGCGTCTAATTGTTAAAGCGTCTAATTGTTAAAGCGTCTAATTGTTAAAGCGTCTAATTGTTAAAGCGTCTAATTGTTAAAGCGTCTAATTGTTAAAGCGTCTAATTGTTAAAGCGTCTAATTGTTAAAGCGTCTAATTGTTAAAGCGTCTAATTGTTAAAGCGTCTAATTGTTAAAGCGTCTAATTGTTAAAGCGTCTAATTGTTAAAGCGTCTAATTGTTAAAGCGTCTAATTGTTAAAGCGTCTAATTGTTAAAGCGTCTAATTGTTAAAGCGTCTAATTGTTAAAGCGTCTAATTGTTAAAGCGTCTAATTGTTAAAGCGTCTAATTGTTAAAGCGTCTAATTGTTAAAGCGTCTAATTGTTAAAGCGTCTAATTGTTAAAGCGTCTAATTGTTAAAGCGTCTAATTGTTAAAGCGTCTAATTGTTAAAGCGTCTAATTGTTAAAGCGTCTAATTGTTAAAGCGTCTAATTGTTAAAGCGTCTAATTGTTAAAGCGTCTAATTGTTAAAGCGTCTAATTGTTAAAGCGTCTAATTGTTAAAGCGTCTAATTGTTAAAGCGTCTAATTGTTAAAGCGTCTAATTGTTAAAGCGTCTAATTGTTAAAGCGTCTAATTGTTAAAGCGTCTAATTGTTAAAGCGTCTAATTGTTAAAGCGTCTAATTGTTAAAGCGTCTAATTGTTAAAGCGTCTAATTGTTAAAGCGTCTAATTGTTAAAGCGTCTAATTGTTAAAGCGTCTAATTGTTAAAGCGTCTAATTGTTAAAGCGTCTAATTGTTAAAGCGTCTAATTGTTAAAGCGTCTAATTGTTAAAGCGTCTAATTGTTAAAGCGTCTAATTGTTAAAGCGTCTAATTGTTAAAGCGTCTAATTGTTAAAGCGTCTAATTGTTAAAGCGTCTAATTGTTAAAGCGTCTAATTGTTAAAGCGTCTAATTGTTAAAGCGTCTAATTGTTAAAGCGTCTAATTGTTAAAGCGTCTAATTGTTAAAGCGTCTAATTGTTAAAGCGTCTAATTGTTAAAGCGTCTAATTGTTAAAGCGTCTAATTGTTAAAGCGTCTAATTGTTAAAGCGTCTAATTGTTAAAGCGTCTAATTGTTAAAGCGTCTAATTGTTAAAGCGTCTAATTGTTAAAGCGTCTAATTGTTAAAGCGTCTAATTGTTAAAGCGTCTAATTGTTAAAGCGTCTAATTGTTAAAGCGTCTAATTGTTAAAGCGTCTAATTGTTAAAGCGTCTAATTGTTAAAGCGTCTAATTGTTAAAGCGTCTAATTGTTAAAGCGTCTAATTGTTAAAGCGTCTAATTGTTAAAGCGTCTAATTGTTAAAGCGTCTAATTGTTAAAGCGTCTAATTGTTAAAGCGTCTAATTGTTAAAGCGTCTAATTGTTAAAGCGTCTAATTGTTAAAGCGTCTAATTGTTAAAGCGTCTAATTGTTAAAGCGTCTAATTGTTAAAGCGTCTAATTGTTAAAGCGTCTAATTGTTAAAGCGTCTAATTGTTAAAGCGTCTAATTGTTAAAGCGTCTAATTGTTAAAGCGTCTAATTGTTAAAGCGTCTAATTGTTAAAGCGTCTAATTGTTAAAGCGTCTAATTGTTAAAGCGTCTAATTGTTAAAGCGTCTAATTGTTAAAGCGTCTAATTGTTAAAGCGTCTAATTGTTAAAGCGTCTAATTGTTAAAGCGTCTAATTGTTAAAGCGTCTAATTGTTAAAGCGTCTAATTGTTAAAGCGTCTAATTGTTAAAGCGTCTAATTGTTAAAGCGTCTAATTGTTAAAGCGTCTAATTGTTAAAGCGTCTAATTGTTAAAGCGTCTAATTGTTAAAGCGTCTAATTGTTAAAGCGTCTAATTGTTAAAGCGTCTAATTGTTAAAGCGTCTAATTGTTAAAGCGTCTAATTGTTAAAGCGTCTAATTGTTAAAGCGTCTAATTGTTAAAGCGTCTAATTGTTAAAGCGTCTAATTGTTAAAGCGTCTAATTGTTAAAGCGTCTAATTGTTAAAGCGTCTAATTGTTTAAAGCGTCTAATTGTTAAAGCGTCTAATTGTTAAAGCGTCTAATTGTTAAAGCGTCTAATTGTTAAAGCGTCTAATTGTTAAAGCGTCTAATTGTTAAAGCGTCTAATTGTTAAAGCGTCTAATTGTTAAAGCGTCTAATTGTTAAAGCGTCTAATTGTTAAAGCGTCTAATTGTTAAAGCGTCTAATTGTTAAAGCGTCTAATTGTTAAAGCGTCTAATTGTTAAAGCGTCTAATTGTTAAAGCGTCTAATTGTTAAAGCGTCTAATTGTTAAAGCGTCTAATTGTTAAAGCGTCTAATTGTTAAAGCGTCTAATTGTTAAAGCGTCTAATTGTTAAAGCGTCTAATTGTTAAAGCGTCTAATTGTTAAAGCGTCTAATTGTTAAAGCGTCTAATTGTTAAAGCGTCTAATTGTTAAAGCGTCTAATTGTTAAAGCGTCTAATTGTTAAAGCGTCTAATTGTTAAAGCGTCTAATTGTTAAAGCGTCTAATTGTTAAAGCGTCTAATTGTTAAAGCGTCTAATTGTTAAAGCGTCTAATTGTTAAAGCGTCTAATTGTTAAAGCGTCTAATTGTTAAAGCGTCTAATTGTTAAAGCGTCTAATTGTTAAAGCGTCTAATTGTTAAAGCGTCTAATTGTTAAAGCGTCTAATTGTTAAAGCGTCTAATTGTTAAAGCGTCTAATTGTTAAAGCGTCTAATTGTTAAAGCGTCTAATTGTTAAAGCGTCTAATTGTTAAAGCGTCTAACGTTAAAGCGTCTAACTGTTAAAGCGTCTAACCGTTAAAGCGTCTAACCGTTAAAGCGTCTAACCGTTAAAGCGTCTAACCGTTAAAGCGTCTAACCGTTAAAGCGTCTAACCGTTAAAGCGTCTAACCGTTAAAGCGTCTAACCGTTAAAGCGTCTAACCGTTAAAGCGTCTAACCGTTAAAGCGTCTAACCGTTAAAGCGTCTAACCGTTAAAGCGTCTAACCGTTAAAGCGTCTAACCGTTAAAGCGTCTAACCGTTAAAGCGTCTAACCGTTAAAGCGTCTAACCGTTAAAGCGTCTAACCGTTAAAGCGTCTAACCGTTAAAGCGTCTAACCGTTAAAGCGTCTAACCGTTAAAGCGTCTAACCGTGTTTTTTTTCTTTTTTTAGGTTACAAAAGGAAGGGGTGCTAGGTGGTTTGGTAAGGCACAGAGCATGCCTGGGCCTGGTGCAGTGAGTGAAAGGAGCTGGATGCCAGGCCAGAAGTACCCCCACTGGCAATGGTTTTAGTTCTGGTTTGGGCCTAGGACTCTAATGTTTTGCTGGGAGAAGAATGCCTCTGGGGCCACATTGCCCCCTGTGGGTAGGGAGCAGTTGACTTGGTCAGATCTGTGTTGGAGGTGGAAGCAGCTGGCAGGCAGAGGGTTCCCTTTTCCCAGTGGTGGTTTCTTGGCCGAAGCCAAGAAACTGCAGCAGCTTCTCTTTCCTTCCGTGGTCTGCTCTGTGCTTGCCTCCTCTTGAAGAGGATGTGCCTGTGCTCCTCAGCGAGTTCTGCCAGGAGCTTGGGACTGCTGTACGTGTCTGATAATCTGTCTTTCAGCATTGTGGTGTTTGTGGTGGTGATCTGCAGGGATGAGCTGCTCTTGCTGGCTGGAGTATGGCTGCACTGACAAGGAGTTGGTGCCCACCTGAGGCTGGAGCAGGACTGCAGGTGTGCCAGGGTAATTCTGCTTCTATCTGGGTAACTTTTTCAAAGCTCAGCCTTGCTGCCCAGACTGACAAAGTAGATAGAGCTTAAAAGCTGCTCTTAAGATGCCTGGAAATAGGAGGTGAGCTCAGCTGAGAGTGAGCTGCTGGCTGCTCTGCAGGGACAGCTGGCCAGAAGGGAAGAGTTCTGGGAGGGCAGGTTATGTTTATGGTGGTGGCGGGATGAACAGAGCTGATGCTGTGTGAAAGCAGGGAGAAGGCTGGGGGTTAGAGTGAGTAGAGGTGTGGCTTGTGTGTGCCCAAGCAAGCCTTGCTGCTGGTCAGGGGATCAGTGATGGCAGGAGTGGAGTGGAGGGCTGCTCCTTCTTGGGAGCTGAGGAAAGCCTTTGGAAGTGAAAGGGGGTGGCATGATGTTAAGAAGTTGGGCCGCTCTCCTTTTGCCAGGGGCAGATGGGGAGGGCTTTTGTCTGTGCTCTTGAGGTGGGGGCAGGGGTTGCCTGGTGGGGATTTGGGGGTAGTGCTGTCCATGCAAGGGAGTGTCCCAGCAAGGCCAGGGAGCCCAAGTAGTGCAGGTGGCTTGCCCAAAGGCAGATGCTTAAGATTGTCAGCAGCTGATGAGCTGAGGCAGCTGCAGGTGTGACATGTGTTGCTGGGGTGCCTTGCCCCCAGGGCAGCCCTGGCATGTGGCGTGCCCAGCTGAGAAGCCAAAGAGGTGGGGGAGAAGGAGTGCTGCTGGTGCTGCCCAGGATGCCAGGTGGCAGCTAGTGCCTGCAGGCAGGGCCCCTGGCCCCCAAGCAGATGTGCTTTGTGCCAGTAGGTTGCCCTTTACAAGAGGGGTTTCTCTGGAAAATGAGGAGCGCTCCTGTAACTTGGAGCTGCCAAATGGGTGGTAGAGGGGGGGCGGAGGGGGAGGGAATGGACTAAAGTCCTTGAAGCCACCTCTTTGGCATATCTCCTCTGGGCAGAGTTGTGGAGACAAGGAGGGGTTTGGCAGCCTGTTGAGTGACACTGTTGTCAGAGCCTGGTGCTGCTGAGGGAGGAGGGTGTGTGTGGGGGTGGTGATAGCCCTGTTGTAAAGTACAGTTGCAGAGAGGGCTGCAAGGGTGGCTTGGTGGCTGGAGCAAAGGTGGGGGGTGGCAGGTGCTTTTGTGCCTGGAAAATGAAGGCTAGCAGGGCTGGTTGCTGTACTTGTACACAGGTCTTGGAGTTGAGGAAAGAAGAAGCCTTAAAAGGCTTCAGAAGCTTGGAGGCCTAGCCCCCTAGGTGGGAGGCAGGTGGTCACTGGGGCATTAATGTGGAAGTGAAGAGCAGGTGGAGTGGCCTATGCCAGGGAGAAGTGGCAGTATGTATTGCCTGCTGGAGTCAAGTGAGTTGAGCATGTCCCAGTAAAGGGGATGGTTCCTTGGGGCGCCACATGTCAGGTGGAGGCAGGAGGAGAAAAGTGTTGGGAGCACCTTGAGCTTGAGAGCAGGATTGCTGTGATTTTTTGAGTGCTGGTGTTTGTTTGGGGAAAAGGTAGAAGAGCAGGCTAGAGGAGAGGGGAGAGCAGCCAGGGAGGGCAAGAAAGCAGCTTTGCAAGGAGCCCATGCATGGAAGCCATTTAGTGCAAATGGGGCAGTGTGAGAGCAAGCTTGCTGCAGGCAGGCAGGCTAACATGTGCTGGGCTTGTTGTCCTGCTGTGTCAGCCTGTCTTGCCTGTTTGACCCCCCCAGCAGCTGAGGTGGGACAGCTGAAGGTAGTGTGCCCTAAAGGTGTGGGAGGGAGGGTGCTCAGGCCTGCCTGGGGCACTGGTGGAGAGTGGATGTGTGGGGGCTGGTGGGGCAGGGCAGAGGAGTTGAGGACTCCCCAGAGCATGTCAGGCTGAAGTTGCAGTGTGGCTTTGTGAGGGAGAGCCTGCTGTGAGGTGGGAGCACCAGGGGAGCTGTAGGGGTGTGCCAAGGGGCTCGTGAGGGTCAGAGAGGACAGAGGGCTCCCAAGTGTGAGCCCAGTGTTTTGGGGAGCATGGCTTTTGTGTGCAGTTTTCCCAAGCTGCCTGGGCTGAATTGCTGTCAGGTGCCAAGTGCAGCAAGGGCTCTTTGGCTTCCCCCCTGCCCAGGTGTCAGTAGAGCTAAGCTCTAGTGGTCCAGTCTGTGCCCTTCTGCCCAAAGCTGCAGCTGCTTTGCCAAGTGGAGGGGCAGCGGTTTCCTTTGAAGAGAAGAGGATGTTGTGGAGAGAAGTTTGGGGCTGGTTGTCTGGAACAATTCCAGCAGCTGGCTGTGTACTTGGGGCCTAGTGCAGGTTGCCAGTGCCCAGGGTTGTGGGTGTGGGAGCTGCCCACTTGAGCATGCTGTGCAGGGGAGCTGCTGTGTTTCCTGTGTGAGTGAGTGGTGTGTGTGTGCAGGTGTTGAGTGGAGAGCTGGAGGTGCCTTTTGTTTGGAGGAGCAAGTAGGGCTGGGTGTTTAGTGGCTCTAAAGCAGGAAGGAAGGAGGGTGGTAGGTGTGAGCATGGAGCAGTGGGATGGTCTGGCAGAGAGGTGTTGCCTGGGAGAGCAGAAATGAGTCCTTCTTTCGCAGGACTGCCTTTTGGTGCTTTGGGGGACGCGCCTGCCCCTGCGTGGGATGTGCTTCTCTCTTTGAAGGTTCCCTTTTGTGCTCTGCCTGGACCCTGACTCTTTGTGCCAGAGGGGGTTAGCTGCTTTGGCCAAAGCCCTTGGGAGATGGTCCTGCACACTTCTTTGA
This sequence comes from Apteryx mantelli, assembly GCF_036417845.1. Classification (NCBI taxonomy): domain Eukaryota; kingdom Metazoa; phylum Chordata; class Aves; order Apterygiformes; family Apterygidae; genus Apteryx; species Apteryx mantelli. The sequence goes on along the minus strand of NW_027118784.1, from coordinate 1,406,538 downwards.
GGGTGCTGCCCGGCAGCTTTTCCCTGGGGCTAGGCCACTTCTGGTCAGTGTTTGCCAAGGGAGGACTGCTCTGAAGAAGTTGGGGATATCTCGGAGGGTGGGGGCATGTGCCTCAGCTCTGCTTTTGAGGCCCAGGAGGGGTAGCGCCCAGAGATGCAGTTTGTACTGATGGCAAGTGTTCCTTAGTAAAAGGCCTCAGCTTGCTGGGACCCAAAGCCTGAGAGTGCTGTGGCAGAGCGCGTGGGCCCTCGGTTGTGCTCTGCCTTCTCTTTGGTGGCAATGGCTTTGCTGTGTTGGTCGCTTCTGGGGGCGTTCTGTGCTTTGTCATACGCAGTGGTGGCAAAGTGGTGTCTGCAGGGCACAGGATAATGGCAAGAGGGAAAGGTGCTCAGCAGAGCCAGGACTGCTGCAGCTTCCTGGTGTTGATGCAGTTTTGCAGAGTTGGAGCCCTCTGCAATCTCTGCAGTGAGAGGCAATTTATAATGCTGTGTGCCAAAGGTGCCCTGAAAAGCCTCAGCTGTTTGAGCCCTGGGCAATCCTCTAGGCATGACAAGAGGCTTGCGGTTTCTCTTTTTTGGCAGTCCCCTCCTTCATCTCGGGTCTTTGGAGGTGCAGCCTGGAGTCCTTGCAGCCTCAGTGGTGTGCTGCAGGAATTGCCCAGGCTGGAGTGCAAGCTGTATTGCAGGCCCTTGACAAGGAGTGTTTTTGCTGCTGCTGCTGGGCCAGCTCTGTGGAGGCAGTGTATTTCCCTTCAGTTTTGGGGAGGGTCATGACAGGGTTCAACTGGTGGAAAGTTACAAGCAGCAAAGCACATGGGAAAGGAGAAGCAAGGAGCGAGGTACAAGGAGTTACAGGTAGCAAAGCGTATGGGAAAGGAGAAGCAAGGAGCGAGGTACAAGGAGTTACAGGTAGCAAAGCGTATGGGAAAGGAGAAGCAAGGAGCAGGTACAAGGAGTTACAGGTAGCAAAGCGTATGGGAAAGGAGAAGCAAGGAGCGAGGTACAAGGAGTTACAGGTAGCAAAGCGTATGGGAAAGGAGAAGCAAGGAGCGAGGTACAAGGAGTTACAGGTAGCAAAGCATGCTTTTGGAGGAGCTTGGAGTTGTTTCTGTGTGCTTATGAGGATGCTGCTAGCTTCTGTGCTCTCCTTCTCTAGGTTCCTGTGTGGCATCCCTCTACGTGCTGTCCGAGAGCCTTCTGCATGCACTGTCGCGTATCGGAGAGCAACAGCTTCCTGGGCTGGATTTCGATCAGAGCCATCAAGATGAAGCGTGCACATCATCCTGCATGGTCAACTCTCCAGGTGAGTCCAACTGACCAAAGTCTATTCTCTTTATGGGTTGGTGTCCCTGCCAGGATCCTTGAATATGTACCTGCCTGGGATAAGGGCTCATTGGATGCACAAGCGATTTGCAGAGCACGTGGACATGTAACCTTGTCCCTACGAGGCCTCAGAAGAAGGCTGAGAACCACCTAGGCAGGGCTGCCTCCTGCCCCCAGGAGCAACGGATGTGCCGGCTTGCCCAGGAGCAGAGTGCAAGAACCTTGCAAGAGGAGCATGCCGCAGAGCTGGCCTTAACCCTAGATACCCCCCAGAGGTGGAGCAGCCCTGACCAGTCCTCGCTGGCCCTTGACTTGCCAGTGACTGGAAGAGAACTGCAGTTGCAGTGCAGTGGGGTGACATTTGGCAGCCTTGAGACTGCAGTGCCAGGGACTGTGGCTGCGATGGGCACAAGCGCTTGCAGAGTGGCCTGAAGAAGGCAGAGAGCAAGGGGAGGCCCCTCTGGGTGAGCATGTGCCTCTGTAGGACCTTAGCAGCCCCCTGATGAGGTGTCGCAGCATGCATTGCAAGCAGCGGCCCCATGCCTCTCTTGGGCAGAGGTCAAGGACACAGGCAGCAGTGGGGAAAAGCAGGAGAGGACAAGGCAGTAAATCAGGGGCAGATGCTAAACCCGCAAAGGAGCAGGCAGATGCCACCACTGCCAGTAATCACGCACCCTCTGAGCAGGCCGAATACCATAACCCGCGGTCACCTCGGGCCCTCTTTAAACTGCCCCTCAGGTGGGTGAAGAATTCAGACCTTTGGTGGCACCCATGCAAAGGGAACATATCCTCCCCCTCCACTGCCGCAAAGGCTGCCTGGGGACAGGATGCAAGTTCTCTGCAGACAGGTTTATGAGGCAGCTGCTCAAGGGCCAAATATGACCGTGAAGAAGGCAAGGTCACAGAGCAGTTCAGTTGCCTGCTGGAGAGCAGGCTCTTCTCTGTGCTCCTGCAAATCCTTCTCCCATTAACAGGAGAAACACCAAGAAGCACTTGAAAAATAGAACCACTGTGAGAAGAGCTGGCATGAATGCCTGCTCCAAAAATCACTCCAGGCACAACGGGTCACGTTTCACCCAATGATGGGCTCACAGGACTGCCCCCCATCTCGCGTCCTGGTCCTCACCATTGATGTTGTTGGCTGAAGGAAAGGTTCTCCAAGCAAGTGCAAGGTGTCCAAATATGCTTTATGTATTCTGCTTCCATAAATCAAATAAGAGGGTATAAAAGGAGGTAGTGATTATGTTGAAGAAGGCTGCCCCATAGAAAATCAGTTCAAGAACTGCTGTTCAAAGTGCTGTGTACATCTGTCTACTGAGAAGTTGATAAGACCATGAAAGTAAAAGCAACTGGAGAAATCCAAAGATGAACAGAAAAGAACCCAGGAAAAGCTGTCTCAAGGTACAACCTGATGAACTTGGAGTATTGCTCTGTCACGAAGTTGCTTTTCCCATTAAAAAAGCAGATCAGACAAGATTGTACAGAGAAGGTTGGGGCTATGTTGCTCTGAATGAAGAGCTTCTCCTTTGAGCTGCTCTTCAGCTCAGCTACAAGAGACTGTAGAAACACCATGAGCAATTCCTCTCCCTTGCTGAGAAGATGGTCCCCAGAAGCCCGGCTGAGTTGCCTTCCAACTCAGCAGGCACCTTTCCCCTCCCCTGGAGGGGAACCTGGTCAAGTCCTACCCATCAGCTGCCCAGCCTGAGCCCAGGGGAGGAAGAAACCCCAGGGCACTGGGACTTAGTCTCACTTCCAAACAGGCCCCTTCCCAGCAGCTCCGAGGTATCAGAAGCTTGGCAAGGGAGGGTGATGTCTGCGCAGTGGGGCAAAGAGAGCTGCATGCAATTGTGAGAATCAGCCTCGGAGCAGTGCCCTCGTCATTTGCTTACGTAGCTATCTTGGTTCTCTGCCTCCAGAAGGAGGAAGAACGGCGGCTTTGCCGGCGCGTCGGCGGCTTTTCCCAAGCTGCCCGGGCTGAATTGCTGTCAGGTGCCAAGTGCAGCAAGGGCTTTTCCCTCTCCTTCTTTCTTACTTCTCTCTCTCTCATCTTTTTTCACTTTCTCCTTTCCTTTCGTTTCTCTCCCTCTCTCCCTTTTTTCTTTCTCTCCCTCTCTTGCTTTCTCCCCTTTCCTCTCTCTTCTCTCTCCCCCTTGTCTCCTTTTCTTTCTGCTTTTCTCCTTCTCTTTTTCCCTCCTTCTTTTCCTGCTCCTTCTTTCTCTCTTCTGTTCTCTCCCTTTCTCTCCCACTTTCTCCCTCTTCCTCCCTCTTGCTTTTTCTCTCTACCTTGTTCTCACTCCTTTTTTCTCTTTCCCTCTCTTCTCTTTTCTCTCCTGTCTTCTCTCCTCCCTTCTGTCTCTTCTCTCCCTTTCCTTTTTTGTCTCATTTCTCTGTACTTCTGCTCTTCTCTTGTGCTATTTTTCTCTCACTCTCTCCTCTCTCTGGGCTTTTTGTGCTCTCCTTCTTTCTCCTCTCTCCCTTTCTCTCTTCCCCCTCTCTTCTCTTTCCCTTTCTCTCCTGCTTTCTTTTCCTTTTCTCTCACCCCCCCTTCCCCACCTCCCCCTTCCCTCCTCCCCCCCTTTCTCCCCTTCCCCCCTCTTTCCTCCCCTTTCCCCGCTTCCCTCTTCCCCTCCATTTTCCTCCTCCTCCCCCCTCCTCTTCCCCCCTCTCCTTCCCCATCTCCAGCCATCGAACTGGTAGAGTCTGATTTGCTTTGCTCTTTAATTGACAGGCTTTCTCGTAGTAGAAATATAGAAAAGATGTATATTAGGTGATCTGTTTTCGGTGGGAAGGGGAGCGGAGGGGAGGGGAGGGAGGAAGAAGGCCCCTGACTAATCTCCAGGCTGTCCCCGCTCAGGAGCCAGCGTGACAGCTGCGGGAGCGCGAGTCCCCCGCGCTGCGAAGGCTGCGTGGGCCGCCCAGCGGGGCAGCTCCGGGCCTGCGCACGCCCGGGGCTCGCGGCCCTTCCGGAGGCGGCCAGGCCTTCGCGCCAGCCACGGCCTGGCAGCGAGCGCCCCCGGCAGCGGCAGGTCGTGCGGGGGCTGCAGGCAGCGAGCAGCCGGGCAGGGGCTGCGGTGCCCAGCGGTGCCGCCACCGCGTCGCCGGGCTCTCGCCTCCCACTCCCCGCGCACCGGCAGCACCGGGGCGAGGCGGCTCCCGGGGCTCTGGGCCCCGCCATGCCGCTGCCGCTGTCGCCGGTCGCTGGGCCCCGGGGCGCCGCCGCGCGGGGGCTGCCCGGGCCCTGCAGCGCCCCCGCGGCCGCCAGGCGGCGCCGCCGTGCGCGGGCGAGCGGCGCTGAGGGGCGGCAGGTGCGCGGCGGCCCCGCGCCAGGCCGGGCGGGCGCTACAGGAACCGGAACCGGCGGGGCGGGGCACTACTGGAACCGGAACCGGAACCAGCGGCAGCAGAAGCAGCGGGAGGAGCAGGAAGAGGAGCAGCAGCAGGGAGCGGGGAGGCGGGACGGGCTCCGGCTCTGCCGGGAGGCACCTGGGGCCCCCCCCGGGGGGGGGTCGCAGCGGGCGGCCCGGGCTTGTCCGCGGGGCAGCGGGGGGCGGAGGCCCGGCCCGGCCCGGCAGCCGCCGGGGCTGGCGGGAGCCGCAGCCGCCGGGAGCGCCGGGCCGGGCCGGGCCGGGGGGAGTCGCGGGGCCCCCCTGCTGCCTGCCTGCCTCGGGCGGGGCGGCCCCGGCCCCCGTGACACCCGCAGGCAGGCGGCAGCAGCGCGAGGGAGCCCCGGGCCGGGCCCGGTGCGGAGCCCCGTGGGGCCGCGAGCGCTCCTGGGACGCCTCTGCCCTCCCGCGGGAGCCCCGAGCCGCGGGGCTGGCACGGACGGACGGATGGACCGCGCCGAGCGAGAGCCGGATGGAGCGCTGAAGCCGCCGCCGGGAGCAAGAGCCACAGGAGCCGCGGCCACGCCGGAGCTGCCGCTCGGGCCGAGGCCCCGGGCCAAAGCCACCGGCTGCTGCCCAGCGCCGCGGGCTGGGGCCGCTCCGGTGCGGGGCCCCCGCAGGAGCGACGCGGCTGGGAACCAGCCGCTGCCCCGGGCACAGGGGTGGCGCCGCGTCCCACCGGGCAGCCCTGAGCCTGGCGGCGGGGAAGGGGTGTCTGGCACCAAGCGAGCGCAGGGGCACGGAAGCGGCGCCGAGTGACAAGCTTGTGCACGTGGCATCGATAGTGACTAATGCGTTCATACTGATCCAATAACTATAAGTTAATTGATTAACTATTGACAGGGCCATAAATCAGTTGCTGTCACAGCTTAGAGATTGTGGCATCATTTAATAGTGCATCAGTATTGAAGCCTTAGCTGATGGAGATTGGATCAGTGTTGACTAATTACTTTATGAATATTCAGTTGAGCAATGAGCTTAGGTACATTGACTCAGGGACAACTAATGACCTAACATCTGTGGAATCCCTATTGACTAATCAGTCACTTAATATTGCTGCAAAAACTATAAGCTAACTGTTTATTTAGTATTGAAAGTATTGTGTGAACGTTGACTAACTGGTTTATATATGTTGACTCACTGTTGACTACTTGGACTAATTGAGCATTTAGCTTATGACTGTTGAATCGATAATGACTCCCTGGTCAGGATTGATTCGATACCTCTAAGCTAATTGGTTAATTAGTGTTGAAAGTCTTGGATGAATGTTGAATAAATATTGGCCCTAGAAGATGGTGTCTCCTGGTGTTTCCTGCCCCAAAACCGCTTTCGCGCCAGAAACTATCTCAGACACGAGGTTGGGCCTGGTGCATGCCAGCCTCCCTGCCCTGGGGGTACTCATGGACGGACCCCCCCCTTCGGGGAGGGTCCACACACCCTGCCTCCCCCCACCCCTCTGCCTCCCCCCACCCCAGAAAGGGCCCCCACCCCCCAGCCTCCGCTTTGGGGCTGGAAGCGGCTGAACTCACCTCCCTTTCCAAGTCCCCAAAACGCAGGACTTAGCCTCCATTTTCGAGCTCAAAAATGCAGGACTTGGTCTCTGTTTTCAACCACAAAAACAGCCCACTAAGCCTCCATTCTTGACCCCAAAAAGGCAGGACCTAATCCCTGTTTGTGAGCTCAGAAAGGCAGGGCTCAGTCTCACAGTAACAGAAGCAGCCCCCTAAGCCTCCATTTGTGGAGCCAGAAACGCAGCACTTAGCCAAAGCCTTATGCAGCACTTTTTCTTCAGCCCCAAAAAGCAGGACTTGGCCTCTGTTTCTGAGCTGAAAAACACAGGACTGAGCTGTTGTTTTTTTTTTTTTGGGGGGGGGGGGGGCTGAAAACAGAGACTGAAAAAGCCACCATTCTGGACCCAAAAATGCAGCACTCGGTCTTCGTTTCTGAACACAAAAATGCAGGGCTTCGTCTCCATTTTGAGCCACAAAAACAGCCCACTCAGCCTCTGCTTCTGGCCCCTAAACGCAGGCCTGAGCCTCTGTCTCCAACCCCCAAAACAGTGCACTAAGCCTCTGTTTCTGACCCCAAAACCCAGGGCTTCAGCCCAGCTGCTGAGCTCAAAAACACAGGCCTTGGGCACCTGTTCTTGGGCTTGAACACAGAGCCTGCGGCCCCACTGCCGGCCCCCAAAACGCAGCATTTGGCCTCTTTTGGGAGACCTGAGGACAGCGGCCCTCGCCTCCCTTTTCAAGCCCCCCAAAGCCCCCCGCGGCCGCTGCTCTGGAGCCCGAAGCCCGGGAATGACGCCATGCTTCCAGCCCCAGGAGCAGCCGGGCTCCCCCAGCCCGTGTCCGGCCCCGCAGCCCCGCACGCGGCCCGTGTCGCCCCCGCCCGCCCCTGCCCCGGCCGTGTGCGGGGCCCGGTGCAGCAGCCCCAGCCCGGGCAGCCCCGGGCGGCTCTGGGTCCTGCTCGGGAGCTGCGCCGGGGTGGCCCCGCGGCGAGGGGAGGGCCCGGCCCCGGGAGCGGGGCACCGCGGGCGGGGGGCGCCGGGCTCCGGCCCTTCGGGCTTTATTCCCCGGCGCGGCCCGGCGGGACACGAGCCGCGGCCACAGCGGGAGGCGCCGGGCCGGGCGGCGGCCCCGCGGGGGGTAGCAGGGCCTGGCTCCGGCCGCCGCAGCCGGGCAGCCCCAGCCCCGCTCCCGGCTCCCCCGCCCGGCCCCGCGGCCGAGCCCCCCCGCTCCTCACCTGGGGCCGCCGCCGCCCTCCCGGCCCCGAGCGCCCGCGCCGCCACGGAGCGACAGAGCGACGGAGGGAGGAAGCGGACGGCAGCCGCGAGGGACCAAACTGAGCGCGCCGCCCGCCGCAGCCCGCGCACGCGCCCTGGCGCCCCGCCCCCGCCCCGCGCTCTGGCCCCGCTCCACCCCGCCCCACTCCAGGCCGCTCCCCCGCCCCGCCCCCGCCGCCTCGCCCCGCCCCCGCCCCCGCTTCACGTGTGTCACGAGCGCACCGTCCTCAGCCAGGCCGCGCGCGCTGGGCGACGTCCCGGCAGCGCGGGGGCGATCGGCGGGTGCCGCTGCCCCCGCCGCGGGCCCGGGCTGCCCGTGTCCGGCCCCGGCCCCGGCGCTGCGCTGCGCCCCCCGCGCCCGCGATCCCCGTCCCGGGCTGCAGCCGCGCCGGCCCCGGCGGCGGCGCGGGGACCCCGCGCTCGGCTCGGCTCTGCCCGCGGCAGCCGCGGCGTTGCCGGGGGCGCCCCGGGGGGCGGCGCGGGGGCCGGGGCCGGCTGAGGGCGGCTGGGGCGGCGCGGGGGCAGCGCGGGGGCGGGCGCGGGTCGCTCCGTGTTGGCTGCAGCCCGGTGACGGGCGGCGGCGCGGGGCATCGTCGCCCCCCGCCCCCCCCAACCCCGCCGGGACGGAGCCGCGCGGGGCTTCGCGGGGCGCCCGGGGCCGCGGCAGATCTGCCCCAAGCGCCGCCGTGCGCGGGGTCCCGCGTGGCGGCGCCGCAGGGCGCAAAGGGGCCGCTCGTGCCCCGCGTGACCGGCGCGGTGCGGCTCTGCCCGGCGCGGCACGTGGCGGCCGCGGCCCCTGCGGGCGCCGTTTCTGGCGGCGCCGGTGTCACCGAAATCGGGAGCAAAACTCCTCAACGCCAGTGTCGCACTAAGCAGCAGGCGTTCTCCGTATCACAGCGCCGGATGCGCGGGGGGGGGGGTCGCTCCGCTCCGCCCAACGTGCATGCCGTGTGTTGCATTAGCCAAAGTTTCTGTTGCTCTGTTACATCCGTAGGCATCAAATTTCCCGGAATGATTATACATATTCATTCTATTTCCTGGAAGGAATTATCACATTTACATAGCCATTACGCAGGTGGTCTGAGTCTCCGGGGGGCTTCGATGGGGGTCTCTGGTGGTTGCTGACGAGGTGCCTTTTCCAGGAACGCTGAGCTCCTTTGCCATATTGGTCTCGGCTTGGCTCGTTTCTTTGCTTGAGACGGCTGCCTTGTTCCTGGCCTTGGTCTCAACTGGGTTCTGCTGGTTTCGCTGTGCTCCTTGAGGCTGCATCAGTCACAGCTGCGAGAACTGTGTCCTTGGGTGCATTCTCGTCTGAAGCTCCTGGCAGCAGCCCCCCCCCCTCCCTCCCCTCCCCCTCTTGAGACTCCTTGTCTGAGGCCCCTGCTAACACCGGGGCTGGGGCCGCTTTTCCCTGGGAAACGGCCCAAGCGGCCGGGAGCCGCCGCGGCGCTGCCCTGTCACCGGCGCCTGTCAAACCCGCACTGCTCGAGGAGGGCTCGGGGGCAGCACAGCAGTGCCCACTCGCACGGGGGGCCTGGGCTGGGGGCGCTGGGGGTCCCTGGGCAGGTCCCGGCCCGGGGTGACCCTGCCCAGCTCCAGGCCTGGCTCCGGCTGCCCCGGGGGGCTCGGGCTGGCCCTGGTGCCTGGCGCTACGGGACGGGACAGGACGGGACGGGACGGGACAGGACGGGGGGCCCCGGGGCGGCGGCAGGGCCCAGCCGGGGAGGGCAGCACTGGGGGCCCCTGCCCTGGGGGGGCTGCGAGCGCCCATCCCACCATTTTTTACACCCCCTCCCCTGGCCACTTATGACGACCCTTTCAAATCATTAAATGCCCTGCTGACATACCCTGCCCCCCCCCGGCCACTCGTTCTTGATATCCATCTCGATGCCTTTTGGTAGGTCTGGCATTGGAGGGGCATCGATGCTGCTTGCTATTGAGAGGGAGCGATGTCGATACCTTCGATGCCTGGCAAGAGGAAAAGGGGGGGCGAGAGCAAAAGCAATCGATGCCTGTCGAGATGGAGAGGTATCGATGCGTCCCGAGAGGGAAGGATAGGTAGGGATGTCGGGCCCTAGCGGTACGTCTGGAAAAGAATATTCGCCAAGGCCCGTCAATGTCAAAAACGGTCCATGTCGATAGTCGTCTGTGCGTAGGGAGAGCAGCACGGGCCGCAGAGCGGAAGGTATGCACGGGTGTGGGGAAGCAGAGGCATTGGTACCTGTCGACAGGGTTTCATATCTTTATCAATCGATATCGCCCCCCCCACCACCACTTTTTGCACCCCCCTGCCACTTGTTACCGCAACACCCCCACGTGTTAGGCCACCTTCCGACATATCTCGTGCCACCTCCACTTATTATTGACATCCACATCGAACCCTATGGATAGGTGTGGAATTTGACAGGCATCGATGCTGCTCCATTTTCAGAGGGATCTGTGTCGATATGGTTGACGCCTACCGAGAGCGAAACAGGGCAGAGAGCAAAAGCCATAGATGCCTGTGGAGATGGAGAGGTATCGATGGCTATTGGCAAGGATCGATAGTGACAGCTACCAAGAACCAAGGATCCGTTGTGCTCTTGATGCCTCGAAGCAACTCTGGAAATGGACAGGCCTCGATGCCTGTCGAGATGGAGCGGGAGCGATGCGTACCGAGAGTGACGGAGAGCTAGGGATGTCATGCCCTGGCGATAAGTGTGGAAATTAATAGTCACCGAGACCCATCAAGGTCAAAAACGGTCAATGTCGAGAGTCATCGGTGCCTACCAAGAGCAACATCGGCCACAGACCGAAAGGTATGCGCGCGTGTCGGCAACGGGACGTATCGGTGCCTATCGATGGTCTTCAATATTAATATCGAAGCCAATCGACAGGTGTGGAATTCGACAGGCCTCAATGACGTGACAGTGTGCTCCTTCCCCCCCCCCCACTGATGTGCTCTCTCCCCCTCAACCTGACCTCCCTGTAAGCAGCACCTATGTAGGGGCTAGTTGAGCGTGCGCCAACTAAGGCCCATCTAGCATGCAAATATGACTGTGAGTCAATCATCCCCCCCCATAAATAGGGGGCAGCCCAGAGCCCATGGAGCTCTCCTGAACGGCAGTGGGCTGCACTGCAGAACCTCCTCTTGAGCAGGGACACCTCTCATGGTCACTCCTCGAGGCTGAGAGATTCCTTACCCGCCACAGATCCTCGGGAAGTGATTAATAGCGTGCTGAACTTTTGCGAACTTTGTGAAACTTTGCTGAGTTATATCTCAGATTAATTGCGCACATAACCCCTTAGACATAAACCGTTGACCAAGTCTGGGACTAGGACTGGATCCAGCTGCACCTAGGCTCCTCTCCAAAGGAGTTTAGAAAGCAAGGGGCTCCAGTCTGAACCTCGTGACTCAATGGCAGGGTCTCCATTGCATGCGCATCTGACCCTGTCCTTCATGCAGCAAATAATTGAGTGAACCTTGCCAATCGAACCTCGTTAAATCGTTCTTATTTACGATTGAACTTTGTTAAGTCACTGTCTTACTGCAATAAATGTAGTGCTGCTTTCCTCTTACGAGTGAAGTGCATCACTCCTTTCATAACACCGTCCCAGCCAGGCCACAAAACCGGGCACACGGGAAGCAGAGAGACCCGGGCCAGAGCCTGAACAAAAATCCAGCGCGCTCCCACTAGCGCACAGGGGCCATTGCTCCAGCACAGAGGCCCCGCGAGCCAGGAGCGGCTCGCGCCACTGCTCACACCAGCGCCAGGGCATTCGGCCGCCTAGAAAGCCTCGCTGGCACCCAGGGGCCCCATGGCAGCAGCACAAAAGCTGCCAGGTCACACAGGCTGCCAAACTGCTCTCCAGCTCCCCGGCCAGCCCACAACACAACCCTTTCTCAAATGTAGCAGGACTAATTCATCCCGATGCCATGGAAGCAAAGCCGGGGCCAGAGGCAAGGCAACATCATCGCCTTTCTCTTCCGCATTTCGGAGCTGCGTTTCTGGAGGCCCCAGAAGCCCTTCTGATAGACCCGGGGTCCCTGGGCTCAGCCCTGCACAAAGGCAAAGCAAAGCTGGGCCCTGGCCCACCCTGCTGCAGCCTCCGCACACATGGGGAGATGCAGGAGGATGCGCACACCGAGCACGGGGCTCCCTGGAGACCCCAACGCGGGAAGGCCGTGCATGGCGCTGCTTGGGACCAGACAGCCATGGAGCTGCTTTCCAGGGATGGGGGGGTTTCCCTGGGAACGTGGTCCTGCGGGAATCGCCACTGCAGGCAGAGCGGGGCTGGCTACAAGCAGCCGCTGGGGACGGACGGGGGCAGGCCAAGCTGCCAGCAAGGGCTGCAGCTTCTGCCCAAATCAGGCTGCCTGGGGACCCCATCACCTGCCCCTTTTGCCTGTCGCCACCCAGCAATGCAGCCCACAGCGCCGCTGGCCCAGGCGCCTTTCCGAGCAACCTCCTGGGGGCTCCCAGACACGGACCTGCTCGGGGACTCATGCCACCCCCATCGAGGGACTCTTTTGGCTTTAAATGGATGAGGCAGCATGGCTTTGACACCATCTGCCTGCTCGCTGGCTTCACTCAGGGGGCTCCCCAAAGCGGCACACGGGGCAGGCAGACCTACAAGCACAGGCAGGGGCAGTTCTCAGGGCCTCGACAAGCAGCCTCAAAAGAGGACAAGCTGACAAGGACTAAGCTGCTCTCAAGCTTTTTGCGCTGGGAGCAGGAAGAGCTGGGAGTTCATCTCTGAAACTAAACACGCAGCCAAACCAGGAGATCGCAGTGGTGCAAGTGCCACATGGAAAATCCAGTTAAGGGGCATCTTTGGAGGTCCCAAATCGCATGGCAGAGGTATACTGCAAGAGCACTGATGAAGCGACCCAAAGAAGGGGCAGGGGGAAGATGCGCTTCACACACAGCAGGCTTGCTGCGGGATTTGGACCCTCACCACCACCAGCTTTACTCGAGCCTCTAGCTAGGACCCATCCCAAGCAAAGCGGGCTCCAGTTTCATTGCCCACGTCCACCCACAACTCAGGCTAAAACCAGTGCCCCTGCAGCGCCAGCCCCAAACCCAGCCACAGCCAGCGCAGTCGCAGCTCTGCAGCTAGCGCCCTTGGCTGCTGCGCTGCGCAGCTGTCACACTGCCTTGATGCTGGCTAAGAACTCGTACAGAGGGGAACTGGAGGGAAGAGAGACACCCCACTGGGCAGCCCTTTCAGGGGACCGGGCCCTCCTTTGGGCTTTCCTAGTTACAAAGCATGCAGTGGTTGGAGACAAAATCCACTGCTGGTCGGCTGAGGGCGTCTGCTTGGACAACGAGATTTTGAACAGGAAGGCATCGGCCACTTTAGGCCCTCTCCTAAGAATAGCCTTGCCCAGCCCAAAAGGGCCCCTCTTCTCAACTGGGTCCCTCTTCCAAAGAGCTTCAAGCAAACCATCAGCAACCCAGCAACTGCCAGCTCCCACCTCACCCCCGCAGCAAACACGGCTGCGCACAAAAGCCCTAAACACAAACGGCAAAGGAGAACAGGGCAGGGAAAGCGCACGAGGGACCTGGCTCAGAGCAAGGTCCTTCCCAGCACGGCAAAATTGAAGATGCTTCCGTCCTCCGGAGCACCGCAGGCAGAAATGGCAGCAGACCTGCTTCTGTGCAGCCGGATTAAATCCTTCAAGCAGCAACCTGGGGAGAAGGCTGGGCCTCGAGTGTCAGACCCACACTAAGCAGGGGGGGCTCCGCTTTGGGAAGCCACAGGGCCTAACGCAGGATTGTTGCCGCTCCGTCACCTGACACAGCCCCTCTGCCCCCCATTTCCTTCCTTTAGGGGTACACGCACAGAAGAAAGGCCCTTTCTTTTACTCCCACAAGTCACATGAAAGCAAGCCTTGGGTTTTACAGCAAGGCCCAAGCAAGGCATGATTAGGAAGGGACTTCTCAAATAAAAGGGCAACTCCCTGTCTCCAGGTCGGCAGAAACGCCTGCGAGCACTAACAGCCTGATCAAGGAGGGCAAGCAGGCGCCTCGGGACCGAGCGAGCAAGGAAACGCAACGCTCCCCTTGCCTTGACGCTCAAGCTCGCCGAGGAGGAAGGAGGGAGGCCAGACCCCACGGCGTCCAGCTGACCACGGCACAGCGCCAAAAGGGGCTGCAGGAAGAAAGCTTTGGGCAGGGCAGCACCCTGGCACACCGCACATATCCTGCCCTGCGTGGCGCTGCCCACCACTTCTCCACAGCCATTGCCGCACAGTTATAGTTAAGGGCAAAGCCGCGGGGCTGCCTGCTCCCCCCGTACGCACCAGCCACCCAGCCATCAACACGTGGCAAGCACTGCTCTCCGGGCTCGCTCCTGGCAGCGGGGAAGCGCAGCCGGAGCGCGTTACCTTGGGACACCATCACTCCCCAGGGCACACTCTTCCCTGCAGGGCACCTGACCCCAAACTAGCTCTGCAGTGAGCGCAGACGCTGCAGCTGGGGCAGCACTCACGCTGCAGCAGAGTTTTGTGGCTCTGGCACGGACGTGGCTCTGCTCAGCACCCGGACGCCGCTGGGCAGGACTCACACAGCGCAAGTGGCCAGGCACAGAGCTCCTCGCCGGCTGCAACCCCACACAAAGTGCCCCGGCCTCAGACCACCCCACAACAGACCCCTCAGCGCTGGGCTCCTCACAGCACCTGATCCCAGCCCTGCAGCCTGGGGCCCCAGGGAACAGGCCCTGCTCTGCCCACTTAGGCTGCCTGCGCTTGCACCGGCTCATTACTACTTTCAAATGCCCGGCCCATCACCAGCTGTTAAAGCAACTTGCTCAAAACCTCCACACAGCCTAAACTAGACACTGCTTTGGGGAAAACTCCTTGGGCCTGGCTTAGAGAGGCTGCCTTTATTCCAGCAGCTGATCCTGGGCACTACCTACACGAGCCCTCACCCTTTCCACTGTGCTTGCAGCTTCTTCAGCCTTTCAGCCTTCTCAACCCTTTTTTGCCCTTTCCACTGAGAAGCCCCTAATGGAATCACGCTATAGCAAGAGGACTCACTCTGCGCAGAGAGCAAGAAGGGTTTGTCCTTGATTCTAACAGTCAAGAAACCTTTTCCTCAAAAGCTGCGCATCCACTGCAAAGGAGATTCACGGGGCCCCAAACCACGGTCAGGAAGCACTGCTGTATCCAAGTGACTTTCCTTACTACCATCCACACCCAGCTCCGTTTGCTTTAAGGTTATCACTGCCCCTGCAGCAATTTAGTGATCTAGAGGGAAGGCATTAAGTTACGGGTAATCTGAAGGTTGGGCATTCTGCGGTGAATTTATTGTGGGTTTTGTGTTTTTTTTTTAATTTCAAGTTTTATATGCCAGACATGCACAGAATCTCCCTTTAGGCTCAAGCAGATACAAAACAGCTCTGTTGCAGTTTTCACAGTGCCAAGCTCATACATTCCTCCCATGGCATGACCAAATCAAGAGCTGTCCTTTAAGAGAGAGAGAGAAAGAGAGAGAGAGAAATGAATCACTCCCCTATTCAGAACCAGGAGGAGGTAAAAAAAAAATACCCCAAAGCTTGGGGGGAGGGGGGACAAAACCCCACCCAGCCCACGAAGATATTCTGGTACTAACCCTGCTGGGGCAGCTGCTAACACAACTGCTTGCCAACCAAAGGGCATTAGCCCAACCAGCGTGTCAGCACAGTTGACCCAGGAAGGCTCGTGCATGCACAGCATGGCGCGCGCAGTGATTCCCTTTGCCTGTATTGACCTGACAGGGGGTTGGTAATTCTGCTTTGCCTCAACTGCTGCAAAAACAACAAACCTTTTCCGAAAGCCAGGCGGAGAGCTGATGGCATTGGAGCAGCTCAGTCTCAGGGGAGAAATCCAGCAACACCTGACCAAAAGAAAACTGGAAGCACAGGCTCAGTGTCGCTGCCCACATCCCCCCTTCAAAATGCACCTCCCCCTCCCTACCCCCGGCTGTATCCATTCCTGCCCTCCCATGCCACCCCCATCCTCATCCCACCCACATCCACCCACTAGTCTTCCCCTAAAAGGGGGAAAAAACAAACACAAACACACACTGCTTGCTGGTTCACACAACCTCAGGTTTCTCAGGAGGCCTGACAAACTGGACAAGGCAGCAAGGCTGAGCTCTTCCCAAGCACTGTCTGACCTTGGGGACTCAGCAGGACCAAGCCTTTGGGGGGGACCTTGCAGCAGCAGCAAGGACAGGGGAAAAACACTCGAGCGTCTTGGACAAGGAGGAGTTTGAGACCTACACAGGACAGTTACAGCCTAATATTCCTCACTCTAACTTGTAAGGGAGGGAAACAAACCTTTGCTTTAAAGAAGAGAGGAAGAACCAGACTTGGTGCTTGCTCTGCAGCTCTGCAGGGGATGGGCTGAGCCTGTCCCTGCAGAGCACAGGGCTGGGAGCAGGCTGTGCAGCCAAGACATTCGGAGGCCTGTCTCCTCCCTGCTGCTGCCTGAGCCGTCCGTGGTGGCTGCTCTCACCCGGCTGCCCTGGTCCTTGCTCAGTGCCGCGGCCATGGAGGTGAGGAGCTCTCTGGCACAGGCCTTCTCTCTCGCGAGGTGTTACGGCGCCCGGCACAAAGGGGCCCTGGATTTCACTACAGCCTCTTTGAGCAAAGGCAGGAAATGTTAGTGTGTCCTTTCTTTCCTTTCCTCTCTCCCAGGCTTTTTAAGGTCTTCCCATCCTCGGTGAGGGCTTTTACACACAGTCATTCACCCCTCAGGCTGTCAGCTCAGGGTTTTGGGGCACTGAAAAAGTCAGAGGTTTCAAAGGGAGAGGAAAAGCCAGGGCAGTGAGCCCTTTTGGGTTTCTTCCTCCCCTGGGCTCAGGCTGGGCAGCTGATGGGTAGGACTTGACCAGGTTCCCCTCCAGGGGAGGGGAAAGGTGCCTGCTGAGTTGGAAGGCAACTCAGCCGGGCTTCTGGGGACCATCTTCTCAGCAAGGGAGAGGAATTGCTCATGGTGTTTCTACAGTCTCTTGTAGCTGAGCTGAAGAGCAGCTCAAAGGAGAAGCTCTTCATTCAGAGCAACATAGCCCCAACCTTCTCTGTACAATCTTGTCTGATCTGCTTTTTTAATGGGAAAAGCAACTTCGTGACAGAGCAATACTCCAAGTTCATCAGGTTGTACCTTGAGACAGCTTTTCCTGGGTTCTTTTCTGTTCATCTTTGGATTTCTCCAGTTGCTTTTACTTTCATGGTCTTATCAACTTCTCAGTAGACAGATGTACACAGCACTTTGAACAGCAGTTCTTGAACTGATTTTCTATGGGGCAGCCTTCTTCAACATAATCACTACCTCCTTTTATACCCTCTTATTTGATTTATGGAAGCAGAATACATAAAGCATATTTGGACACCTTGCACTTGCTTGGAGAACCTTTCCTTCAGCCAACAACATCAATGGTGAGGACCAGGACGCGAGATGGGGGGCAGTCCTGTGAGCCCATCATTGGGTGAAACGTGACCCGTTGTGCCTGGAGTGATTTTTGGAGCAGGCATTCATGCCAGCTCTTCTCACAGTGGTTCTATTTTTCAAGTGCTTCTTGGTGTTTCTCCTGTTAATGGGAGAAGGATTTGCAGGAGCACAGAGAAGAGCCTGCTCTCCAGCAGGCAACTGAACTGCTCTGTGACCTTGCCTTCTTCACGGTCATATTTGGCCCTTGAGCAGCTGCCTCATAAACCTGTCTGCAGAGAACTTGCATCCTGTCCCCAGGCAGCCTTTGCGGCAGTGGAGGGGGAGGATATGTTCCCTTTGCATGGGTGCCACCAAAGGTCTGAATTCTTCACCCACCTGAGGGGCAGTTTAAAGAGGGCCCGAGGTGACCGCGGGTTATGGTATTCGGCCTGCTCAGAGGGTGCGTGATTATTGGCAGTGGTGGCATCTGCCTGCTCCTTTGCGGGTTTAGCATCTGCCCCTGATTTACTGCCTTGTCCTCTCCTGCTTTTCCCCACTGCTGCCTGTGTCCTTGACCTCTGCCCAAGGGAGGCATGGGGCCGCTGCTTGCAATGCATGCTGCGACACCTCATCAGGGGGCTGCTAAGGTCCTACAGAGGCACATGCTCACCCAGAGGGGCCTCCCCTTGCTCTCTGCCTTCTTCAGGCCACTCTGCAAGCGCTCGTGCCCATCGCAGCCACAGTCCCTGGCACTGCAGTCTCAAGGCTGCCAAATGTCACCCCACTGCACTGCAACTGCAGTTCTCTTCCAGTCACTGGCAAGTCAAGGGCCAGCGAGGACTGGTCAGGGCTGCTCCACCTCTGGGGGGTATCTAGGGTTAAGGCCAGCTCTGCGGCATGCTCCTCTTGCAAGGTTCTTGCACTCTGCTCCTGGGCAAGCCGGCACATCCGTTGCTCCTGGGGGCAGGAGGCAGCCCTGCCTAGGTGGTTCTCAGCCTTCTTCTGAGGCCTCGTAGGGACAAGGTTACATGTCCACGTGCTCTGCAAATTGCTTGTGCATCCAATGAGCCCTTATCCCAGGCAGGTACATATTCAAGGATCCTGGCAGGGACACCAACCCATAAAGAGAATAGACTTTGGTCAGTTGGACTCACCTGGAGAGTTGACCATGCAGGATGATGTGCACGCTTCATCTTGATGGCTCTGATCGAAATCCAGCCCAGGAAGCTGTTGCTCTCCGATACGCGACAGTGCATGCAGAAGGCTCTCGGACAGCACGTAGAGGGATGCCACACAGGAACCTAGAGAAAGAGAGCAAAGAAGCTAGCAGCATCCTCATGAGCACACAGAAACAACTCCAAGCTCCTCCAGAAGCACCATCGTTCTAGGCCACTTTCTGCACGGCTCCCAAAATCCCAGGGACAAGCCACCGCAGAAGGGCTAAAGGGCTAGTGCAAAGCAGCATGGCACCAGCTCCTGTTACTGCCATTGGTGGGAAACCACACTGGGGCACAGCAAAGGTGCCTCAGGCTGGCCTTGCCTGCAGCTGCGCTATCTAGGGCCTGGCAAAGCTCACTTACCACCATGCCTTGCAGATCAACCACCTTATAGATGAGTGGAAGGGCCCCACAAGCCCAGACATTTTCCCACCTGCTCCTACTTCAGCTGGGCTTTTGCAGCTACTCCTCTCCTACTTCTCCACAGAAGCAACTCCCCTAACACTTCCAGCTATCACTCCCAAGAAGGAAAAACCCACATCCTATTTTTGACCTCTGCCAGGGGGTTCCCACAAGTTACTGGCTCAGAGGTCCCACTACAGTTAGTGCAGTCTTTGGCTTTCCTCCTAGCAAAGAGGAACAATTCTGAGCGGTAAACTTGTAGCGAATGAAGGCACAGACTCAAGAAGTGGTGCATCTTGAGACATTTATTGTTTGTTTCTGAGCATATTTATACTAAGTAGTTAGCTGCTTCAGCGGTTTTACAGATACACTTTGCTAAGCCAGTCATCATGCCGATTACGTCACAGGTAGCCAGTCATTACACCGATCACACACATGCGATCATGCCTTGTACCTTGCTCCTTGCTTCTCCTTTCCCATTCGCTTTGCTACCTGTAACTCCTTGTACCTCGCTACTTGCTTCTCCTTTCCCATGCGCTTTGCTACTTGTAACTTTCCACCAGTTTAACCCTGTCATGACCCTCCACATCTCCCCCTTCCTTTAATAATTGAAAGGCTAAGGCAGTATGAACTTGCAGGGTCATGACTTGCTTCATGCTCCGGTCAATCATTCTTTGTACACAATTCAATAAGCATGGCACACACATTAGTATTGCAACAAATACAAAAACTATAATAAGTCCTAGAATCAGGATGCGTTTTAACCAAGGTCCTACAGCAAGCATATTCAACCAAACATTCCCCATACGTTTTTCCCATCGTCTTCTTGCAATTGTTTTGTTAACGCCTTCAATCTTGCAATGCTCGTATGTGTTGACTCAGAATGATCACTCAGATTCATACAACACATTCCCTCAAAATCCTGACAGCCCTGGCCTTGGGCCAATAGCAAAAAACCGATCGCAGCCCCATTCTGCAAGGTGGCACGTCTAACTGAATCTACGTCTCTTAACAGGGCGTTCAAAGCAGTACTAGTAGCATTTGCTTCCTCTGCAAGCCAGCATCCTAATTTGTTAAGTTGTGATAAAGCGGGAGCAGTTCCTACTCCTGCGAAAATACTACTCAAGACACACTTAGTTGGGTCCCACAATTCTATGTCGCTACTACAGTCTGATGTAAAGCTGTGGGTGGACCGTTTTGTCCAAACACGGGCAGTTCCATCAATTAACAACTTTTCGGGATGGAACAACGTCAGAAGCCCAAAGGTACCTGGGCCTCCCACTTAATAGGATACTGTTTTTGTCTTACTGGTTTAGCTCCAGATTTTAGAACAACCTTCACTGGTTTCGCCAATTTAGACCTACCTGGAATTCTGCTAGCCCATACAACTGGTAGTACTGCATCCTACTAAAAGCTATTCAGGCCACTTCTAACATTTTCCCCAGATCTCTCAAATCTGCAAAAATTAGAAGGAGAAGTTTCCTTCTTATGTCTGGAGCCGATTGTCCCATAAAAATTGAAGCTAGCTGCTGGGCTTCCTCTGGTTTCTCAGGATCCAGGTTGGTAGATTTTCTGGCAGTAACTTCTAATCATTCCATAAAAGCAGATGGGGATTCAGTCGGTTCTTGTCTGACCTCATTTATTTTGGACCAATTAACTGCTTTTGGCATACCATGTTTTACACTATACAATATCTACTTCTGATATCTTATTAGAAGTCCCCGGGGTCCTGGCAGGTTAGGATCCCACCCCGGGGGGTCTGTAGCAAGAAAATTCTGATATAGCGTTCCCTGCAAATCCCCACCAGCAAGTGCTCCTTCCACTTGCTTCCGAGCAGTGTTTAATACCATCTTCTTTTCAGTATCATCTAGCAGGGTGTCTAATATTACCTGTAAATCATTCCAGTCTGGATCCTGAGTCCTAATTAGAGTTTCAAACACTTCTGCCACTTTCCCCAGATCTTCTCTATAGTTCCCTGCTATTTCCTTCCAGGACCTTAACTCCATTATACAGAAAGGCACTTGAACTGTTACAGGTCCGGTATTTCCAACCGCCTGCCAAAGGGCAGCCTGTAAAACTTCCCCCACTTCCCCTTGGCATCCTTTTGTTCTCCCTGCAATCAGGCTAAATCCTTCTGCCTCTTCAGCCTCCCCAACAACATCCTTGACATCTCCCCCACACTTATGTCGGGGGGGGGCCACCAACAGCTCCAAATCCTCTTCCTCCTCCTGTTTACACTTTAAACACCTCTTTCCGATACTACAAGCAGAACAACACCTTTTCAACTTTTGACCCTTTCCCTCCTTCTCTAGTGCTAGTATCATCGGATCCCTTGGAATCATCCCACAATCTTTCTGCCATTCAGGGTGGTTTCTTAATGCGAAAAACAAATCTACATACATTACTTCATCCCATTTCCCCTCCCTCCAGCAAAACAACATTAATTGTAATATGGTATTGTAGTTCACACTTCCATTCTTAGGCCATTTTTCCTGATCTTCTAAACTATACATGATTACGATGATTACAGTATTCAATTAATTGTTCTCTTGGTAAGTGTACCTCCCGGCGGACCTGCCGCCTCTCTCCAATGCTTTAAAATACATCCCAGGGGTGAATTCTTCCAAATCCCCCCCTCTTTCGACGCTTGGTTACCCATAACCACAAAATCCACAAAACAAAGTCCAATAACGTTCCAAATGTCAAATTGCCACACAAATCAAGCAATGCAGGACTCTAACCCGACCTTTTCAAGAAAGGAATGCCTTTACCTTTCCCAGGGGTCTTCTTCAGAGCTCTTTGGTCTGGGTATCGGAGGTTCTCCCCGAGAATCCCTCGGTGCCGGCTGGAGGTCCTGCGATCCCATGGATCTGACGAGGTTCAGAAGCAGGGTCCCATCTGGGGTGCCAAAACTGTCACCAAAATCGGGAGAAAAACTCCTTAACACCAATGTAGCATTAAGAAGCAGGCATTCTCTTTATTACGGCGCCAGGTACACGGGGGATAGCTCCACCCAACGTGCACACCGTGTGTCGCATCATCCAAAGTTTATATTGCTCTATCCTATGCATATGCATTAAATTTCCAGGAACAATTATACATATTCATTCTATTTCCTAGAACTAATTACTACATTTACATAATCATTATGCATGCGGTCTGAGTCTCTGGGGGTCTTCTGTGGGGGTCTCTGGTGGTGTCAGAAGAGGTGTCACTCAGTGTCTTGCCATGAACTTTGCTCTACTTTTCCATACATGGTCTCAACTTGGCCTGCTTCCTTGTTTGAGGAAAACTGTTTCAGTCCTAATCTTGCCTCCAACTGGCTTCTGCTGGTTTAGCTGTACTTTCTCAGGATGTATCAGTCCCAGTGCACTGGTGTCCTTGGGCATGTTTGTCTGAGCCTCCTGTTGAGACTCCTTCTTGTCCGAGCTGGTAACAGTTCCCCCATGTAGCCAAATGCTTACAAACCGCGACATCTCCAGTCCCCACTTCCTCGTATAGTCTCTGACCTACTTTCGCCCATTCATCGAGTTGAAACGTCCCATTAGCAGGGAAGTCAGGTACATTTCTCGTAATCCAGTCCAGGAGTGTTAGTAACTTTACCTCTGAAATGTCCCGATTGTGCCTGTCCAAAGTAGTCTACAATGCGTCAAGACTTTGTTTCTGTTCTAGGGATAACCTTCCCCCCATGATTTCCACCTGCTCACCTTCATTGAGGTGATGGATGCGCGCTCCTTGTAAGGCTTGGAGCCCTGGTTCAGTCTTGTTGTCCCGGTTCAGTCGGGTTTCGCTACCGGATCGACGTCACCTTATTATGCAGAGCTGAGTCCCTGTTTGGGCGCCATTTGGAGCAAATGAAGGCACAGACTCAAGAAGTGGTGCATCTTGAGACATTTATTGTTTGTTTCTGAGCATATTTATAGTAAGTTGGCTGCTTCAGCGGTTTTACAGATACACTTTGCTAAGCCAGTCATCATGCTGACTACATCACAGGTAGCCAGTTATTACACTGATCACGCACGCACAATCATGCCTTGTACCTCGCTCCTTGCTTCTCCTTTCCCATACGCTTTGCTACCTGTAACTCCTTGTACCTCGCTCCTTGCTTCTCCTTTCCCATGCGCTTTGCTGCTTGTAACTTTCCACCAGTTGAACCCTGTCATGACCCTCCCCAAAACTGAAGGGAAATACACTGCCTCCACAGAGCTGGCCCAGCAGCAGCAGCAAAAACACTCCTTGTCAAGGGCCTGCAATACAGCTTGCACTCCAGCCTGGGCAATTCCTGCAGCACACCACTGAGGCTGCAAGGACTCCAGGCTGCACCTCCAAAGACCCGAGATGAAGGAGGGGACTGCCAAAAAAGAGAAACCGCAAGCCTCTTGTCATGCCTAGAGGATTGCCCAGGGCTCAAACAGCTGAGGCTTTTCAGGGCACCTTTGGCACACAGCATTATAAATTGCCTCTCACTGCAGAGATTGCAGAGGGCTCCAACTCTGCAAAACTGCATCAACACCAGGAAGCTGCAGCAGTCCTGGCTCTGCTGAGCACCTTTCCCTCTTGCCATTATCCTGTGCCCTGCAGACACCACTTTGCCACCACTGCGTATGACAAAGCACAGAACGCCCCCAGAAGCGACCAACACAGCAAAGCCATTGCCACCAAAGAGAAGGCAGAGTACAACCGAGGGCCCACGCGCTCTGCCACAGCACTCTCAGGCTTTGGGTCCCAGCAAGCTGAGGCCTTTTACTAAGGAACACTTGCCATCAGTACAAACTGCATCTCTGCGTGCTGCCCCTCCTGGCCCTCAAAAGCAGAGCTGAGGCACATGCCCCCACCCTCCGAGATATCCCCAACTTCTTCAGAGCAGTCCTCTCTTGGCAAACACTGACCAGAAGTGGTCAAGCCCCAGGGAAAAGCTGCCGGGCAGCACCAAAGAAGCGTGCGGGACCCTGTCTGTGGGTATTCTATAGCTACTGTGTGTAAATATAGTCTAGCAGTATGTCCATGCATACCTATATGTAAGTACATGCATGCACCTATATATTTTGTATCTAGTCCCTGCATACTTTCCATAGCTAGTCTATGTGTATGACTCCATCCAGAATGTATAATACCTGTATGTATTTTGTATCCAGACAGAATGGCCTTAGCTAGGCAAGGCAAGACTTTTTCTGTACATAGAATAGATGCCAGCTATACATTACCTACTTTGGCCATATAGGCCTGGGAATAGCAGGAGCGCTTAGGAATTTCCTGGCTCCATCTAAGAGCATGTGAATCTAGATGCTTCCAAAGACATATGCCAGGGCATCGAAGGAACTGCTGTGCCAGGAAATTTTACAGGAATGGCCTGAAGCTGCTTGCCAGGGATTGCCAGTGCTGCTTCCTAGGACACTTATGAACAGATAGCCAACTTCCAAACAAATAGTCAAGAGGAGGTGCCTTTCGGCAGGAAGGAACCGCCAATTGGTGCGCAGGACTGTCAGAGGAGCAGGAGGAAGCGCCACCTACTGGCCTGCAGGCCTGGCGGAGGAGGAGGAGGAGGAGGAGGAGGAGGAGGAGGAGGCGCCTATTGGGGCACAGGCCTGACAGAGGAGGAGGATTTGCATATTGGTTCATGGGCCTGGCGGAGGAGGAGGAGGAGGAGGAGGAGGAGGAGTAGAAGGAGGAACCGCCCTTTGGGGCACAGGCATGACAGCAGAGGAGGAGGAGCTGCCTATTGGCATGCAGGCCTGGCGGAGGAGGAGGAGGAGGAGGCACCACCCTTTGGGGCACAGGCATGGCAGCGGAGGAGGAGGAGCGCAGAAATGCCTCGTGCGTCTCTGCTCCTCCGCTGCCTGCTCAGAGCAAGGAGCTCGGCACGCTGCGCAGGAGCCTCTCGGAGGCAGCCCTGTCCTTCCCGGGCCGCTGGCGAGGCTGCAGAAGGCGCCAGAGGGGCACCAGCCGGGCGCCCAGTGTTGCGGATGGTCAGCAACAGCTGGGCATGGAGAAGGGGGCCCTGGAAAAGCCAGCTGCCATGGAGGCGGCACCACTCTCGGCTGCCTCTGCACCCGCACCGTCCTCCAGGTGCTCCCCGGAGAGCTGCCGGGCTGCTTCGCGGGGCCCCTCCATAAGCCTCCTGGGAGCTGCTGCCATTCCCGCTTGCTGCTTGCCGGCGGCGAGAGCTGCGAGAAAGAGAAGGAGACGGAGGAGGAGACAGAGAAGGAAAAGAAGAAGGAGAGAGAGAAGGAGAAAGAGGGAGACAAAGAGAAGGCGAAAGAGAAGGCGAAAGAGAAGGAGAAGGCGAAGGCAAAAGCAAAGGAGAAGGAGAAGAAGAGAGAAAGAAAGAGAAGGAGGAAGAGAAAGGGAAAGGGAAGGAGAAGGAGAAGAAATGGAGAGCAAATAAAGGGAGGAGAAAAGAAAGAAAGAAAAGAGATGGAGAGAAAACCAAGAGAAAGAAAAGAAATGGCGTAAAAAGAAATGGAGAGAAAAGAAAGGGAAAGAAAAGGAAGGGGTAGGGCAAGAAAGTGAAGAGAAAAAAGCGGGGAGAAAAAAGGTGTAGAAAGGAAGGGGGAGAGAAAAGTGAGGGCAAAAAAGGGGGAGAAAAGGGAGAAGAAGCAAAGGGAGCAAAGAAGATGGAGCTAAGAGAAGAGGAGAAAGAAGAGGGAGAAAAGGAAGAGGGAGAAAAAAGGAAGAGGGAGGAAAAAAGGGGGGGGGAGAAAGAAAGGGGAGCAAAAGGGTGAAAAAAGGGGCCAAATGAAGGGGTGCTAGAAAAGGGGAGGAAAGGGAGAGGGAGAAAAGGGAGGAAGAAGAAAGGGGGAGAAAGAGAGTGAGAAAAGGGAGAAGAAAAGGAGGGGAAGGGGAAATAAGCAAGAGAGAAGCAAAGGGGGACTAAAAAAGGAGGGTGGAAATGGGAGAGAAAGGGGAACAAAGAGAGGAGGAAGAAAGGGGAGCAAAAAGGAGGGAGATAAGCAAGCGAGGGAAAAAATGGAGAGAGAAGAAGGCGGGAGAAGAAGGGGGAGGTAAGAAAGGGTGAGAAAAGAGGTGTCAGGAAAAAAGGGGGAGAAAAGAGTGAAGAGAAATGGGGAGGAAAAGCAAAGGGAGAAGAACGGAGGAGAAAAAAGGGGGAAGAAAAATGGGGAGAAAGGAGGGGGAAATAGCAAAAAGGCGGGGAGGGGGGAAGAAATAAAAGGGAGAGAAAAGAAAGGCAGAGAGAAAAATGAGGAGAAAAAAGGGGTGGGAGAGGGGAGCTAAGAAAAGAGGGAAGAAAAGAGGGGAAGCTAAAAGGGGAGAAAAGCGGGGAGAGAGGCAGAGCAAAAAGGGGGGAGAGCAAAAAGGGGGAAGGAAAAAGGGTAGGAAAAGAGGGGAGAGAAAAAAGGGGGAGCAAGCGTGAGGAGGAAAAAGAGGGAGAGAAAAGGGAAGAGGAGAGGGGAGAGGAAAAAGGAGGAGGGGCAAGGGGGCAAGAAGCGGAGGGGAAAGGCCAAAGGGAGAAGAAAGGGGGAGAAAGAAGGGGGAAGGAAAAGGGGAAGGAAAGAAGGGAAAGGAATAGAAAAAAGGGGGCGAGAAATGGGAGAAATCAAAGGGGTAGAAAAGGAAGGCAGAGCAAAGATGGGGAGAAAAAGGGGGTGGAAAGGAGGAGCTAAGAAAAGAGGGAAGAAAAAAGGGGAAGGAAAAGGGGTAGAGAAAAAGGGGGAGAGAACTGGGAGGAAAAGGGGAGAGAAAAGGGGGAAGAAAGAAGGGGGGAGAAAAGAAAGCAGGAGAAAAAGAGGGGGAGAGAGAAAGGAGGAGGAAAGGGTGAGAGAAAAAGGGGGAGCAAAGAAGAGGGGGACCAAAAGCAGGGGAGAAAAGGGGGGAGAAAAAAGGTGGGGAAAAATGGAGAGGAAAGAAAGGAGGGGAGAAAAAGAAGGGAGATAAAAGGTGGAGAAAAAAGGGAGGGAGGGAGGGAGGAGGGGGAGAGGAAAAGGCGGAGAAGAAAGGGTGAGAAAAGCGGGGAGAGAAAAAGGGGGGAGAAAAAAGGGAGAAAATAAGCGAAGGCAGAAGAAAAATGGGAGACAAAGGGGAGGAAAATGGTGGGAAAGGGGGAGAAAAGAAAAGAGGGAAGAAAAGAGGGGAAGATGAAAGGGGAGGAAAAAGGGGGAGATAAGAAAGCAAGAGAAGAAAGGGGGAGAGAAAAAAGAGGTAGAAAAAAATGGAGAAAAGAATGGAGAAAAAGGGAGAGAGGGAAAAGGGGGAGAGCAACTGGGGAGAAAAAAGGGGGAGAAGAAAAAGGGGGAGGAAGGGGGAGAAAAGGGGGGAGAAGAAAAGGGGGAGAAAGAAGAAAGGGAGAAAAAAGGGAAGAAAGAAGGGGGAAGAAAGAAGGGGGGAAAGAGGGGGGGAGGAAGAGAAAAGGGGGAGAAAAGAAAGGCAGAGAAAAGGTGGGGGGAAAGGGGGGCTGGAAAGGGGGAGATGAGAAAAGAGGGAAGAGCAAAGGGGAAGAGAAGGGAGGACAGGAATGGGAGAAAAAAGGGGGAGAAAAGGTGGAGAGGAAAGGGGGCAGGAAAGCAGGGGGAACAAAAAGGGAGGAGAAAAAGGTGAGGAGAAATGGGGAGAACATCAAAGAAGGGAGGAAAAAAGGGAGCTAAAAGGGGGAGAAAAAAGGGGGGAAGGGGGAGAAAAGAGGGAAGAAAAAGTGGGAAGAAGAGAAGGGGGACAAAGATGGGAGAAAAAAGGGGGAAGATGATAAAAGGGGGGGGAAGGGAGGAAAAGGGGTGAGAAAAAAAGGGAGGAGAAGGGAAGGGAAAAAAGGGGAAGAAAAAATGGGGAGAAGAGCTGGTGAGAAAAGCGGGGAGAAAAGAAACGGGGAGATGAGCAAGGCGGATAAGGGGGCAGATTAGCAAGGGGGAGATAAGGAAGCAGGGAGAAAAAGGAGGGGAAGAGAAGGAGGGGAAGCAAAGGAAGGGGAAGAAAAGCGGGGGAAGAAAAGAAAGGGGCAAAAGAAGAAAGGGAAAAAAAGGACAGGGAAAAGGGAAAGGAAAGAGAAAAAAGGAAAGACAAAAGGAAAGGCAAAAGGGACGAAGGAAAGGAAAGGAAAAAGGAGAAGGTAAAAAGGAAGGAAAAAAAGGAAAGAACAAAAAGGAAAGGAACCCCTCCCCCCCCCCAACCCCGCCTTTGGCGGCATCCTCATCCCCTTGTAACAGCGGGAAGCCTGCCGGGACGGGCAGTGTGCTTCTACCTGTGGGAACTTGTCTGTGGTTAGCACTGACCTCCCCGCTGAGGGCCCCGGGGAGCCTCGGACCAGGAGCAGGGGGACTTTGGATTTACGCCCGTGTAACTTCACTGCAATAAAGCCCTTTTCCGCAGGACGATTTGACGGCTCCTTGTCTCTCCCTGCAACACTCGGGCGCCAAATGTCCTCCACCGACTTTGGGATGGTTCTGCAGGTGCGGCGGGGCTGTTTGCATGCCCTGGCGTGCACACCGCCGTAGCAGCAGGGCAAGGCACTGAGCAGCGGTAGCACTGCTGCTGCTGCTGCTGCTGCTGCTGCTGCTGTTGTGGGAGAGGGCAAGGGAGATTTGGGGAAGCAATGCCTCTGTGCCAGGGAGTCAAGGGCCACCGCCGAGAGCAGCAGTCCCCAGGGAGGGGCAGAGAGAAGCTGCCGAGAGGCGATGCTGCTCCAGAAGGGGCGTGCGAGAGGAGGCCACGGGCACGGCAGGGCTGCTGCTTCCCGGGTGCGGCTGTTGCCCAGACACCGAGGAAAGGGGCAGGAGAGCACCTGGCCTGGCAGGAGGCGCGAGCGGCAGAAGCCGCATGCTGGCAGGCTGCAGCTAGGGAAGGTGCCCCCTCCGTCGGCCCCTGTCGGCAGGGGCACTCTCCTCGCAAGGCAGCCGAAGGAGAGGGGCCCGCTGCCACTTGCAAAAGGCATTGGCCATCCTCGGCCATCTGCAGCTCTTCCGTCGCGTGGCGTTCAGCTCTCCCTTGCAGAAACCAGAAGCATTTTGTCCTGCTGGCACGCGTGGGCAGGAAGGGACGGCCCATGCCGTTGGTGCAGAGGAAAGACCCAGAGGCCACAGAAGCCTCCAGCTGCCTCTAAGCAGAAACACAAGGATTTCTTTGGCAGGGGCTGACTCACTGCAGTATGGGACTGTGAGCAGCCTGGGGGTGCCAGGAAGAGGACGTGCCCGTTTCCTGGCCTCTAAGCAGCCCAGACAACCCAGGGAGGAGGAGCCCAGGCACTTGCCCAGAGAGGAAGGGGGTCTCTCTTTGGGCCCAAGGGGGTGGCCCAGGGCCGACGGGACAGCGATGCTCAGCAAGCTTAGCCGGCCTCCCAATACTCAGCACACATGGGCCTGAACCTTCCCACTTGCAGCTTCTGGCTAAGAAAAGAGGCCTTGGTCCTCTGGGAGCCTCTTTCCAGGCACTTGCAGCACGCCGAAGGAAAGCAAGAGAGGGGCACCAAACGCAGAGGAGCTCTACACATCGGTCACAAGCAAGGGCTAGGGGGAAGGAGTTGCCTAAAACTGTGCTCCAGCCCCTCTCAGCTTGCTCTTGCAAGTGCAAGAAGCACCACGATCGAACAAGACCTAAATGGAAACGCACCCCACAGGAGGTGTAGCCCCTCCCTCCTCTCCAGAGAGCCTTTGTCTCCCTCCATCTCTTTCCTTAAGGACTTGCCCTGTCAGTCCACCTGTCCCTTTACACAGGTGACCTCCAGACACGCACTTGGCAGGCCTCCAAAGACTAGAAGCACGCAGAAAGCAGAGGGCTTTGCTTTAGTGCGCCACGTTCTGCCTTCAGCTCGGAAAACTGCTTTACCCAGCTACCAGAGCGCCCGACCACAAGCACGGGGCCAGCCCAGCCCTCCTGGCCTCCAAGGCTAAGGCCCCCGAACCACTGTAGCCAACAGGGGAATTCTCTGGGGGCCTTTGCCAAAGCTGCCTTTGGCTCCCTAGCCACAAAGACCAAAAGCCCTTTGACCAACAGCTGCATCGACGGGAGCTGCCTTTGGGCACAGGAGCCAAGTGATGTCGGCGAGGCCCCTCTGCTCCTTGGGCTACTCCGTGACAACTATTGCACCCCATGCTTCGCACATCCCGTTTTCTGTTTAAGTGCCAGGAAGACACTCTAATCATACCAGCATGAGTAAAGCAGAAGAGCCAAGCATTGCCGTGGCAGACAATGCTGGAATTAAGCCTCCTGCTGGGGCCGCCTGAGTGAAGCTCCTGGCGTCTGCATCCTGCGGCTGTTTTAAGTCACACGATGCACTCTCTTCTTGCCAACCAAATGCACCTGCCCTGGGGAGGAAGCATGGCTGAGCTGCAAAGGGGAAAAGCTGAGCTCTGGCATTGCCCAGCTCAGCTCGCCCAGCACAGCAGCCTGCCTTTGAGCAGCACGGCACGTCTGGTTTTCTAGGCTTTGCAAGAGCAAAGAGAAGAACAAGGGAGTTCAGAGAATCGCAGAACGGTGGAGGCTGGAAGGCACCGTCAGAGACCATGCGCTCCTAGCGCCCTGCTCAAGCAGGCTCACCTAGAGCAGGCTGCCCAGGACCGTGTGCAGACAACTTCTGAATATCCCCAAGGATGGCGTCTCCACACGCCCTCTGAGCAACCTGTGCCAGTGCTCAGGCACCCTCACCGCAAAAGAGTTTTGCGTAGCTTCAGACGGAATTGCCTGTGCAATTTCAGTTTGTGCCCGTTGCCTCTCGTCCTGTCGCTGGGCAACGCTGAAAGAATTCAAGCGCAGGGAGGCTTTGGCCTTCCCAGCCCTAGTGCTGCTTGCTCCAACAATGTCCCTGCGTTCCTCCCAGGTCACCTCTCCCTGCTTCCACCTTCTGCACACTTGCTTCTTCTGTCTGGCCTTTGCCGGCACCTCCTTGTTCGTCCAGGCAGGCTTCCCATGCCCTTTGCTCAGCTCCTGGCTCAATGGCATGGACTGTTCTGGAGCTTGGCAGAGGGGATGCTGGACTATCAAGCAGCTTTCTCGGAGCCCTCTTCCCTCTCGAGCCTTGTCCCGTGGGACACTTCCTCCTGGAGCAGCACACCCTCGTGCACCAGCGAGCTGCAATCTCTTGCTCTACCACACACATATCTCAGCCACTTGCTGAGAGGAGAGCAATTGCAGCAAAAGCACTTTGGCATCCCCTCGAGAGCCGAGCACCGGTGAAGGCTGAGAGAAGGACCATCGCTGCCGCTTTCACAGCCATCGGGACTGGCACTCGCATGCAGACCGCACACATGGCTACCTCCATTTCCCTAGCTGTATACAAGCATTTTCGTGAGCCTGCCTCATCTCCTGCGCAGTCTGCCTTTGAGTCTCTCTGCAGACTCCTGGGACGCACCTGAGTCGAGGTGGGATTCAGCTGCCCAAAAGCCCGTGTCTACAGGCATTTGGGTATGCCAGGGCACCGCCAGGAATTGCCAAAGGCATCACAAATGGATGCCGGTCCTGGAGCTTAGGCAGCTGAATCCTGCCCTAAACTCTTCTCTGACTGCGGCTGGAGCCGAGATTCCCACTTCACATGGGGAGGCCACATGTTGGCACCTGGAGGGGAGGTCACTCTCATCACCGGCTCACCACTACCGGGACTGAGTGCAGAGGAAGCGTGAAAGCTGGGAAAGTTGGGACACCGCCTGGGCCCTGATGTGATCTCCAGCGGGCACAGGCCCCCTTGCTTGCCCCCTCCACAGCTTGAGGCCTCCTGTCCCAGCAGCCACAGGGCATGTTGCAGCCGTGCGGGGAGGCGTGTGCATTGGGGGTTTTCACTGACACAGAGCCAGCTGCTGAAGCCGGCAGCTCCTGCAACACCAAGCCCGGAGACGCAGAGCAAAGGGGGCATGGCGGGAGCCAGCAGCGGTGCCCGGCCCCACCAGCCGCGCTCCCACCCCGCAGACGGGACAATGCCGTGGCGGCGTCGGAGGTGCCGGGCAGCGGGGAGACTCCCCTTTGCGCCCGCGGCCCCCGGCCCACGCCCCGGCGCTGCCCCGCGACCCGGCCGCCGCATCACAATGTGCCACAGTGGCACCGGGGTGGCCACGGCCACCAGCGCCCGCCCGGCCCCAGTGCGGCGCTGTGCCAGTGCGGGGCAGCGGGGAGACGCAGGCTCCCGGCCCAGCGCAGCGGCACTACTCGGCACAGGCGCACCGCTCTTGCCTTGGCGCAGGCCTGACGGGCGCCTGGCGCTGCCCGCCGCGGGGCACGCACGCACCGCAGCCCTCTGCGCGCGCACGGCGCCATGGGACAGGCCAGCTGCTGCGGCACCCGGGGCGCTGCCGGCCCCGCTGCCGGCACGCAGGCACAGCCTGGGGACCCTGGCCGCGCGGCTCCTCGCGCCGGCCTCGGGCTCGCGCCCAGGGCAGCCTCCCGGCCCCCGGCGCCGCTTGGTGCCTTTGTGTCGCGCAGGAGCCCCCGGCTCCTGCTCAGCGAGCGCGTGCGGGTGACTCGGCACCAGCGGACGAGGGACAGGCACCTCCTGCTCTTCTCCGACGCCATCGCCGTCGCCAGATTCAGGTAAGAAGAGCAACCAGAGCCGTCCTCCCCCCCGCCACCGCCTCTGCCACCTGCCCCCAGGCACCGCTGCTCCCCGCATCTGCTCCCACCGGAGCAGAAAGTGCCTCCTCAGGGCTGCTCTTCCCATTGCTTCCTTCCTCAACAGCACCCCTCGACAAGGAACAGCAATGCTGCCAAATCCTGCTGCTCACGGCCTCTAGCATCCAGTCGCCCGCAAGGAGGCCTTCCTCCTCTCCTCACTGCCTCGCCCAGGGCTCCATGCCCCTTGCTCCCCACCACCACTGGTGCTCCATATGGCCTGCAGCCCCCTGCATGGGTGCACCTGCGCTGCGGGCAGGGACAGCCTTGCCCTTTAATTCGGGGAGGTGTGAGCGGAAAGGGGCAGGCTCCGCGTGTTGCCGCCCTGACCGGCAGCCCCTGAGCAAGCGCCCGCCAGCACTGCTTTGCAGCAGCGACTTCTCCAGAGCGCCCTGTGTGCGTGCTGGCACGCAGGCTGCTTTCTGCCGCCCGAGCCCCGCGCTGGCTGCCCCGAGCCTCTGCCCCCGGCACACGGCTCTCCCCGGGAGGCCTGCTGCGGCTGCCCCCAGCACACAGCCTCCAAGGCGGTCCCTGCTCTTCCTCCTGGCAGATGTGGTTCCACCTTCCTGCTCAAGCACCGGGTGCCTCTCAGCGACCTCTGGGTGCTGTGTGAGAAGGACGAGGCGGCGTGCGGCTGTGAAGATGAGGAGGACGTTTTTGGCCTCAAATGCGCCAATTCCCTCGTCCTGGTCTGGACCACCAAGGTCTGCGTGGTCACCTTCCGGTGAGTCTTGGGGGCGCGTCCAGGGCTGGGGGGGTGCAGGGCACCGTGCTCGCCTTCAGTCCTCTCCGGGCTTGCTGGGGCTCAGCCCTGGCTGCGGCAGAGAAAGCAGAGGCCCCGCTGCGCTTTCAGACGCACCCACGGGCACCTCCAGGCGTGCACAAGCCACCCGCCACTGCCGCCACGACCCTGCAGCTCTGCTCAGCCCAGCGACACGGTGGGGGGACACCGAGCGGGGGCTCTGCTGCATGGCGGTGTGGAGCGGTGCCAAGCAGGCCAGCTGTGTCTGGGGCCCTGTGCCACTCCCCAGCAGCAGCAGCAGCAGCAGCAGCAGCAGCAGCAGCAGGAGCGGGCTCTGAGGCTGTTTCTCCTTCTCGCTGCAGGTCGCAGGAGGTGAAGGAGCGGTGGCTGAACACCATGCTCAGGTGAGCCCTGCCGGGGAACTCAGCCTGCCTGCGGCGGCGTCAAGGCTGCAGGCGGTGCAGAGCTGCCGGGGCAGCTGCCCGCAGCACAGCAGCACGGGAGGTGGGCGAAAGGGACGCCGCCTGCGCGGGGCAGCTCTGGGGCCGAGCGGCAGCAGCTGCTTCGCCTTGGCACGGCAAACGAAGAGCAGCGCCCTGGAGCTGGCCCCACAGCTCCTGGCTTGCGTGGATGGGGAGCCCGAGCTGCCGCTGCCCCTTTCCCGACGCAAGAGGCCCGGAGGCAGCGGGGCCGGGGGCGCTGCAGAGCGGTGCTGCCAGCCAGCGCCGCACGAAGCTCTGCTGTGCCAGGGTGGCGTGGGGGTGCGGGGCTGGTGTCGGGGCTGCGAGCAGAGGGGGCTGCCTGTGACCGAGCTCTGCCTTCGTCCCTGCGCTGTGCCCAGGCAAAGCCCAGGAGCCCAGGAGACCCGGCTCAGCCGCCTGCCCTGCCTTCGGCTCCTCATCAAGTCCGTCGGCTTCGACGCTCCCGTAAGTGTCCCGGGGGGTTCCGCTGCGCCCCGAGCGCCACGGGGCTTTGGGGAAGGGCCCCCGCCACCAGCTGCTCACGTGGCTTCTCTGCTCTCTTGCCTAGTCGGGGTCGCCGACTGCCCGCAGCGTGGAGGCCTTGACTGCGGCGGAGGTGAGTAGGGGCTGCCTCTGCCCCGGCCCTGGCTGGGTGCTGGCAGGAGGCATCGGAGCTTCGGGAGGGCACGTGGCAGGGCCCGAAGCCCTGCAGACACCGGTCGGTCGCTGCTGCATGGGGCCATTCCTGCAGCCCAGCATCTCCTCCACAGGAGTGTGACGACCTCGGCTCTTCGCTGCAGCTGCTCACAGCTCTCTGCGTGCCTGAAGCAGCTCCGGAGGCACCCGAGCACACGGGCAGCTCCGCAGGTAGGACGATGCACTGAGCATTGGCACCGAGCAGGGCTGCTGGTGCCAGTTGTGCAGCTGGAGATCGCAAGGCGCCTGTGGCCATGCCGAGGGGGGCAGAGGGCTCGAGACCTTCTGGCAGTGCTTTCCTCCTGCCACACTTCCCAGAAGTTCACAACGACAAGACTCACTGCACAAAAGGCATCGCACGTGCTGAACCTCTGTAGCCCTCTGCTCTTCACAGCGCTGCTCACTAGGGACTGCAGCTGCACTCCCCGGGCAGGATACTGCCCCCGCGGGGACTTGGCTCTCCTCCTGAACTGCTCCTCACCTCCATAGCTGCTAAGGTTGCCCCTTGCCATGTGCCATGTGCCATGTGCGGGGCTGCGTGCTCCCACCGGGAAAGTGCCCTTTTGGCCCTTCAGAGGCCCAGGAAAAAGGAGCTGACAGCCTCTTTCTCCCCACAGCACACCCAGGTGCTGCTCTGGAGGACGCCTCTGCCCTCCACAGCCCAGAGGCTGAAGCTGCCTGCGGCCCCCCAACCGCTGAGACGCAGCAGCCCAGAGGCAGAAGCCCCAGCGGGAGGCGCAGAAATGCCTCGTGCGTCTCCGCTCCTCCGCTGCCTGCTCAGAGCGAGGAGCTCGGCACGCTGCGCAGGAGCCTCTCGGAGGCAGCCCTGTCCTTCCCGGGCCGCTGGCGAGGCTGCAGAAGGCGCCAGAGGGGCACCAGCCGGGCGCCCAGTGTTGCGGATGGTCAGCAACAGCTGGGCATGGAGAAGGGGGCCCTGGAAAAGCCAGCTGCCATGGAGGCGGCACCACTCTCGGCTGCCTCTGCACCCGCACTGTCCTCCAGGTGCTCCCTGGAGAGCTGCCGGGCTGCTTCGCGGGGCCCCTCCATAAGCCTCCTGGGAGCTGCTGCCATTCCCGCT
Organism: Apteryx mantelli; assembly: GCF_036417845.1. Classification (NCBI taxonomy): domain Eukaryota; kingdom Metazoa; phylum Chordata; class Aves; order Apterygiformes; family Apterygidae; genus Apteryx; species Apteryx mantelli. The sequence continues at coordinate 1,371,516 of NW_027118784.1, read as the reverse complement.
TGCTGCTTGCCGGCGGCGAGAGCTGCGAGAAAGAGAAGGAGACGGAGGAGGAGACAGAGAAGGAAAAGAAGAAGGAGAGAGAGAAGGAGAAAGAGGGAGACAAAGAGAAGGCGAAAGAGAAGGCGAAAGAGAAGGAGAAGGCGAAGGCAAAAGCAAAGGAGAAGGAGAAGAAGAGAGAAAGAAAGAGAAGGAGGAAGAGAAAGGGAAAGGGAAGGAGAAGGAGAAGAAATGGAGAGCAAATAAAGGGAGGAGAAAAGAAAGAAAGAAAAGAGATGGAGAGAAAACCAAGAGAAAGAAAAGAAATGGCGTAAAAAGAAATGGAGAGAAAAGAAAGGGAAAGAAAAGGAAGGGGTAGGGCAAGAAAGTGAAGAGAAAAAAGCGGGGAGAAAAAAGGTGTAGAAAGGAAGGGGGAGAGAAAAGTGAGGGCAAAAAAGGGGGAGAAAAGGGAGAAGAAGAAAAGGGAGCAAAGAAGATGGAGCTAAGAGAAGAGGATAAAGAAGAGGGAGAAAAGGAAGAGGGAGAAAAAAGGAAGAGGGAGGAAAAAAGGGGGGGGGAGAAAGAAAGGGGAGCAAAAGGGTGAAAAAAGGGGCCAAATGAAGGGGTGCTAGAAAAGGGGAGGAAAGGGAGAGGGAGAAAAGGGAGGAAGAAGAGAGGGGGAGAAAAAGAGTGAGAAAAGGGAGAAGAAAAGGAGGGGAAGGGGAAATAAGCAAGAGAGAAGCAAAGGGGGACTAAAAAAGGAGGGTGGAAATGGGAGAGAAAGGGGAACAAAGAGAGGAGGAAGAAAGGGGAGCAAAAAGGAGGGAGATAAGCAAGCGAGGGAAAAAATGGAGAGAGAAGAAGGCGGGAGAAGAAGGGGGAGGTAAGAAAGGGTGAGAAAAGAGGTGTCAGGAAAAAAGGGGGAGAAAAGAGTGAAGAGAAATGGGGAGGAAAAGCAAAGGGAGAAGAACGGAGGAGAAAAAAGGGGGAAGAAAAACGGGGAGAAAGGAGGGGGAAATAGCAAAAAGGCGGGGAGGGGGGAAGAAATAAAAGGGAGAGAAAAGAAAGGCAGAGAGAAAAATGAGGAGAAAAAAGGGGTGGGAGAGGGGAGCTAAGAAAAGAGGGAAGAAAAGAGGGGAAGCTGAAAGGGGAGAAAAGCAGGGAGAGAGGCAGAGCAAAAAGGGGGGAGAGAAAAAAGGGGGAGCAAGCGTGAGGAGGAAAAAGAGGGAGAGAAAAGGGAAGAGGAGAGGGGAGAGGAAAAAGGAGGAGGGGCAAGGGGGCAAGAAGCGGAGGGGAAAGGCCAAAGGGAGAAGAAAGGGGGAGAAAGAAGGGGGAAGGAAAAGGGGAAGGAAAGAAGGGAAAGGAATAGAAAAAAGGGGGCGAGAAATGGGAGAAATCAAAGGGGTAGAAAAGGAAGGCAGAGCAAAGACGGGGAGAAAAAGGGGGTGGAAAGGAGGAGCTAAGAAAAGAGGGAAGAAAAAAGGGGAAGGAAAAGGGGTAGAGAAAAAGGGGGAGAGAACTGGGAGGAAAAGGGGAGAGAAAAGGGGGAAGAAAGAAGGGGGAGAAAAGAAAGCAGGAGAAAAAGAGGGGGAGAGAGAGAGGAGGAGGAAAGGGTGAGAGAAAAAGGGGGAGCAAAGAAGAGGGGGACCAAAAGCAGGGGAGAAAAGGGGGGAGAAAAAAGGTGGGGAAAAATGGAGAGGAAAGAAAGGAGGGGAGAAAAAGAAGGGAGATAAAAGGTGGAGAAAAAAGGGAGGGAGGGAGGGAGGGAGGAGGGGGAGAGGAAAAGGCGGAGAAGAAAGGGTGAGAAAAGCGGGGAGAGAAAAAGGGGGGAGAAAAAAGGGGGAGAAAAAAGGGAGAAAATAAGCGAAGGCAGAAGAAAAATGGGAGACAAAGGGGAGGAGAATGGTGGGAAAGGGGGAGAAAAGAAAAGAGGGAAGAAAAGAGGGGAAGATGAAAGGGGAGGAAAAAGGGGGAGATAAGAAAGCAAGAGAACAAAGGGGGAGAGAAAAAAGAGGTAGAAAAAATGGAGAAAAGAATGGAGAAAAAGGAGGAGAGGAAAAAGGGGGAGAGCAATTGAGGAGAAAAAAGGGGGAGAAGAAAAAGGGGGAGGAAGGGGGAGAAAAGGGGGGAGAAGAAAAGGGGGAGAAAGAAGAAAGGGAGAAAAAAGGGAAGAAAGAAGGGGGAAGAAAGAAGGGGGGAAAGAGGGGGGGAGGAAGAGAAAAGGGGGAGAAAAGAAAGGCAGAGAAAAGGTGGGGGGAAAGGGGGGCTGGAAAGGGGGAGATGAGAAAAGAGGGAAGAGCAAAGGGGAAGAGAAGGGAGGACAGGAATGGGAGAAAAAAGGGGGAGAAAAGGTGGAGAGGAAAGGGGGCAGGAAAGCAGGGGGAACAAAAAGGGAGGAGAAAAAGGTGAGGAGAAATGGGGAGAACATCAAAGAAGGGAGGAAAAAAGGGAGCTAAAAGGGGGAGAAAAAAGGGGGGAAGGGGGAGAAAAGAGGGAAGAAAAAGTGGGAAGAAGAGAAGGGGGACAAAGATGGGAGAAAAAAGGGGGAAGATGATAAAAGGGGGGGGAAGGGAGGAAAAGGGGTGAGAAAAAAAGGGAGGAGAAGGGAAGGGAAAAAAGGGGAAGAAAAAATGGGGAGAAGAGCTGGTGAGAAAAGCGGGGAGAAAAGAAACGGGGAGATGAGCAAGGCGGATAAGGGGGCAGATTAGCAAGGGGGAGATAAGGAAGCAGGGAGAAAAAGGAGGGGAAGAGAAGGAGGGGAAGCAAAGGAAGGGGAAGAAAAGCGGGGGAAGAAAAGAAAGGGGCAAAAGAAGAAAGGGAAAAAAAGGACAGGGAAAAGGGAAAGGAAAGAGAAAAAAGGAAAGACAAAAGGAAAGGCAAAAGGGACGAAGGAAAGGAAAGGAAAAAGGAGAAGGTAAAAAGGAAGGAAAAAAAGGAAAGAACAAAAAGGAAAGGAACCCCTCCCCCCCCCCAACCCCGCCTTTGGCGGCATCCTCATCCCCTTGTAACAGCGGGAAGCCTGCCGGGACGGGCAGTGTGCTTCTACCTGTGGGAACTTGTCTGTGGTTAGCACTGACCTCCCCGCTGAGGGCCCCGGGGAGCCTCGGACCAGGAGCAGGGGGACTTTGGATTTACGCCCGTGTAACTTCACTGCAATAAAGCCCTTTTCCGCAGGACGATTTGACGGCTCCTTGTCTCTCCCTGCAACACTCGGGCGCCAAATGTCCTCCACCGACTTTGGGATGGTTCTGCAGGTGCGGCGGGGCTGTTTGCATGCCCTGGCGTGCACACCGCCCTAGCAGCAGGGCAAGGCACTGAGCAGCGGTAGCACTGCTGCTGCTGCTGCTGCTGCTGCTGCTGCTGTTGTGGGAGAGGGCAAGGGAGATTTGGGGAAGCAATGCCTCTGTGCCAGGGAGTCAAGGGCCACCGCCGAGAGCAGCAGTCCCCAGGGAGGGGCAGAGAGAAGCTACCGAGAGGCGATGCTGCTCCAGAAGGGGCGTGCGAGAGAAGGAGGCCACGGGCACGGCAGGGCTGCTGCTTCCCGGGTGCGGCTGTTGCCCAGACACCGAGGAAAGGGGCAGGAGAGCACCTGGCCTGGCAGGAGGCGCGAGCGGCAGAAGCCGCATGCTGGCAGGCTGCAGCTAGGGAAGGTGCCCCCTCCGTCGGCCCCTGTCGGCAGGGGCACTCTCCTCGCAAGGCAGCCGAAGGAGAGGGGCCCGCTGCCACTTGCAAAAGGCATTGGCCATCCTCGGCCATCTGCAGCTCTTCCGTCGCGTGGCGTTCAGCTCTCCCTTGCAGAAACCAGAAGCATTTTGTCCTGCTGGCACGCGTGGGCAGGAAGAGACGGCCCATGCCGTTGGTGCAGAGGAAAGACCCAGAGGCCACAGAAGCCTCCAGCTGCCTCTAAGCAGAAACACAAGGATTTCTTTGGCAGGGGCTGACTCACTGCAGTATGGGACTGTGAGCAGCCTGGGGGTGCCAGGAAGAGGACGTGCCCGTTTCCTGGCCTCTAAGCAGCCCAGACAACCCAGGGAGGAGGAGCCCAGGCACTTGCCCAGAGAGGAAGGGGGTCTCTCTTTGGGCCCAAGGGGGTGGCCCAGGGCCGACGGGACAGCGATGCTCAGCAAGCTTAGCCGGCCTCCCAATACTCAGCACACATGGGCCTGAACCTTCCCACTTGCAGCTTCTGGCTAAGAAAAGAGGCCTTGGTCCTCTGGGAGCCTCTTTCCAGGCACTTGCAGCACGCCGAAGGAAAGCAAGAGAGGGGCACCAAACGCAGAGGAGCTCTACACATCGGTCACAAGCAAGGGCTAGGGGGAAGGAGTTGCCTAAAACTGTGCTCCAGCCCCTCTCAGCTTGCTCTTGCAAGTGCAAGAAGCACCACGATCGAACAAGACCTAAATGGAAACGCACCCCACAGGAGATGTAGCCCCTCCCTCCTCTCCAGAGAGCCTTTGTCTCCCTCCATCTCTTTCCTTAAGGACTTGCCCTGTCAGTCCACCTGTCCCTTTACACAGGTGACCTCCAGACACGCACTTGGCAGGCCTCCAAAGACTAGAAGCACGCAGAAAGCAGAGGGCTTTGCTTTAGTGCGCCACGTTCTGCCTTCAGCTCGGAAAACTGCTTTACCCAGCTACCAGAGCGCCCGACCACAAGCACGGGGCCAGCCCAGCCCTCCTGGCCTCCAAGGCTAAGGCCCCCGAACCACTGTAGCCAACAGGGGAATTCTCTGGGGGCCTTTGCCAAAGCTGCCTTTGGCTCCCTAGCCACAAAGACCAAAAGCCCTTTGACCAACAGCTGCATCGACGGGAGCTGCCTTTGGGCACAGGAGCCAAGTGATGTCGGCGAGGCCCCTCTGCTCCTTGGGCTACTCCGTGACAACTATTGCACCCCATGCTTCGCACATCCCGTTTTCTGTTTAAGTGCCAGGAAGACACTCTAATCATACCAGCATGAGTAAAGCAGAAGAGCCAAGCATTGCCGTGGCAGACAATGCTGGAATTAAGCCTCCTGCTGGGGCCGCCTGAGTGAAGCTCCTGGCGTCTGCATCCTGCGGCTGTTTTAAGTCACACGATGCACTCTCTTCTTGCCAACCAAATGCACCTGCCCTGGGGAGGAAGCATGGCTGAGCTGCAAAGGGGAAAAGCTGAGCTCTGGCATTGCCCAGCTCAGCTCGCCCAGCACAGCAGCCTGCCTTTGAGCAGCACGGCACGTCTGGTTTTCTAGGCTTTGCAAGAGCAAAGAGAAGAACAAGGGAGTTCAGAGAATCGCAGAACGGTGGAGGCTGGAAGGCACCGTCAGAGACCATGCGCTCCTAGCGCCCTGCTCAAGCAGGCTCACCTAGAGCAGGCTGCCCAGGACCGTGTGCAGACAACTTCTGAATATCCCCAAGGATGGCGTCTCCACACGCCCTCTGAGCAACCTGTGCCAGTGCTCAGGCACCCTCACCGCAAAAGAGTTTTGCGTAGCTTCAGACGGAATTGCCTGTGCAATTTCAGTTTGTGCCCGTTGCCTCTCGTCCTGTCGCTGGGCAACGCTGAAAGAATTCAAGCGCAGGGAGGCTTTGGCCTTCCCAGCCCTAGTGCTGCTTGCTCCAACAATGTCCCTGCGTTCCTCCCAGGTCACCTCTCCCTGCTTCCACCTTCTGCACACTTGCTTCTTCTGTCTGGCCTTTGCCGGCACCTCCTTGTTCGTCCAGGCAGGCTTCCCATGCCCTTTGCTCAGCTCCTGGCTCAATGGCATGGACTGTTCTGGAGCTTGGCAGAGGGGATGCTGGACTATCAAGCAGCTTTCTCGGAGCCCTCTTCCCTCTCGAGCCTTGTCCCGTGGGACACTTCCTCCTGGAGCAGCACACCCTCGTGCACCAGCGAGCTGCAATCTCTTGCTCTACCACACACATATCTCAGCCACTTGCTGAGAGGAGAGCAATTGCAGCAAAAGCACTTTGGCATCCCCTCGAGAGCCGAGCACCGGTGAAGGCTGAGAGAAGGACCATCGCTGCCGCTTTCACAGCCATCGGGACTGGCACTCGCATGCAGACCGCACACATGGCTACCTCCATTTCCCTAGCTGTATACAAGCATTTTCGTGAGCCTGCCTCATCTCCTGCGCAGTCTGCCTTTGAGTCTCTCTGCAGACTCCTGGGACGCACCTGAGTCGAGGTGGGATTCAGCTGCCCAAAAGCCCGTGTCTACAGGCATTTGGGTATGCCAGGGCACCGCCAGGAATTGCCAAAGGCATCACAAATGGATGCCGGTCCTGGAGCTTAGGCAGCTGAATCCTGCCCTAAACTCTTCTCTGACTGCGGCTGGAGCCGAGATTCCCACTTCACATGGGGAGGCCACATGTTGGCACCTGGAGGGGAGGTCACTCTCATCGCCGGCTCACCACTACCGGGACTGAGTGCAGAGGAAGCGTGAAAGCTGGGAAAGTTGGGACACCGCCTGGGCCCTGATGTGATCTCCAGCGGGCACAGGCCCCCTTGCTTGCCCCCTCCACAGCTTGAGGCCTCCTGTCCCAGCAGCCACAGGGCATGTTGCAGCCGTGCGGGGAGGCGTGTGCATTGGGGGTTTTCACTGACACAGAGCCAGCTGCTGAAGCCGGCAGCTCCTGCAACACCAAGCCCGGAGACGCAGAGCAAAGGGGGCATGGCGGGAGCCAGCAGCGGTGCCCGGCCCCACCAGCCGCGCTCCCACCCCGCAGACGGGACAATGCCGTGGCGGCGTCGGAGGTGCCGGGCAGCGGGGAGACTCCCCTTTGCGCCCGCGGCCCCCGGCCCACGCCCCGGCGCTGCCCCGCGACCCGGCCGCCGCATCACAATGTGCCACAGTGGCACCGGGGTGGCCACGGCCACCAGCGCCCGCCCGGCCCCAGTGCGGCGCTGTGCCAGTGCGGGGCAGCGGGGAGACGCAGGCTCCCGGCCCAGCGCAGCGGCACTACTCGGCACAGGCGCACCGCTCTTGCCTTGGCGCAGGCCTGACCGGCGCCTGGCGCTGCCCGCCGCGGGGCACGCACGCACCGCAGCCCTCTGCGCGCGCACGGCGCCATGGGACAGGCCAGCTGCTGCGGCACCCGGGGCGCTGCCGGCCCCGCTGCCGGCACGCAGGCACAGCCTGGGGACCCTGGCCGCGCGGCTCCTCGCGCCGGCCTCGGGCTCGCGCCCAGGGCAGCCTCCCGGCCCCCGGCGCCGCTTGGTGCCTTTGTGTCGCGCAGGAGCCCCCGGCTCCTGCTCAGCGAGCGCGTGCGGGTGACTCGGCACCAGCGGACGAGGGACAGGCACCTCCTGCTCTTCTCCGACGCCATCGCCGTCGCCAGATTCAGGTAAGAAGAGCAACCAGAGCCGTCCTCCCCCCCGCCACCGCCTCTGCCACCTGCCCCCAGGCACCGCTGCTCCCCGCATCTGCTCCCACCGGAGCAGAAAGTGCCTCCTCAGGGCTGCTCTTCCCATTGCTTCCTTCCTCAACAGCACCCCTCGACAAGGAACAGCAATGCTGCCAAATCCTGCTGCTCACGGCCTCTAGCATCCAGTCGCCCGCAAGGAGGCCTTCCTCCTCTCCTCACTGCCTCGCCCAGGGCTCCATGCCCCTTGCTCCCCACCACCACTGGTGCTCCATATGGCCTGCAGCCCCCTGCATGGGTGCACCTGCGCTGCGGGCAGGGACAGCCTTGCCCTTTAATTCGGGGAGGTGTGAGCGGAAAGGGGCAGGCTCCGCGTGTTGCCGCCCTGACCGGCAGCCCCTGAGCAAGCGCCCGCCAGCACTGCTTTGCAGCAGCGACTTCTCCAGAGCGCCCTGTGTGCGTGCTGGCACGCAGGCTGCTTTCTGCCGCCCGAGCCCCGCGCTGGCTGCCCCGAGCCTCTGCCCCCGGCACACGGCTCTCCCCGGGAGGCCTGCTGCGGCTGCCCCCAGCACACAGCCTCCAAGGCGGTCCCTGCTCTTCCTCCTGGCAGATGTGGTTCCACCTTCCTGCTCAAGCACCGGGTGCCTCTCAGCGACCTCTGGGTGCTGTGTGAGAAGGACGAGGCGGCGTGCGGCTGTGAAGATGAGGAGGACGTTTTTGGCCTCAAATGCGCCAATTCCCTCGTCCTGGTCTGGACCACCAAGGTCTGCGTGGTCACCTTCCGGTGAGTCTTGGGGGCGCGTCCAGGGCTGGGGGGGTGCAGGGCACCGTGCTCGCCTTCAGTCCTCTCCGGGCTTGCTGGGGCTCAGCCCTGGCTGCGGCAGAGAAAGCAGAGGCCCCGCTGCGCTTTCAGACGCACCCACGGGCACCTCCAGGCGTGCACAAGCCACCCGCCACTGCCGCCACGACCCTGCAGCTCTGCTCAGCCCAGCGACACGGTGGGGGGACACCGAGCGGGGGCTCTGGTGCATGGCGGTGTGGAGCGGTGCCAAGCAGGCCAGCTGTGTCTGGGGCCCTGTGCCACTCCCCAGCAGCAGCAGCAGCAGCAGCAGCAGCAGCAGCAGCAGGAGCGGGCTCTGAGGCTGTTTCTCCTTCTCGCTGCAGGTCGCAGGAGGTGAAGGAGCGGTGGCTGAACACCATGCTCAGGTGAGCCCTGCCGGGGAACTCAGCCTGCCTGCGGCGGCGTCAAGGCTGCAGGCGGTGCAGAGCTGCCGGGGCAGCTGCCCGCAGCACAGCAGCACGGGAGGTGGGCGAAAGGGACGCCGCCTGCGCGGGGCAGCTCTGGGGCCGAGCGGCAGCAGCTGCTTCGCCTTGGCACGGCAAACGAAGAGCAGCGCCCTGGAGCTGGCCCCACAGCTCCTGGCTTGCGTGGATGGGGAGCCCGAGCTGCCGCTGCCCCTTTCCCGACGCAAGAGGCCCGGAGGCAGCGGGGCCGGGGGCGCTGCAGAGCGGTGCTGCCAGCCAGCGCCGCACGAAGCTCTGCTGTGCCAGGGTGGCGTGGGGGTGCGGGGCTGGTGTCGGGGCTGCGAGCAGAGGGGGCTGCCTGTGACCGAGCTCTGCCTTCGTCCCTGCGCTGTGCCCAGGCAAAGCCCAGGAGCCCAGGAGACCCGGCTCAGCCGCCTGCCCTGCCTTCGGCTCCTCATCAAGTCCGTCGGCTTCGACGCTCCCGTAAGTGTCCCGGGGGGTTCCGCTGCGCCCCGAGCGCCACGGGGCTTTGGGGAAGGGCCCCCGCCACCAGCTGCTCACGTGGCTTCTCTGCTCTCTTGCCTAGTCGGGGTCGCCGACTGCCCGCAGCGTGGAGGCCTTGACTGCGGCGGAGGTGAGTAGGGGCTGCCTCTGCCCCGGCCCTGGCTGGGTGCTGGCGGGAGGCATCGGAGCTTCGGGAGGGCACGTGGCAGGGCCCGAAGCCCTGCAGACACCGGTCGGTCGCTGCTGCATGGGGCCATTCCTGCAGCCCAGCATCTCCTCCACAGGAGTGTGACGACCTCGGCTCTTCGCTGCAGCTGCTCACAGCTCTCTGCGTGCCTGAAGCAGCTCCGGAGGCACCCGAGCACACGGGCAGCTCCGCAGGTAGGACGATGCACTGAGCATTGGCACCGAGCAGGGCTGCTGGTGCCAGTTGTGCAGCTGGAGATCGCAAGGCGCCTGTGGCCATGCCGAGGGGGGCAGAGGGCTCGAGACCTTCTGGCAGTGCTTTCCTCCTGCCACACTTCCCAGAAGTTCACAACGACAAGACTCACTGCACAAAAGGCATCGCACGTGCTGAACCTCTGTAGCCCTCTGCTCTTCACAGCGCTGCTCACTAGGGACTGCAGCTGCACTCCCCAGGCAGGATACTGCCCCCGCGGGGACTTGGCTCTCCTCCTGAACTGCTCCTCACCTCCATAGCTGCTAAGGTTGCCCCTTGCCATGTGCCATGTGCCATGTGCGGGGCTGCGTGCTCCCACCGGGAAAGTGCCCTTTTGGCCCTTCAGAGGCCCAGGAAAAAGGAGCTGACAGCCTCTTTCTCCCCACAGCACACCCAGGTGCTGCTCTGGAGGACGCCTCTGCCCTCCACAGCCCAGAGGCTGAAGCTGCCTGCGGCCCCCCAACCGCTGAGACGCAGCAGCCCAGAGGCAGAAGCCCCAGCGGGAGGCGCAGAAATGCCGCTTGCGTCTCTGCTCCTCCGCTGCCTGCTCAGAGCAAGGAGCTCGGCACGCTGCGCAGGAGCCTCTCGGAGGCAGCCCTGTCCTTCCCGGGCCGCTGGCGAGGCTGCAGAAGGCGCCAGAGGGGCACCAGCCGGGCGCCCAGTGTTGCGGATGGTCAGCAACAGCTGGGCATGGAGAAGGGGGCCCTGGAAAAGCCAGCTGCCATGGAGGCGGCACCACTCTCGGCTGCCTCTGCACCCGCACTGTCCTCCAGGTGCTCCCTGGAGAGCTGCCGGGCTGCTTCGCGGGGCCCCTCCATAAGCCTCCTGGGAGCTGCTGCCATTCCCGCTTGCTGCTTGCCGGCGGCGAGAGCTGCGAGAAAGAGAAGGAGACGGAGGAGGAGACAGAGAAGGAAAAGAAGAAGGAGAGAGAGAAGGAGAAAGAGGGAGACAAAGAGAAGGCGAAAGAGAAGGCGAAAGAGAAGGAGAAGGCGAAGGCAAAAGCAAAGGAGAAGGAGAAGAAGAGAGAAAGAAAGAGAAGGAGGAAGAGAAAGGGAAAGGGAAGGAGAAGGAGAAGAAATGGAGAGCAAATAAAGGGAGGAGAAAAGAAAGAAAGAAAAGAGATGGAGAGAAAACCAAGAGAAAGAAAAGAAATGGCGTAAAAAGAAATGGAGAGAAAAGAAAGGGAAAGAAAAGGAAGGGGTAGGGCAAGAAAGTGAAGAGAAAAAAGCGGGGAGAAAAAAGGTGTAGAAAGGAAGGGGGAGAGAAAAGTGAGGGCAAAAAAGGGGGAGAAAAGGGAGAAGAAGAAAAGGGAGCAAAGAAGATGGAGCTAAGAGAAGAGGATAAAGAAGAGGGAGAAAAGGAAGAGGGAGAAAAAAGGAAGAGGGAGGAAAAAAGGGGGGGGGAGAAAGAAAGGGGAGCAAAAGGGTGAAAAAAGGGGCCAAATGAAGGGGTGCTAGAAAAGGGGAGGAAAGGGAGAGGGAGAAAAGGGAGGAAGAAGAGAGGGGGAGAAAAAGAGTGAGAAAAGGGAGAAGAAAAGGAGGGGAAGGGGAAATAAGCAAGAGAGAAGCAAAGGGGGACTAAAAAAGGAGGGTGGAAATGGGAGAGAAAGGGGAACAAAGAGAGGAGGAAGAAAGGGGAGCAAAAAGGAGGGAGATAAGCAAGCGAGGGAAAAAATGGAGAGAGAAGAAGGCGGGAGAAGAAGGGGGAGGTAAGAAAGGGTGAGAAAAGAGGTGTCAGGAAAAAAGGGGGAGAAAAGAGTGAAGAGAAATGGGGAGGAAAAGCAAAGGGAGAAGAACGGAGGAGAAAAAAGGGGGAAGAAAAACGGGGAGAAAGGAGGGGGAAATAGCAAAAAGGCGGGGAGGGGGGAAGAAATAAAAGGGAGAGAAAAGAAAGGCAGAGAGAAAAATGAGGAGAAAAAAGGGGTGGGAGAGGGGAGCTAAGAAAAGAGGGAAGAAAAGAGGGGAAGCTGAAAGGGGAGAAAAGCAGGGAGAGAGGCAGAGCAAAAAGGGGGGAGAGAAAAAAGGGGGAGCAAGCGTGAGGAGGAAAAAGAGGGAGAGAAAAGGGAAGAGGAGAGGGGAGAGGAAAAAGGAGGAGGGGCAAGGGGGCAAGAAGCGGAGGGGAAAGGCCAAAGGGAGAAGAAAGGGGGAGAAAGAAGGGGGAAGGAAAAGGGGAAGGAAAGAAGGGAAAGGAATAGAAAAAAGGGGGCGAGAAATGGGAGAAATCAAAGGGGTAGAAAAGGAAGGCAGAGCAAAGACGGGGAGAAAAAGGGGGTGGAAAGGAGGAGCTAAGAAAAGAGGGAAGAAAAAAGGGGAAGGAAAAGGGGTAGAGAAAAAGGGGGAGAGAACTGGGAGGAAAAGGGGAGAGAAAAGGGGGAAGAAAGAAGGGGGGAGAAAAGAAAGCAGGAGAAAAAGAGGGGGAGAGAGAAAGGAGGAGGAAAGGGTGAGAGAAAAAGGGGGAGCAAAGAAGAGGGGGACCAAAAGCAGGGGAGAAAAGGGGGGAGAAAAAAGGTGGGGAAAAATGGAGAGGAAAGAAAGGAGGGGAGAAAAAGAAGGGAGATAAAAGGTGGAGAAAAAAGGGAGGGAGGGAGGGAGGGAGGAGGGGGAGAGGAAAAGGCGGAGAAGAAAGGGTGAGAAAAGCGGGGAGAGAAAAAGGGGGGAGAAAAAAGGGAGAAAATAAGCGAAGGCAGAAGAAAAATGGGAGACAAAGGGGAGGAAAATGGTGGGAAAGGGGGAGAAAAGAAAAGAGGGAAGAAAAGAGGGGAAGATGAAAGGGGAGGAAAAAGGGGGAGATAAGAAAGCAAGAGAAGAAAGGGGGAGAGAAAAAAGAGGTAGAAAAAAATGGAGAAAAGAATGGAGAAAAAGGGAGAGAGGGAAAAGGGGGAGAGCAACTGGGGAGAAAAAAGGGGGAGAAGAAAAAGGGGGAGGAAGGGGGAGAAAAGGGGGGAGAAGAAAAGGGGGAGAAAGAAGAAAGGGAGAAAAAAGGGAAGAAAGAAGGGGGAAGAAAGAAGGGGGGAAAGAGGGGGGGAGGAAGAGAAAAGGGGGAGAAAAGAAAGGCAGAGAAAAGGTGGGGGGAAAGGGGGGCTGGAAAGGGGGAGATGAGAAAAGAGGGAAGAGCAAAGGGGAAGAGAAGGGAGGACAGGAATGGGAGAAAAAAGGGGGAGAAAAGGTGGAGAGGAAAGGGGGCAGGAAAGCAGGGGGAACAAAAAGGGAGGAGAAAAAGGTGAGGAGAAATGGGGAGAACATCAAAGAAGGGAGGAAAAAAGGGAGCTAAAAGGGGGAGAAAAAAGGGGGGAAGGGGGAGAAAAGAGGGAAGAAAAAGTGGGAAGAAGAGAAGGGGGACAAAGATGGGAGAAAAAAGGGGGAAGATGATAAAAGGGGGGGGAAGGGAGGAAAAGGGGTGAGAAAAAAAGGGAGGAGAAGGGAAGGGAAAAAAGGGGAAGAAAAAATGGGGAGAAGAGCTGGTGAGAAAAGCGGGGAGAAAAGAAACGGGGAGATGAGCAAGGCGGATAAGGGGGCAGATTAGCAAGGGGGAGATAAGGAAGCAGGGAGAAAAAGGAGGGGAAGAGAAGGAGGGGAAGCAAAGGAAGGGGAAGAAAAGCGGGGGAAGAAAAGAAAGGGGCAAAAGAAGAAAGGGAAAAAAAGGACAGGGAAAAGGGAAAGGAAAGAGAAAAAAGGAAAGACAAAAGGAAAGGCAAAAGGGACGAAGGAAAGGAAAGGAAAAAGGAGAAGGTAAAAAGGAAGGAAAAAAAGGAAAGAACAAAAAGGAAAGGAACCCCTCCCCCCCCCCAACCCCGCCTTTGGCGGCATCCTCATCCCCTTGTAACAGCGGGAAGCCTGCCGGGACGGGCAGTGTGCTTCTACCTGTGGGAACTTGTCTGTGGTTAGCACTGACCTCCCCGCTGAGGGCCCCGGGGAGCCTCGGACCAGGAGCAGGGGGACTTTGGATTTACGCCCGTGTAACTTCACTGCAATAAAGCCCTTTTCCGCAGGACGATTTGACGGCTCCTTGTCTCTCCCTGCAACACTCGGGCGCCAAATGTCCTCCACCGACTTTGGGATGGTTCTGCAGGTGCGGCGGGGCTGTTTGCATGCCCTGGCGTGCACACCGCCGTAGCAGCAGGGCAAGGCACTGAGCAGCGGTAGCACTGCTGCTGCTGCTGCTGCTGCTGCTGCTGCTGTTGTGGGAGAGGGCAAGGGAGATTTGGGGAAGCAATGCCTCTGTGCCAGGGAGTCAAGGGCCACCGCCGAGAGCAGCAGTCCCCAGGGAGGGGCAGAGAGAAGCTGCCGAGAGGCGATGCTGCTCCAGAAGGGGCGTGCGAGAGGAGGCCACGGGCACGGCAGGGCTGCTGCTTCCCGGGTGCGGCTGTTGCCCAGACACCGAGGAAAGGGGCAGGAGAGCACCTGGCCTGGCAGGAGGCGCGAGCGGCAGAAGCCGCATGCTGGCAGGCTGCAGCTAGGGAAGGTGCCCCCTCCGTCGGCCCCTGTCGGCAGGGGCACTCTCCTCGCAAGGCAGCCGAAGGAGAGGGGCCCGCTGCCACTTGCAAAAGGCATTGGCCATCCTCGGCCATCTGCAGCTCTTCCGTCGCGTGGCGTTCAGCTCTCCCTTGCAGAAACCAGAAGCATTTTGTCCTGCTGGCACGCGTGGGCAGGAAGGGACGGCCCATGCCGTTGGTGCAGAGGAAAGACCCAGAGGCCACAGAAGCCTCCAGCTGCCTCTAAGCAGAAACACAAGGATTTCTTTGGCAGGGGCTGACTCACTGCAGTATGGGACTGTGAGCAGCCTGGGGGTGCCAGGAAGAGGACGTGCCCGTTTCCTGGCCTCTAAGCAGCCCAGACAACCCAGGGAGGAGGAGCCCAGGCACTTGCCCAGAGAGGAAGGGGGTCTCTCTTTGGGCCCAAGGGGGTGGCCCAGGGCCGACGGGACAGCGATGCTCAGCAAGCTTAGCCGGCCTCCCAATACTCAGCACACATGGGCCTGAACCTTCCCACTTGCAGCTTCTGGCTAAGAAAAGAGGCCTTGGTCCTCTGGGAGCCTCTTTCCAGGCACTTGCAGCACGCCGAAGGAAAGCAAGAGAGGGGCACCAAACGCAGAGGAGCTCTACACATCGGTCACAAGCAAGGGCTAGGGGGAAGGAGTTGCCTAAAACTGTGCTCCAGCCCCTCTCAGCTTGCTCTTGCAAGTGCAAGAAGCACCACGATCGAACAAGACCTAAATGGAAACGCACCCCACAGGAGATGTAGCCCCTCCCTCCTCTCCAGAGAGCCTTTGTCTCCCTCCATCTCTTTCCTTAAGGACTTGCCCTGTCAGTCCACCTGTCCCTTTACACAGGTGACCTCCAGACACGCACTTGGCAGGCCTCCAAAGACTAGAAGCACGCAGAAAGCAGAGGGCTTTGCTTTAGTGCGCCACGTTCTGCCTTCAGCTCGGAAAACTGCTTTACCCAGCTACCAGAGCGCCCGACCACAAGCACGGGGCCAGCCCAGCCCTCCTGGCCTCCAAGGCTAAGGCCCCCGAACCACTGCAGCCAACAGGGGAATTCTCTGGGGGCCTTTGCCAAAGCTGCCTTTGGCTCCCTAGCCACAAAGACCAAAAGCCCTTTGACCAACAGCTGCATCGACGGGAGCTGCCTTTGGGCACAGGAGCCAAGTGATGTCGGCGAGGCCCCTCTGCTCCTTGGGCTACTCCGTGACAACTATTGCACCCCATGCTTCGCACATCCCGTTTTCTGTTTAAGTGCCAGGAAGACACTCTAATCATACCAGCATGAGTAAAGCAGAAGAGCCAAGCATTGCCGTGGCAGACAATGCTGGAATTAAGCCTCCTGCTGGGGCCGCCTGAGTGAAGCTCCTGGCGTCTGCATCCTGCGGCTGTTTTAAGTCACACGATGCACTCTCTTCTTGCCAACCAAATGCACCTGCCCTGGGGAGGAAGCATGGCTGAGCTGCAAAGGGGAAAAGCTGAGCTCTGGCATTGCCCAGCTCAGCTCGCCCAGCACAGCAGCCTGCCTTTGAGCAGCACGGCACGTCTGGTTTTCTAGGCTTTGCAAGAGCAAAGAGAAGAACAAGGGAGTTCAGAGAATCGCAGAACGGTGGAGGCTGGAAGGCACCGTCAGAGACCATGCGCTCCTAGCGCCCTGCTCAAGCAGGCTCACCTAGAGCAGGCTGCCCAGGACCGTGTGCAGACAACTTCTGAATATCCCCAAGGATGGCGTCTCCACACGCCCTCTGAGCAACCTGTGCCAGTGCTCAGGCACCCTCACCGCAAAAGAGTTTTGCGTAGCTTCAGACGGAATTGCCTGTGCAATTTCAGTTTGTGCCCGTTGCCTCTCGTCCTGTCGCTGGGCAACGCTGAAAGAATTCAAGCGCAGGGAGGCTTTGGCCTTCCCAGCCCTAGTGCTGCTTGCTCCAACAATGTCCCTGCGTTCCTCCCAGGTCACCTCTCCCTGCTTCCACCTTCTGCACACTTGCTTCTTCTGTCTGGCCTTTGCCGGCACCTCCTTGTTCGTCCAGGCAGGCTTCCCATGCCCTTTGCTCAGCTCCTGGCTCAATGGCATGGACTGTTCTGGAGCTTGGCAGAGGGGATGCTGGACTATCAAGCAGCTTTCTCGGAGCCCTCTTCCCTCTCGAGCCTTGTCCCGTGGGACACTTCCTCCTGGAGCAGCACACCCTCGTGCACCAGCGAGCTGCAATCTCTTGCTCTACCACACACATATCTCAGCCACTTGCTGAGAGGAGAGCAATTGCAGCAAAAGCACTTTGGCATCCCCTCGAGAGCCGAGCACCGGTGAAGGCTGAGAGAAGGACCATCGCTGCCGCTTTCACAGCCATCGGGACTGGCACTCGCATGCAGACCGCACACATGGCTACCTCCATTTCCCTAGCTGTATACAAGCATTTTCGTGAGCCTGCCTCATCTCCTGCGCAGTCTGCCTTTGAGTCTCTCTGCAGACTCCTGGGACGCACCTGAGTCGAGGTGGGATTCAGCTGCCCAAAAGCCCGTGTCTACAGGCATTTGGGTATGCCAGGGCACCGCCAGGAATTGCCAAAGGCATCACAAATGGATGCCGGTCCTGGAGCTTAGGCAGCTGAATCCTGCCCTAAACTCTTCTCTGACTGCGGCTGGAGCCGAGATTCCCACTTCACATGGGGAGGCCACATGTTGGCACCTGGAGGGGAGGTCACTCTCATCACCGGCTCACCACTACCGGGACTGAGTGCAGAGGAAGCGTGAAAGCTGGGAAAGTTGGGACACCGCCTGGGCCCTGATGTGATCTCCAGCGGGCACAGGCCCCCTTGCTTGCCCCCTCCACAGCTTGAGGCCTCCTGTCCCAGCAGCCACAGGGCATGTTGCAGCCGTGCGGGGAGGCGTGTGCATTGGGGGTTTTCACTGACACAGAGCCAGCTGCTGAAGCCGGCAGCTCCTGCAACACCAAGCCCGGAGACGCAGAGCAAAGGGGGCATGGCGGGAGCCAGCAGCGGTGCCCGGCCCCACCAGCCGCGCTCCCACCCCGCAGACGGGACAATGCCGTGGCGGCGTCGGAGGTGCCGGGCAGCGGGGAGACTCCCCTTTGCGCCCGCGGCCCCCGGCCCACGCCCCGGCGCTGCCCCGCGACCCGGCCGCCGCATCACAATGTGCCACAGTGGCACCGGGGTGGCCACGGCCACCAGCGCCCGCCCGGCCCCAGTGCGGCGCTGTGCCAGTGCGGGGCAGCGGGGAGACGCAGGCTCCCGGCCCAGCGCAGCGGCACTACTCGGCACAGGCGCACCGCTCTTGCCTTGGCGCAGGCCTGACGGGCGCCTGGCGCTGCCCGCCGCGGGGCACGCACGCACCGCAGCCCTCTGCGCGCGCACGGCGCCATGGGACAGGCCAGCTGCTGCGGCACCCGGGGCGCTGCCGGCCCCGCTGCCGGCACGCAGGCACAGCCTGGGGACCCTGGCCGCGCGGCTCCTCGCGCCGGCCTCGGGCTCGCGCCCAGGGCAGCCTCCCGGCCCCCGGCGCCGCTTGGTGCCTTTGTGTCGCGCAGGAGCCCCCGGCTCCTGCTCAGCGAGCGCGTGCGGGTGACTCGGCACCAGCGGACGAGGGACAGGCACCTCCTGCTCTTCTCCGACGCCATCGCCGTCGCCAGATTCAGGTAAGAAGAGCAACCAGAGCCGTCCTCCCCCCCGCCACCGCCTCTGCCACCTGCCCCCAGGCACCGCTGCTCCCCGCATCTGCTCCCACCGGAGCAGAAAGTGCCTCCTCAGGGCTGCTCTTCCCATTGCTTCCTTCCTCAACAGCACCCCTCGACAAGGAACAGCAATGCTGCCAAATCCTGCTGCTCACGGCCTCTAGCATCCAGTCGCCCGCAAGGAGGCCTTCCTCCTCTCCTCACTGCCTCGCCCAGGGCTCCATGCCCCTTGCTCCCCACCACCACTGGTGCTCCATATGGCCTGCAGCCCCCTGCATGGGTGCACCTGCGCTGCGGGCAGGGACAGCCTTGCCCTTTAATTCGGGGAGGTGTGAGCGGAAAGGGGCAGGCTCCGCGTGTTGCCGCCCTGACCGGCAGCCCCTGAGCAAGCGCCCGCCAGCACTGCTTTGCAGCAGCGACTTCTCCAGAGCGCCCTGTGTGCGTGCTGGCACGCAGGCTGCTTTCTGCCGCCCGAGCCCCGCGCTGGCTGCCCCGAGCCTCTGCCCCCGGCACACGGCTCTCCCCGGGAGGCCTGCTGCGGCTGCCCCCAGCACACAGCCTCCAAGGCGGTCCCTGCTCTTCCTCCTGGCAGATGTGGTTCCACCTTCCTGCTCAAGCACCGGGTGCCTCTCAGCGACCTCTGGGTGCTGTGTGAGAAGGACGAGGCGGCGTGCGGCTGTGAAGATGAGGAGGACGTTTTTGGCCTCAAATGCGCCAATTCCCTCGTCCTGGTCTGGACCACCAAGGTCTGCGTGGTCACCTTCCGGTGAGTCTTGGGGGCGCGTCCAGGGCTGGGGGGGTGCAGGGCACCGTGCTCGCCTTCAGTCCTCTCCGGGCTTGCTGGGGCTCAGCCCCGGCTGCAGCAGAGAAAGCAGAGGCCCCGCTGCGCTTTCAGACGCACCCACGGGCACCTCCAGGCGTGCACAAGCCACCCGCCACTGCCGCCACGACCCTGCAGCTCTGCTCAGCCCAGCGACATGGTGGGGGGACACCGAGCGGGGGCTCTGGTGCATGGCGGTGTGGAGCGGTGCCAAGCAGGCCAGCTGTGTCTGGGGCCCTGTGCCACTCCCCAGCAGCAGCAGCAGCAGCAGCAGCAGCAGCAGCAGCAGCAGCAGGAGCGGGCTCTGAGGCTGTTTCTCCTTCTCGCTGCAGGTCGCAGGAGGTGAAGGAGCGGTGGCTGAACACCATGCTCAGGTGAGCCCTGCCGGGGAACTCAGCCTGCCTGCGGCGGCGTCAAGGCTGCAGGCGGTGCAGAGCTGCCGGGGCAGCTGCCCGCAGCACAGCAGCACGGGAGGTGGGCGAAAGGGACGCCGCCTGCGCGGGGCAGCTCTGGGGCCGAGCGGCAGCAGCTGCTTCGCCTTGGCACGGCAAACGAAGAGCAGCGCCCTGGAGCTGGCCCCACAGCTCCTGGCTTGCGTGGATGGGGAGCCCGAGCTGCCGCTGCCCCTTTCCCGACGCAAGAGGCCCGGAGGCAGCGGGGCCGGGGGCGCTGCAGAGCGGTGCTGCCAGCCAGCGCCGCACGAAGCTCTGCTGTGCCAGGGTGGCGTGGGGGTGCGGGGCTGGTGTCGGGGCAGCGAGCAGAGGGGGCTGCCTGTGACCGAGCTCTGCCTTCGTCCCTGCGCTGTGCCCAGGCAAAGCCCAGGAGCCCAGGAGACCCGGCTCAGCCGCCTGCCCTGCCTTCGGCTCCTCATCAAGTCCGTCGGCTTCGACGCTCCCGTAAGTGTCCCGGGGGGTTCCGCTGCGCCCCGAGCGCCACGGGGCTTTGGGGAAGGGCCCCCGCCACCAGCTGCTCACGTGGCTTCTCTGCTCTCTTGCCTAGTCGGGGTCGCCGACTGCCCGCAGCGTGGAGGCCTTGACTGCGGCGGAGGTGAGTAGGGGCTGCCTCTGCCCCGGCCCTGGCTGGGTGCTGGCGGGAGGCATCGGAGCTTCGGGAGGGCACGTGGCAGGGCCCGAAGCCCTGCAGACACCGGTCGGTCGCTGCTGCATGGGGCCATTCCTGCAGCCCAGCATCTCCTCCACAGGAGTGTGACGACCTCGGCTCTTCGCTGCAGCTGCTCACAGCTCTCTGCGTGCCTGAAGCAGCTCCGGAGGCACCCGAGCACACGGGCAGCTCCGCAGGTAGGACGATGCACTGAGCATTGGCACCGAGCAGGGCTGCTGGTGCCAGTTGTGCAGCTGGAGATCGCAAGGTGCCTGTGGCCATGCCGAGGGGGGCAGAGGGCTCGAGACCTTCTGGCAGTGCTTTCCTCCTGCCACACTTCCCAGAAGTTCACAACGACAAGACTCACTGCACAAAAGGCATCGCACGTGCTGAACCTCTGTAGCCCTCTGCTCTTCACAGCGCTGCTCACTAGGGACTGCAGCTGCACTCCCCGGGCAGGATACTGCCCCCGCGGGGACTTGGCTCTCCTCCTGAACTGCTCCTCACCTCCATAGCTGCTAAGGTTGCCCCTTGCCATGTGCCATGTGCGGGGCTGCGTGCTCCCACCGGGAAAGTGCCCTTTTGGCCCTTCAGAGGCCCAGGAAAAAGGAGCTGACAGCCTCTTTCTCCCCACAGCACACCCAGGTGCTGCTCTGGAGGACGCCTCTGCCCTCCACAGCCCAGAGGCTGAAGCTGCCTGCGGCCCCCCAACCGCTGAGACGCAGCAGCCCAGAGGCAGAAGCCCCAGCGGGAGGCGCAGAAATGCCGCTTGCGTCTCTGCTCCTCCGCTGCCTGCTCAGAGCAAGGAGCTCGGCACGCTGCGCAGGAGCCTCTCGGAGGCAGCCCTGTCCTTCCCGGGCCGCTGGCGAGGCTGCAGAAGGCGCCAGAGGGGCACCAGCCGGGCGCCCAGTGTTGCGGATGGTCAGCAACAGCTGGGCATGGAGAAGGGGGCCCTGGAAAAGCCAGCTGCCATGGAGGCGGCACCACTCTCGGCTGCCTCTGCACCCGCACCGTCCTCCAGGTGCTCCCCGGAGAGCTGCCGGGCTGCTTCGCGGGGCCCCTCCATAAGCCTCCTGGGAGCTGCTGCCATTCCCGCTTGCTGCTTGCCGGCGGCGAGAGCTGCGAGAAAGAGAAGGAGACGGAGGAGGAGACAGAGAAGGAAAAGAAGAAGGAGAGAGAGAAGGAGAAAGAGGGAGACAAAGAGAAGGCGAAAGAGAAGGCGAAAGAGAAGGAGAAGGCGAAGGCAAAAGCAAAGGAGAAGGAGAAGAAGAGAGAAAGAAAGAGAAGGAGGAAGAGAAAGGGAAAGGGAAGGAGAAGGAGAAGAAATGGAGAGCAAATAAAGGGAGGAGAAAAGAAAGAAAGAAAAGAGATGGAGAGAAAACCAAGAGAAAGAAAAGAAATGGCGTAAAAAGAAATGGAGAGAAAAGAAAGGGAAAGAAAAGGAAGGGGTAGGGCAAGAAAGTGAAGAGAAAAAAGCGGGGAGAAAAAAGGTGTAGAAAGGAAGGGGGAGAGAAAAGTGAGGGCAAAAAAGGGGGAGAAAAGGGAGAAGAAGAAAAGGGAGCAAAGAAGATGGAGCTAAGAGAAGAGGATAAAGAAGAGGGAGAAAAGGAAGAGGGAGAAAAAAGGAAGAGGGAGGAAAAAAGGGGGGGGGAGAAAGAAAGGGGAGCAAAAGGGTGAAAAAAGCGGCCAAATGAAGGGGTGCTAGAAAAGGGGAGGAAAGGGAGAGGGAGAAAAGGGAGGAAGAAGAGAGGGGGAGAAAAAGAGTGAGAAAAGGGAGAAGAAAAGGAGGGGAAGGGGAAATAAGCAAGAGAGAAGCAAAGGGGGACTAAAAAAGGAGGGTGGAAATGGGAGAGAAAGGGGAACAAAGAGAGGAGGAAGAAAGGGGAGCAAAAAGGAGGGAGATAAGCAAGCGAGGGAAAAAATGGAGAGAGAAGAAGGCGGGAGAAGAAGGGGGAGGTAAGAAAGGGTGAGAAAAGAGGTGTCAGGAAAAAAGGGGGAGAAAAGAGTGAAGAGAAATGGGGAGGAAAAGCAAAGGGAGAAGAACGGAGGAGAAAAAAGGGGGAAGAAAAACGGGGAGAAAGGAGGGGGAAATAGCAAAAAGGCGGGGAGGGGGGAAGAAATAAAAGGGAGAGAAAAGAAAGGCAGAGAGAAAAATGAGGAGAAAAAAGGGGTGGGAGAGGGGAGCTAAGAAAAGAGGGAAGAAAAGAGGGGAAGCTGAAAGGGGAGAAAAGCAGGGAGAGAGGCAGAGCAAAAAGGGGGGAGAGAAAAAAGGGGGAGCAAGCGTGAGGAGGAAAAAGAGGGAGAGAAAAGGGAAGAGGAGAGGGGAGAGGAAAAAGGAGGAGGGGCAAGGGGGCAAGAAGCGGAGGGGAAAGGCCAAAGGGAGAAGAAAGGGGGAGAAAGAAGGGGGAAGGAAAAGGGGAAGGAAAGAAGGGAAAGGAATAGAAAAAAGGGGGCGAGAAATGGGAGAAATCAAAGGGGTAGAAAAGGAAGGCAGAGCAAAGACGGGGAGAAAAAGGGGGTGGAAAGGAGGAGCTAAGAAAAGAGGGAAGAAAAAAGGGGAAGGAAAAGGGGTAGAGAAAAAGGGGGAGAGAACTGGGAGGAAAAGGGGAGAGAAAAGGGGGAAGAAAGAAGGGGGAGAAAAGAAAGCAGGAGAAAAAGAGGGGGAGAGAGAGAGGAGGAGGAAAGGGTGAGAGAAAAAGGGGGAGCAAAGAAGAGGGGGACCAAAAGCAGGGGAGAAAAGGGGGGAGAAAAAAGGTGGGGAAAAATGGAGAGGAAAGAAAGGAGGGGAGAAAAAGAAGGGAGATAAAAGGTGGAGAAAAAAGGGAGGGAGGGAGGGAGGGAGGAGGGGGAGAGGAAAAGGCGGAGAAGAAAGGGTGAGAAAAGCGGGGAGAGAAAAAGGGGGGAGAAAAAAGGGGGAGAAAAAAGGGAGAAAATAAGCGAAGGCAGAAGAAAAATGGGAGACAAAGGGGAGGAGAATGGTGGGAAAGGGGGAGAAAAGAAAAGAGGGAAGAAAAGAGGGGAAGATGAAAGGGGAGGAAAAAGGGGGAGATAAGAAAGCAAGAGAACAAAGGGGGAGAGAAAAAAGAGGTAGAAAAAATGGAGAAAAGAATGGAGAAAAAGGAGGAGAGGAAAAAGGGGGAGAGCAATTGAGGAGAAAAAAGGGGGAGAAGAAAAAGGGGGAGGAAGGGGGAGAAAAGGGGGGAGAAGAAAAGGGGGAGAAAGAAGAAAGGGAGAAAAAAGGGAAGAAAGAAGGGGGAAGAAAGAAGGGGGGAAAGAGGGGGGGAGGAAGAGAAAAGGGGGAGAAAAGAAAGGCAGAGAAAAGGTGGGGGGAAAGGGGGGCTGGAAAGGGGGAGATGAGAAAAGAGGGAAGAGCAAAGGGGAAGAGAAGGGAGGACAGGAATGGGAGAAAAAAGGGGGAGAAAAGGTGGAGAGGAAAGGGGGCAGGAAAGCAGGGGGAACAAAAAGGGAGGAGAAAAAGGTGAGGAGAAATGGGGAGAACATCAAAGAAGGGAGGAAAAAAGGGAGCTAAAAGGGGGAGAAAAAAGGGGGGAAGGGGGAGAAAAGAGGGAAGAAAAAGTGGGAAGAAGAGAAGGGGGACAAAGATGGGAGAAAAAAGGGGGAAGATGATAAAAGGGGGGGGAAGGGAGGAAAAGGGGTGAGAAAAAAAGGGAGGAGAAGGGAAGGGAAAAAAGGGGAAGAAAAAATGGGGAGAAGAGCTGGTGAGAAAAGCGGGGAGAAAAGAAACGGGGAGATGAGCAAGGCGGATAAGGGGGCAGATTAGCAAGGGGGAGATAAGGAAGCAGGGAGAAAAAGGAGGGGAAGAGAAGGAGGGGAAGCAAAGGAAGGGGAAGAAAAGCGGGGGAAGAAAAGAAAGGGGCAAAAGAAGAAAGGGAAAAAAAGGACAGGGAAAAGGGAAAGGAAAGAGAAAAAAGGAAAGACAAAAGGAAAGGCAAAAGGGACGAAGGAAAGGAAAGGAAAAAGGAGAAGGTAAAAAGGAAGGAAAAAAAGGAAAGAACAAAAAGGAAAGGAACCCCTCCCCCCCCCCAACCCCGCCTTTGGCGGCATCCTCATCCCCTTGTAACAGCGGGAAGCCTGCCGGGACGGGCAGTGTGCTTCTACCTGTGGGAACTTGTCTGTGGTTAGCACTGACCTCCCCGCTGAGGGCCCCGGGGAGCCTCGGACCAGGAGCAGGGGGACTTTGGATTTACGCCCGTGTAACTTCACTGCAATAAAGCCCTTTTCCGCAGGACGATTT
Organism: Apteryx mantelli; assembly: GCF_036417845.1. NCBI lineage: Eukaryota > Metazoa > Chordata > Aves > Apterygiformes > Apterygidae > Apteryx > Apteryx mantelli. Next base: position 1,347,671 of record NW_027118784.1, on the reverse strand, counting down.
GACGGCTCCTTGTCTCTCCCTGCAACACTCGGGCGCCAAATGTCCTCCACCGACTTTGGGATGGTTCTGCAGGTGCGGCGGGGCTGTTTGCATGCCCTGGCGTGCACACCGCCCTAGCAGCAGGGCAAGGCACTGAGCAGCGGTAGCACTGCTGCTGCTGCTGCTGCTGCTGCTGCTGCTGTTGTGGGAGAGGGCAAGGGAGATTTGGGGAAGCAATGCCTCTGTGCCAGGGAGTCAAGGGCCACCGCCGAGAGCAGCAGTCCCCAGGGAGGGGCAGAGAGAAGCTACCGAGAGGCGATGCTGCTCCAGAAGGGGCGTGCGAGAGAAGGAGGCCACGGGCACGGCAGGGCTGCTGCTTCCCGGGTGCGGCTGTTGCCCAGACACCGAGGAAAGGGGCAGGAGAGCACCTGGCCTGGCAGGAGGCGCGAGCGGCAGAAGCCGCATGCTGGCAGGCTGCAGCTAGGGAAGGTGCCCCCTCCGTCGGCCCCTGTCGGCAGGGGCACTCTCCTCGCAAGGCAGCCGAAGGAGAGGGGCCCGCTGCCACTTGCAAAAGGCATTGGCCATCCTCGGCCATCTGCAGCTCTTCCGTCGCGTGGCGTTCAGCTCTCCCTTGCAGAAACCAGAAGCATTTTGTCCTGCTGGCACGCGTGGGCAGGAAGAGACGGCCCATGCCGTTGGTGCAGAGGAAAGACCCAGAGGCCACAGAAGCCTCCAGCTGCCTCTAAGCAGAAACACAAGGATTTCTTTGGCAGGGGCTGACTCACTGCAGTATGGGACTGTGAGCAGCCTGGGGGTGCCAGGAAGAGGACGTGCCCGTTTCCTGGCCTCTAAGCAGCCCAGACAACCCAGGGAGGAGGAGCCCAGGCACTTGCCCAGAGAGGAAGGGGGTCTCTCTTTGGGCCCAAGGGGGTGGCCCAGGGCCGACGGGACAGCGATGCTCAGCAAGCTTAGCCGGCCTCCCAATACTCAGCACACATGGGCCTGAACCTTCCCACTTGCAGCTTCTGGCTAAGAAAAGAGGCCTTGGTCCTCTGGGAGCCTCTTTCCAGGCACTTGCAGCACGCCGAAGGAAAGCAAGAGAGGGGCACCAAACGCAGAGGAGCTCTACACATCGGTCACAAGCAAGGGCTAGGGGGAAGGAGTTGCCTAAAACTGTGCTCCAGCCCCTCTCAGCTTGCTCTTGCAAGTGCAAGAAGCACCACGATCGAACAAGACCTAAATGGAAACGCACCCCACAGGAGATGTAGCCCCTCCCTCCTCTCCAGAGAGCCTTTGTCTCCCTCCATCTCTTTCCTTAAGGACTTGCCCTGTCAGTCCACCTGTCCCTTTACACAGGTGACCTCCAGACACGCACTTGGCAGGCCTCCAAAGACTAGAAGCACGCAGAAAGCAGAGGGCTTTGCTTTAGTGCGCCACGTTCTGCCTTCAGCTCGGAAAACTGCTTTACCCAGCTACCAGAGCGCCCGACCACAAGCACGGGGCCAGCCCAGCCCTCCTGGCCTCCAAGGCTAAGGCCCCCGAACCACTGTAGCCAACAGGGGAATTCTCTGGGGGCCTTTGCCAAAGCTGCCTTTGGCTCCCTAGCCACAAAGACCAAAAGCCCTTTGACCAACAGCTGCATCGACGGGAGCTGCCTTTGGGCACAGGAGCCAAGTGATGTCGGCGAGGCCCCTCTGCTCCTTGGGCTACTCCGTGACAACTATTGCACCCCATGCTTCGCACATCCCGTTTTCTGTTTAAGTGCCAGGAAGACACTCTAATCATACCAGCATGAGTAAAGCAGAAGAGCCAAGCATTGCCGTGGCAGACAATGCTGGAATTAAGCCTCCTGCTGGGGCCGCCTGAATGAAGCTCTTGGCATCTGCAGCCCTTCCCATTGGGGAGAACACAAGGGTGCCCGGGACCATCTCTGAGGCTTCTCTATTTCTACCTCAACCCTTTAGATATGGTCGCAGACAAGAAGAGGAGGAGGAGGAGGAAACCCCCAAGTAGTGCTGCTTAACCCTTTGCATTGAGAATTACCTAATGCAGGATCGATGAAGTACCTATTGGGAAAAGCTAGCGCTAATTTTTCAAGCAGCAGCCAATCCTGCTAGTGACGCTGTAAAAGTCCTTACTGCTGCAGGATCAGCAATACAGCAAATGGTGTTGCAAAATCGGATGGCACTCGATTTCATCCGAGCTGTCAAAGGCCTTTTTTGTACCCTGATTGGTAAAGAATGTAGTACCTTTCTACCCCCAAATGACGAGGAAGTGTGCCATGATATTCAGAAAATACTTGTCAGAATAAACCCATGACATCAAATTGACAATTGGTCCTTGTGGTTTTCGGGAATACTTGGACATGGAACTTCTCTTGTTTTACAAAGTATGTTTGTTATCATCATCCTGCTCTGTTAGTGTGTTTAATAGTTGTGCTAATATGCTAATTGTTGTTAATTGTGCTAATATGCTGTTGCTTGTCATGTAGTAAACAATTGTCATGACTCAAACACACCGAGCCTGTGTCATGTGACTCTCCCATCCTAGTGTATCCGACATTTGAACCACAAAAAAATGGTTTGTGCAAAAATGAATACGAAATGTTTCAAACGGTTGAGATTTCTGATAGTCGGCTATCGCCTCGGGTGTCCACAGCCTGAGGCACCACGCCTGCACCGCAATTCCTCCATGACTGACGGGACAGCGAAGGATCGGGAGCCCTAAGACAGCAACTTGGCTGCGAACCCAAAGCATGTGCAGAATAATATTTTAGTGTTTGGCTATAGCAAATTGCACTGCACGATTGCAGTGTAGGAGTGAGCAATAAAATACATATAATGGAGAGCTGTGCTGCACCCGGAGTCCTTGCTCTGGTACGGTTCCCCTTAAGTTAGTGAACATCCCGCCCAGGCACAGCATCACCTTGGTGCAATGCCACAGCATGCTCTGGGAAGGACGTATAGTCTGGGGGAGGTGTTTGTGTGCAGTGGTCGTGTGGGTGCATCGTGGTGGGGGTTGTGAGAGAAGTGCGTTGTGTGTGTGCGTGTGTCTGTGCAAGACGGGGGGTGTGTGCAGTGGGATGGTTTGCAATGCTGACTGCATTAGGGTCCTTTTGAGCAAGACGTGGAAGCTCTGTGTGTTTGGGGGGGCATGCACGTGCGTGCTGGGGGGAATGTTTGTGCATGCGCCATGTTGTACTGTGTGTTAGGATGCACAGGTAGATGCACATATGGACATGATTCCCTTCTGCTGAGAGGGGAGGTGAGAGGAGAGAAAGAGGGGTGCCTTGGGGTGCCATAGGGGCAGAGGGGCACCCTGGGGGGCGGAAGCACACAATGGTGTGCAAAGGAAGCAGAGGGGTGCAATGGGGGGCAGAGAGGTCAGGGGAGTGCCATGGGGGGGCAGAAGGGTGCAACAGGGTGCAAAGTGGGCAGAGGGGGCACAGGGGTATCATGGGGGGCAGTAGATGCCATTTGGTGCAATGGGGTGCAATGGGAGGCAGTGGGGGCAGAAGCATGCAATGGGGTACCATAGGGGCAGAGGGGTGCCATGGGGGGCTGAGGGCTGCAAAGTGGTGCCATGGGAGCAGAGGGGTGCCGTGGCAGGCAGTGGGGGTAGAAGAGTGCAGTGGGGTGCCATGAGGGACAGAGGGGTGCAATGAGCTGCCATGGGGGCAGAGAGGGCAGAGGGGTGCAATGGAGTGATTTGGGGGGCAATGGGGTGCAATGGAAGCACAAGGGGAGCAGAGAGGTGTCATGGGGGCAAAGGGGGCAGAGGGGTGTCATCGGGGGTAGAGGGGGCTGAGGAGGGCAATGGAGTGCAATGGTGAATAAATATATAAATATGTATAAAGATGTATAAGTATGGACTTTTTCCCTTTAGACAGTTCTAAGGCTCGAGTTAAGGCAATAATTTCTGCTTTCTGGGCAGGCATATTTGTGGGCAAAGTGGATGATTCTATCTCTCCTTGCAAAGTCACCACTGCATATCTGGCCTGCCGTTCTCCCCTTACTGTAAAGCTGCTTCCATCCGTAAACAGTTCCCATTCAGGATTTGTCAGGGGCTCATCTTTCAGGTCAGGCCGGCTGGAATAAACTTCCTCAATAGCCTGCAAACACTCATGTTCCAATTCTCCTTCCTGGTTTATCGGGAGCAATGTAGCAGGATTCAAAACGGAAGACACTTTTAAAGAAACATCAGCCTGTTCAATTAAGGCGGCTTGGTATTGAATCAATCTACTTGGTGAAAGCCAGGGATGTCCTTTTTGTTCCAATACTGCTAAAACGGCATGAGGTACCTATACGGTGATGGGTTGTCCTAAGGGCAATTTCCGTGCCTCTTTAATCAATAATACTGTTGCACCGACTGCTCTGAGGCGTGCTGGCCATCCTTTACTCACATCATCCAGTTGTTCAGAAAAGTAGGCCACTGCTCTCATCCATTATCCCAAGGTCTGTGTCAAAACTCCTAATGCTACATGTTGTCGCTCATGCACACATAATGAAAAAGGTTTAGTCAGGTTTGGCAAGCCCAGCGCAGGTGCTCTCATTAATTCAGTCTTTATAGTGTCAAAACTTTTACGCCATTCCGGGGTCCATTCTAAGACCTCTCCAGGTCCCTTCATACCATAAGCTGCACCACCTAAGCCTTTTTCTGAGACACCTGATATCCAGCCAATCCCAAGAAATTCAGCGAGTCTATAGTAGCCATTTTACACTCTTGTTTTGTCTCAGATCCCAATAGTACATCGTCCACATACTGCAACAAAGTCCCAGAAGGATTCCTACCTTGCCAGTCCTCCAGCTCCTTAGCAAGTACATTACCAAAGAGCCTTGGACTGCTCTTAAACCCTTGTGGTAGCACAGTCCAGCAAAGTTGAGTTTTCCGACCTGTGGTAGGGCTTTCCCATTCGAAGGCAAATATTTTTTGGCTTTCCTTTTCCAACAGTATGCAAAAGAAAGCATCTTTTAAATCCAACACTGTAAAATAGACATTGTTCTCAGGTGTTGAGGACAGCAAAGTATATGGATTCGGGACTACCGGCTGGACATCAACAGTTATTCAGTTGATTTCTCTTAAATCTTGTACTAATTGACATTCCTGGGTTCGGGGTCTCTTTACTGGTAAAATAGGGGTCTTATACTCAGATTGACATTCTTGCAATACTCCGTTTTGGACAAAGGTATTTATCAAAGGTTCCAAACCTTGCCTAGTCTCTAACTTAATAGCATGTTGGGTATTTTCACCGGTTGTGCTCCAGGTTTTAATTCAGTTTTTACCGGTGTTGCATTCACTGCTCGTCCAGGCTTCCCTGTGGCCCATACGGAGGGTATTACGGCATCCAGGATTTTGTCGGGAATTTCTGCCCTTTGCAACTGCTTCTCAATTCTCAAACATAGCTGGGCTCTCCAAGCCATTTCCTTTGGCACATGCAACTGTATCAATTTATCAGTAAAGGTTAGCTGAGCCCTTAGTTTACACAACAAATCTCATCCTAGGCGAGGCAAGGGGCACTCGCATATGTAAACACTGATGAGTTCAAGTTGTATCTCCAATTGTGCATTCCATAGGCTTTAAAAATGGTTTCAAAGCATGCTCTCCTGTGACCTACTACATACACTGGACTGAGGATATAAGTAACTATCTCAAAGTCACGGAAACTCTTCTCCTAGGCAAACTTATACATCTGTCTAATAAGCCTGTGGGGAGGAGGGGGGAAGGTTGGGTCAGCGTGAGTCTCTTGAGTCAGAAAACAGTTTAGACCAGTGTTCTCAGTATTGTCTTCTGCCTAAGGAAATTTTAGGAGATTCAGGCAGGGTGTCCTAGTGGTATCAGTACGCATTTGCTTGGGAAAGCACAGCATTCAGGTGCTTAAGAGATCCATAAATGAATCTGAAACTGAAAAAGGAAAACTACCAATGGAAGAGCTCCTTGGGGAGATTTGCATGACGTACATCTGATGTTGCAAGCACCAGAACTGGTGCCTATGCTGGACTGTGCTGTAAAAATGTAGTAAATGTAGCTTCCCGTGAGACTCCAAGAGCCCGCCACTCTACACGGCCATGCGGAGTATAAAAGATAGTTGGTGCTGTCCTCTGGGCTTCCTGCGTGCTGCTGAAAAGGAGGTTTGCATGAGAATATTGAGGCATGTAGAATAGGCTGCTGTGGAACTAATAACTCTCTATCTATGCAAACTAACACGTGTAAACAGGATGTAAACAGGATGTAAACTGTGTATCAACCATACAGCGGGTACAGGCAAAGTGTCAGAACACGCCTACCAAGACAAAACAGTTACTTACTAACAGAGTGTAATTTCTCCTTGGATTCGATTATAGGCCTAGCTACCCAGACAGAAGCAGACCTGAACCTCTGCCTGACTTCAGAGCTACTGAGAGCTAAGGTCCCTCCTAAGGAGCCTCACAGCTCGATTCGTGTGGGGCTGTGCTTGAGCAAAGCAGATGAGCCCTTCAGCAAGGTGTAGGAGCCTGGGTACGCTGCTGCACCGCCGGGAGTGCCGAGTTTTCAGTTCAGAGTGGGCTTGTGTCCAAGCCAGTCTGGAGCACAAGCAGCGCCACAACATAGGCAGGAAAGGTGAGGGCAGGCCCTGTCAAAGAAGCCCGGTTGTGAATCGAAATTTCCAAGTTCATTTTATAGGAGGTGACCAACGTTCAGCCTGTCCGAAGAGCTCGCCAGCTCACGGTCTGCTGTCTCATTTCCAGAGGCTCCTTTGGACCAGGTTACTTGCTCGGGAAGACCACAAGCCGTTGCCTGCGGGTGGTACCTCAAGCACATAAGCAGACAAGCCGCTGCCTCATGACCAAAGCGGCAAGCATGCCTTCACAGGACGCTTCTCAAATGCTTCTACTAAAGGTCCAGATGCTGCAATACAGGGAGGCCCAACAACAGAATGGATTTCCTGCCTAAAAGTAAAAAGGAACAGAACAGCACTAAGTCTATTTGTGCTTTATCTTTGTCATTAAGAAAAAGACACAGATGTAGAAATAGAAGTGTTCTGCGAGTCAAAATGCCATTAGTGCCTACAGTGCAGCATTACAGGCTGCAGGATTGTTTACTTTTGGTAAATGTACCCAACTAAAGGAAATGTTTATATTAATTGACAAATGTATTATAACTGTTCCTCTTAAGTTAAATGAAAGAAAAGAAACACATTTCTTTCCACAAAAACACCTAGGTTGCATTCCACCACTATTATTAAAAAAAACAAAACAAAACAGTAGGCTAGAAAAAGTGCAGGGCCTGCAGTCAGGCTGATGCAGGGCCATGCAGTGGTGGGAGCTACAGTGTTGTACGAGGCGATGGAAACCACGATCTGAATCCCCCTGAGATCAGCAGAAGTTCTTACCATGGAGAGAGGTTTATGAGCAGTGTCTTCCAGCTCCCTGAGCTGCCAGCAACATCCTGACTTTTAATTTGGAGTGGAAGATACAGTGTGTGTGTGTGTGTGTGTGTGTGTGTGTGTGTATGCATATATATGCATATATATACACACCCCTATATTTATTTCGTGGCAGAGTGCTTGTGTAGAACAACAGAGTCACCTCACAACTGCATGAACTGTGTTGTTGTAGTTGTGTGCTGTGCGCGGTTCATTTGAATAGGATAATAAATCTTTGTTTTTAAATGCAACAGCAGTCTCTTGCTTTCAGTGTGCAAATAGTCCCAAAGAAACCAACCAAATCCCTGCTTGTGTGAACTCGGTGATGAGTGTCTTCAGCGGACTCCACGCACCCTGCTGGATCCACGGCAGCAGGAGCCCGGCACGAGCCCCCCCCTGCCCAATGCCGCCTGGGGGCAGCTCACTCCTCCCTGGAGAGCCCAGCCCAGCAGGGAAGAGCCCTGCAAGGCCAGCGCGCTTCTGGCCTCGCGTCTTCAGTGACAGAAGTGCCCTCACAAGCCATTTCACAGCCGTGTTCCTGCTGCTCAGCTGCTCAGACTGAAGTGACCTCACAGCTGCTGTGCTGATGCTGTTCCTGCTGCTGGCCTATCCAGGTGGCTTTACAAGAACCTACAGCAACCAAGAGCCTGCCGATGGCCTAACAGGCCCTGAGGCAGAAGTGACCTCAGAATGAGCGGTGAGGCCATGTGCCTGGTCCTTGTCTGTCAGGTACTGAGGCAGCAGTGACCATACAGCCCCGTATCTGAGCCATGTGCCTGCTGCTGCCCTACCATTTCCTCAGGCAGCAGCGCCCGCACAAGCACATACTCCAGCCCTGTCCCTGCTGCTGGTCTGTAAATGTTCTCACACAGGAGTGACCCTGCCATTGCCTCCCATGAATGCGGAGAATGGTTTTTTTCCCCTGGATTTGCTTTCTTCTGCAGTGGCTTCCAAGGAGCTGAGAGAGGGCCTAGGAGGTAGCAGGGCCCCGGTCTCAGGCACATGTCAGCATCTTCACCTTGCAAGCTTTGGGACCTGTCCCTCCTCCCTCCAGTCCTCTGAGCAGCCAGCTGCTCTCCAACAAGGTGGCAAGAGCCTGAGGTCTCCTTGCCCATCTGGAGGGCATGGTCCACAGCAGCTCCAGGAAGACCTGGCCCGACCAAGGCCCGCACTCTTTCTCTGCCTTCTCCCTATACCTGACACTGACCACCTCTCCGTTGGACTCCCTAGCACCGGGGAGAAGATGCCCTTGGAGCAGTGGAGGGAAAGGCACTAGGAACTGCTGCCGTGCAAAGGGGAGACCACCCTGTACCTGAGATGGACTCCTCTGCAGGGAATAAAAAGAGAGGTGCTGCTGTGAACCCCTGGCTTTGGTGGCCAGGCAGTGGTCCGCTGGGTGGGGAAGGCTTGGCCTCTCAGCCTCCTTGACATAGGCTGATCCCCTGCACTCCTGGGGGGACAGATGGGTGCCATGGGGGGCAAAGGAGGTAGAGGGGTGCAATAGGAGTCAATGGGGGCAGTGGGGTGCAATGTGGGGGCAGGGAGGGCAGAGAGGTGCCATGGGGGAGGGGGAAAGAGGGGTGCCTTGGGGTGCCATAGGGGCAGAGGGGCACCCTGGGGGGAGGCAGAAGTGTGCAATGGGGTGCAATGGGGGCAGGGCTGTGCAGTGTGGTACAATGTGGGCAGAAGGGTACCATGGGGGGGTCAGAGAGGGGAGTGGGGGGCAATTGATGCAATGGGGGCAGAGGGGTGCAATGGGAAGCAGAGAGGGCAGGGAGGTGCCATGGGGGGCAGAAGGGTGCAATGGGGTGCACATGTGGCAGAGAGGGCAGAGGGGTGCCATGGTGGGCAGAGGGGGCACAGGGGTGTCATGGGGGGCAGTAGATGCCATTTGGTGCAATGGGGTGCAATGGGAGGCAGTGGGGGCAGAAGGGTGCAATGTGGTGCTTTGGGGACAGAGGGGTGCCATGGGGGGCAGAGGGGCCAGAGGGGTGCAATGAGGGGCAGTGAGTTAAGGGATGTAATGGTGTGATATGGGGGGGGCAGAAGGGTGCAATGGTGTGCCATGGAGGGCAGAAAGGTGCTGTGGGGGATGCCATGGGGGGAGGCAGAAGGGTGCAATGGGATGCAATGGGGTCAGAAGGGTGCAATGTGGTGCCTTGGGGACAGAGGGGTACAATGGTGGGCGATGGGGGCAGAAAGGTGCCATGGGGGGCAGAGGGGGCAGAGGGGTGTAGTGGGGGGGCTGAATGGTGCAACGTGGTGCCATGGGGGCTGAGGGGTGCCATGGGGTGCAACTGGGGCAGAAGGCTGCCATGGGGTGTTATTGGGGGACAGAGGGTTGCCATGTGGGGCAGATGGGTGCCATGGCATGCAGTGGGAGCAGAGGGGAGGCAGAGGGGTTAAATGGGGGCATTGGGAGCAGAGGGGTAAAATGGGGTGCAGTGGGGACCGAGGGTGCCATGGGGGGTGGAGGGGTGCCATAGGGGGGCAAAGGGGTGCAGTGGGGGTGCCATTAGGGGCAGAGGGGTGCCATGGGGTCATAGGGGTCAGAGAGGTTAAATGGGGAGCAGAAGGATGCCATGGGGTTCAACAGGGTGCCATGGGGGGCAGAGGGGACAGAAGGGTGCAGTGGGGGCAGAGGGGTGCCATAGGGGGCAGAGGGAACAGAGAGGTGCCATGGGGGGCAGAGGGGGTGCCTTGGGGGCAGAGATGGCAGCAGGGTGCAATGGGGTGCAAGGAGGGCAGAGGGGTGCCTTGGGATCAGAAGCACTCAATGGGGTGCAATGGGTGCAATGTGAGCAGAGGGGCAGAAGGGTGCAAAGTGATGCCATGGGGGCCGAGGGGCGCAATGGGGGCAAAGGGGGGGCCTGGGAGGGCAGAGTGGGCAGCGGCCTGCAGTGGGGCGCAAGGAGGGCAGAGGAGTGTCATGGGGGGGCAGAGGGTGTGTGTGGGGGGTGCAACAGGAGGGGGCAGAGGGGTGCAATGGGGGCAGAGTGCTGCCATAAGGAGCAGAGGGGTGCCATGGGGGGCAGAGAGGGCTGAGGGTTGCCATGGGGGGCAGACGAGGCTGAAGGCTGCTATGGGGAGCAGTGGGGGCAGAGGGGTGCAACGGGGTGCAATGAGGAGCAGAGGGGTGCCATGGGGTGCAGCGTGGGGCAGAAGGTTGCAATAGTGGGCAGAGTGGACAGCGGGGTGCCATGGGGGCAGAGGGGGCAGAGGGCTGCAATAGGGTGCAATGGGAGCAGAGGGGTGCCATGGGGGGCAGAGAGGTCACAGCAGTGCAATTGGTTGCCAGGGGGGCAGGGGGGTGCAGTGGGGGGGCAGTGAGGCCATTGGGGTGCAATGGGGTGCAATGGGGTGCTATGGGAGGTGGGGGGGGGGTCCATGCAGGGCAGAGGTAGCAGAAGGGTGCATGGGGTGCAATAGGGGCAGAGGGGGGCTGTGGGTGGCATTTGGGGGCAGTGGGGACAGACATGACCCCCCCCCATGTCCCCATGTCCCCCTGCCCTGTGCCAGCCCCGTGTCTCCATTCCCCTCCCCCAGCCCCTGTGTCATCCCCCCCCCCCATGTCCCCATTCCTCCCCAGCCCCACAGGAAGCCGGGGGGGAGGAGGGGGGGGTGGCTCTGGGGTTTGCGGTGGGACACGGGGACGTGACTGCCAGGAACTGGGGGGCTGGGCTGTCCCTGTCCTCCGTCCCCGCAGGCCTCCATGGCCTCCTGAGCCCCCCCCACCATGTCCCCATACACTCCCCCCCTGCCCCAGTGCCCTCAGGTCCCCTGTGTCCCCCCCAGGTCTCCCCCTGTCCCCCTAGTTCCCCCTAAGCCCCCCCCCATCCTCCCAGTTCTCCTGGTGCCCCCAAGCTCCCCTTGTCCCTCCCGTCTCCTCTTCTCCCTCCTCAGGCCCCCCAGGTCCCCAAAGTCACCCCAAGTCCCCCCCAAGCCCCTCTTGTCCCACCCAGTTTCCCCAGTCCTCCCAGTTTCCCCAGGTCGCCCCATGTCCCGCCAGCCCCCCAGCGCCTCCTTTGCCTCCCCCTTATCTCCCCCAGGTCCCCCCTTGCCCCCTCCTTGTCACCCCCTGTCCCCCCAGCTCCTCCCACCTCCCCCAAGTCCCCTTGTTCCCCCAGTCTCCCCAGGTGCCTCCAGCCCCCCAGCTCCCATCCTACCCCCCTTATCCCCTCCAGGTCCCCAAAGTCCCCCCCCAGGTCCCCCCTTGCCTCCTCCTTGTCCACTGAGGTCACCCCAAGCTCCCCAAATCCTCCTTGTCCCCCCAAGTCCCTCCTGTCCCCTCCAAGCCCCTCTTGTCCCCCCAAGTCCTCCCAAACCTCCTCGTCCCCCCCACCACCCTGATCAGGTCACTGTTGGGGGGAAGCTTGCAGCCCCCCCCAGTGGGGGGACGTGACATGTGGCCACCCTGCCCGGATGCCTGGGTCCCCCCAGCCCCCCACTGCGGCCACTGTGGTTTCCGGGGAGGGGGGAGGCCCTTCCTGCCCTCAGCCCCACAGTGTGCCCCCCACCCCCCCCGAGGGTACATAAGGCACCCTGGGGCACGGGGACAGCCAGCCATGGCCCCACCGTTGCTGGCCCTGCTGCCTGCTGTCACCGGTGGGGACCGGGACGGGGACATGGGGACTTGGGGAGGTGGAGGGACGGGAAGGGCCAGGGACATGGGGACAAGGGGGGACGGGACAGACGGGACGGACGGGGGGACAGGGGGCCACAGAGGACAATGGTGGAGGTGTGGAGAGACAGGAGGGATGGGGATGTGGGGGGACAGGGGGACACGGAGGACAGGGACGGAGATGTGGAGAGGTGGGAGGGATGGGGATGTGGGGAATGGGGGGACACAGAGGACAGGGATGGAGACATGGGACGGGAGGGGACGGGAGGGATGGGGACACCAGCAGATGGGGACATGTGGGGATACGGAGAGATGGAGACAAGAGGGAACGGGGACATGGGAGGAAGGAGGGCTGGGGATACCAAGGGACATGGGGGGGACAGGGATGGGGGGACAGGGATGGGGACACAGGGGTACGGGAGAATCTGGGATACCGGAGGGTCGGGGACATGGAGGGGTGGGGACACAGGGTGGTGGGGACGCGGGAGGTTTGGGTGCCAGCGGCCCCTGACGCGGTGCCCAGCCCTGCTGCTGGCTGCCATGGGGGCCGAGGGGCTGCACCCCAGGGTCCGGGCCGTGCCCGCGAGGGCCAAGGGGTGCAGCCCGGACACCCCGGAGTGCCAGGTCCCCTCTGCCTCGGGGGATGGCCTGCAGCTCCTGTTCGAGGACCTGCAGATGCTGGAGAGGATGGTGAGCGGGCACGGGGTGCACGGGGGGCACCCTTGGGGGCACTGGGTGGGCATCAAGGAGGTACCCATGGGGACACCCTTGCAGGCACTGGGTGGGAACTGGCAAGCACTGGGTGGACATCTATGGGGCACCCATGGGGACACTGGGTGGGCATCCATGGGGCACCCATGGGAGCACTGGTGGGCACTGGGTGGGCATCAGCAGGGACACCCAGGGGGGCACTGGGTGGGCACCAGTGGGGACGACACCATGGGGGGCACTGGGTGGGCATCAGTAGGGACACCCAGGGGGGCACTGGGTGGGCACCAGTGGGGACGACACCATGGGGGGCACTGGGTGGGCACCGGTGGGGGCTGTGGGTGGGCCCTGGCTGGGCACCGCTGGGACACCCAGGGGGTGGGCAGGGTGCCCGGCCCGTGCTCACGGTGCTGGGCACGCAGGGGGCTGCTGGACAGGACCCCGGCGAACTGCGCTGCGCAATCTGCAAGAAAGTCCTCAAGAAGCTCAAGAGTCTAGTGCCCAACACGCACAACACGGTAGGGACCGAGACATGCAAGGGGCGTGCGAGGGGTGTGCGAGGTCCACGCAGGGGTGTGCAAGGCTGCACGAGGCTGTGCAAGGGGATGCCCACCATGCAAAGCCGTGCGAGGCTGTGCAAGCTCGTGCAAGCCCATGCAAGGCAGTGCCCACCGTGCAAGGCCGTGGGAGCTCGTGCCAGCCCATGCAAGGCTGTGCCAGCTTGTGCAAGCCCGTGCAAGGCGGTGCTCACGGTGCAAAGCCATGCAAGCCTGTGTGAGCTCATGCAAGCCTGTGTGAGGCAGTGCCCGTCGTGCAAAGCTGTGAGAGCTCGTGCAAGCCCATGCAAGGCGGCGCCTGCCATGCGAGGCCACGCGAGCGCGTGCGACAGTGCCTGACGCAGGGCTGTGCCAGTGCAGACCCGGGTGACGCAGGCGGCCCGCACGGTGTGCTCCCTGCTGCCACGGGAGATATCCGAGCGCTGCCACAACCTGGTGAACCGCTACCTGGAGCCCATCGAGGCAGGGCTGATGCAGGACGAGGAGCCCGCCAGCATCTGCACCAACCTCCGCTGGTGCCAGCCCTGACCCCAGGTGAGGCCCCCTCCCTCTCCACCCCCCTCACCCCCTGGCTGGGGGCCCAGGCATCCAGGCAGCCCCACCCCGGATGAAGGACCCTTGTGCCCGGCCGTGCCCACCGCGAGGGCTCGGCGGCACCAGCAGCCGCTTCAAAGCGGCACCCGGGGTGGGGTGGCCGCCCGGGAATGCGCCCGCACCCATGGGTGCTGCAGGCATGGGGACATGGTGCCCCTCCAGGACGGGGACACAGGGACATGGGGACATGGGGGGCACAGGGACATGGGGGTATGGGGGGGCATGGGACATGGTGCCCATGGGGATGGGGACATGGGGGGATGCAGGGACATGATGCCCAAGGGGATAAGTATATGGGGGGGGTGCGGGGACACAGTGCCCACGGGGATGAGGACGTGGGGAGCACAGGGACATGGTGCCCATGGGAACAGGGACACAGGTGGCACAGGGACACGGTGCCACCACTGTCCCCTCAGTTCAGCCTCTCTCTCCCCCCAGGTGCCGGCTGGCTCTGAGGGCACCCGAGGGATCCTGCGTCCCCTCCAGCGCTGTCCCCTGCACCGGCCCCCGCGCTGGCCACCCCTTCCCCCAGCTCAATAAATCTTTGGCATTGAAGGAGCTGGATCTTGTGCTTGCCGATGGGGTGGGGGGACACCCGGCCACTGGGATGGGACACCAAGGGGGACACGGGGACACCAAGGGGCATGGGGACATGGGGAACATGGGGGACACCAAGGGGCACAGGAGACATGGAGACAGCAAGGGGAATGGGGACATGGGGACACCACGGGGCATGGGGGACACTGAGGAGCATAGGGAACACGGGGACACCACGGGGCATGGGGGGCACCGAAGGGCCCAGGGACACAGGGGATATGGTGCCCTGGGGCCCCCAAGGGACCCTGGGGGTGGCAGCCCAGGCTGGCGTCCCCGCGGCACACATGTCCCTGCAGGCGCTGGCAGGGTCCCAGCGTGTGAGGGCCACGTCCCTGCCGGGGCTATAAGAGCCTAACCCTAACCTAACCCTAACCCTAACCTAACCCTAACCCCTAACCCCTAACCCCTAACCCTCTAACCCTAACCCTAACTTTTTCGAGTGCAAGGAAGATGTCTGCTGAGCTGCTGTAGCCTGCTGCCCCAATGAGCTCTCCGGAGCATTTAAGCAGCAGTGAACAGCTGGGAAGACAGAAGCAGCTGGGGAGCTGCTCCCCCTTTGCGAGGGGCACAGTGGGATTTCTAGCAAGGAGGGAGCGTTCAGGCAGCCTAAAGGCCCCTTGGTGGGAGGCAGCTCCTTTTCATCGGCTGATGGGGTTTTCACTTGCTCTAGGCTTAGTTTAAGCTGCGAAGTTAAACTAGGGGGGAGAGGGGCAGAGTTTCGTGCAGGTGGAGGAGCCCATGCTGGGTGACATGTGCTCATTGCTCCCTTGGGATTTTCCAGGAAAGCTGTGCAATAGCCAAATTAAGTAACTAAGTTCATTAGCATTCTTAGTGCTGATCCAGGGAGAATGTGCGTGTCAACTAAACAGCAGGAAAGAGTTATGATACGGGGGAGGGGAATTGTCTGGGGCGGCTGGTGGGTAAAAGCATGTGTTTTACCACCCTCTGCTGCAAACTAGACCTTCCCCGGAGACCAGCGCAAGATTTGGGGAGCGCCTGCGTCTTTCCTTGCAGCTCTTCCCTCCTGCCCACCAGGAAGCATACGTGTGCCCAGGACATGGCTGGCCTCGTTCCCCCTGCCCCGCGGCCAGCGCTGGGGCAGGCGCCCGGGCCAAGATGTTGGAGCAGGGAGCACCAAGCTTGCACCCGGGGGACCCAGGCAATTGCTTTCTGCAAAGCCCCCAGCTGCTGGGGGAGCGACTCCGCCTGGCAGCACAGGGCAAAGCCACACGGAGACCTCCGTGCTTTGAGGCATCTGGCAGGATCGAAGCCTTCCCATGGGAGAGGAGCTGCAGAAAGCCCTCCCGTACCCCTGGAGAGCCCCTCCTGCGGGGCCGAGACCCCTCCCCCCTCCTTAAAGCGCTCTAGGCGGCAGAGGCAACAGCGTTCGTGCCGCACTGGCGGCAAAATCTGCCATGGTGGCTAATGCGATGCCATCAGGCGCCCCGGCTCCTATCGCCCTGGGGCGCCACTTCCTCTTTTCTCCACGAAGGTGCTTCTCCGGCGGCAGCGTCTGAGGAGGGGACCGTGGGCTGCCGCGCTCCACGGCCGCTCGGCAGGACTTTACTGCAGCACAGAGCAGAAGCGGCCTGTTCCCGCGCCGCATCCAGGAACCCCAGGCACGCTGCAGCTCTTGAAGCACCTAAGCTCGTGTTGTTCCCAGTTGCTTTTTTTTTTTTTTTAATGTCTAAACTTGACAGTTATTACGACGACAGGCTTGCAGGAGGCAGCATATGAATGGAGGATGAACCGAAACCTCACGTTACCTGCCAGGTGCCTCCACTTTGCTGTGACTTAGCCCTGGAGGCAGTGATGCCGCGGAGACAGCAGAGCAGACATGCAAGAAAAGAGGCTGCGCCTAGAGGACCGGCTTGGCGGCAGCTAAAACCAACCATGCGCGCTAGTGTGGCGGTTTCCATACGGCGCCACCGCAGGCTGCCGCGGCCCCACTGGGCGTCTCGGGGTGCGTTGCTGCAGGGCCGGCGATGGGGCGCAGGGCTCCCTCCACGAGGCTGCCCAGATCTTTCCACATGGGCATCCCCAAAGAGGATCTGAATCTCATCAGATTTTCATACAGCAGAAACCCGAATGGGGTGGTTCTACTTTTTCTCTTTTTCTTTTTTAAAGACAACTTAGCAGCCGGATGGTTTTACGCAGAATCCGCTCCCCTCACCACACTTTCTTGCAGGTGTTTTTTGCCACTAGGGTTGTTTTCACTATCAGCCCCATGACTCTGAGGCGGCAGCAAACTTTGCACTGACCCTCGGGCACCCGAAAAGACCCTTCCTCCAGCAGCGTCAAAGTCAGGCTACGTCAGCGCGCAGTGGTCCCCCTGGCTCCACGGCCGGCCACTGCCCCAGGCATGAGCCCTGCCGGGCAGCTCGGGGCAGCCCTCCCCTCCGTCCCCCCAGCCCAGATGCATGCAGAGCTCATTTTAAATTATTTAAATTATGCAATAGAGGCTTTTCTTCATCTTCTTTAATTTCTTTTCTCTCTCCTGGCTCTCCAGTCAAAGCAACCGCTGGCAGCGTGGACACATGCACCCCTCCCACCCTTCTGCAGCGGCAGAGCTGGGGCAATGGGAGGCAAAATGCTTTTGCACCGACCCTGCTGCTGCAAAACCCTTGGCTCGATCCCACTGTGAACAGCAGAGCCTGGACAGCCCGGTTCAGACAGTCCCCGATTTCTCCTGGGTTCGAAGACACCCCCCCCCCAGGCTCTGTTTCCCTCTGATCTAAAGCAATGAAGTTCTGTGCTGCAAAGAAGTGGAAAACTCAATCTGCGTCCCACCTGAGGGCAGATTTGGGGGGCAAAAGGCTGGAGTTTGTGCTGCGCCTTCCCCTGCTTGCTCTGGCCTGCGTCTCCTCCTTCACAATGTCCATCAGCCCGAGGAGCCAGAACCCCCAATCTGCCCCCGCGAGGCCTCTCTTCCTTATTCATGGAAACACATGCACAGCCCATACAGCTCTCCCCAGCGTGCCACATGCTGCATTTAATACTCTTCCAGGAGAAAAAGCAAAATCCATAGCAGAAAATCTTTTAATTCCTCTGCTGCCGCTCCAAACCAGGTCCCTGCTGCCGAGAGCCCCCCTGAGCTGCCGGCGGGATCCCAGAGGCCAGGGGTCCCCATCGCCTCGCAGCTCCAGGGGGTTTCTCCAGGCTTGGCCGGGCTTTCGCACGCTCCCTGCAGGCAGGAGGATAAACGGGAGCGGTGAGCGGCTGCACGGGGACGAAGCCATCCGGCTCCGAGTGCCGTGGAGCATCCTACCTGCCAAGAGCCTCATCCGCCGGACGCGGTAGCCATGGGTCCTCCAGCAGCACCTCCCACTGGCTCCGAGCTTGGACAGCATCTTGGTGATCTACTTTGGGAAGCAGAGGGATGGCAGGAGCTCGGCTCACGCTCGCCCCGCGGGAGCGGGTGCTCTGGAGGCCGGAGAGCCTGTGCCACCACCTGCGTGCAGCTGGGGGAACTCAGCGCTGCGATTTCTGGGCATTTGGAGGGGGAAAAGTGACTTACCAGCGAAACCACAGCCTGCTTTTGGACCAGGTGATGCTTCGCTTGCAATTGCCTGTCAAGAGGGGGAGAAAATCAGCAAGGAGCAAGGCAAGCAGGAGACTTGCATCCCCCTCTCCCAGAGGCACAGGGCACAATCCTGCCATCCCAGCTTCCCCCCCAGGGTCCCCTGCAGCATGGTGTGAGGGAGGATTAAAGCTGAGCACCAAAGGCAGCTCAGAGTTTCCCTGGCTCCCGGAGAGCCTGGAGATCTCTCCCTTCATCTGTGGAGGCATGGAAAGGTCCCCCAGGATGGTGGTGTCATCCCACTGGAGTTGCCTCCGTCTCTCCTGACCTCCTGCCTTGCAGCCCCTTGCAGCCAAACCCCATCCCGCCAGGAGAGATGGCACTCGGCACAAACAAAAGAGCGGCAAACGAGCCCAGCGGGAGGGCACGTATCGCGCATCTCCAGCAGGTGCCCAGCAGCGGAGAGGCAGGAGGCAACGGCTCCCGCCCTGGGGGCTCCCACGCCACCGCGCGCCACCTACTTCTCCAAAACGCCCCAGATCTGCACCTCTATCTGCAGAGCCTCCATGGCCGTGGCCACGCTCTGCTGGACGGACTGCGGGCAGATGCGGGGCAGGGCTCGGCGGGGCGAGCGGTGGCGCGGCCCTGGCTTTACCAGCAGCGGCTCGGCGTGCAGCCGCTCCAGCAGCGCCGCCTGTGCCTCATCCTCCAGGCGCTCCCGGCGGTGGGGCTCACACCCCAGCAGCCACAGCAGGTTGGCAGCGTCAGCGCGGGCATGCAGGGCGCTGCTGAGCGCCAGCAGCAAGTCCGCGCTCTGCGCGGGGCCTCCGTCCCGCAGGCGCCCAAGCACCTCCTCCACCACCGCCGCCGCCAGGCAGCCTGCGCCGGGGCCGGGGGCACCGTGAGGGATAATGCGCCTTGGCCGGCAGAGCCCCCTGGCATGGGGACCACATGGGATGGGACAGGATGGGACAGGATGGGACGGGACGGGCTCACCCAGGCGCACGAGGCTCCGGGTGACTTCACACTGCACCGGCGCTCGGCTGCATCCGCGCAGCTGGAACAAAAAACAACCGGCAGAGCCCGGCGGCACCCAAGCCCCCAGCACCCGGCGGCTCTGCCACCGCCCTCCGCACCACCCCCTTCTCCCCGTAACCCAGCTGTGGGCTGATCCCGCACCCCGGGGTCTCCACTGGCACGAAGCAGGCAGAAACCCCCCTAAAGCACATCAGGGACGGGTGCTGCCGCCAGCACTACGTACGTGTTCAGTAGAGCGGCCAGGACGGGCTTCTCCGTACTCCCAAGGCAGCCGAGGGCCTGGGGGGCAGAGCCGGCAAGAGGGGGGTCAGAGCGGGGCTGGGGGGGGGCCGTGGGGCTGGTGCAAAGAAGAAAGCCCGGGCCGGGGTGCCCGGCTGGGGTGGCAGCAGGCGAAGCCCTTCCCTCCTCCCTGTCCCGGCCGCAAAGCAGGGCAGCGCAACCAGGGGCCTCGCCACCCCCCCACGATGCTCCGCCGCCCCCTCGCCTGCACCGCGCAGACCTGCACCTGCTGCGCCGGTGAAGCCAGGCCCTCGGCGAGCTCCTGCGAGGCACAAATTCGCCGCCAGGGACTGGGGGTCCTGGCCAGGTGAGGGGGCGGCGAAGGCATCGCACCCGACCGAGGACCCCCCCCCCCCCCGCTTTAAACCACCCTTCAGGTCCTCGGCCAGGCGCGACACGTGGGGGGCTGGCACTGGGGTCGCCCCACCAGATGGGGGCCTGGGCCCCGCCAGGGCGAGATGGGCCGGCTTAGCCCCCTGCTAGCTGGAGAAAGAGCCCGCCGGTGGCTCCGCACCTGGTCACCCACGCCTCCTTTCCGGCGCCTTCCTGCAGGATCCCTGGCAGCAGGACGGGCACCGGCGGCGGCTGCGTGGCGGTGCCCCAGGGGGCAGGTTTCCACCCCGTGGGGTCTGAAAGGGGAGAACAGAGCCCGGTAAAATACCAAGCAGCTGCGGGCAGCGGCGGAACGTCAGGCGCCGGTACCTGGTGGCAGGAGGGCTGGGACAGCTGCGGGGGCCGGCCCCGGGGTGCGTCGCGGGTGCCGGCAGGCGTTTTGGGCTCCCAGCCCGTGCCGGGAAGCCCAGGGGCTCTGGGCAGCGCTCGGCAGCCGGCACCTCGAGGTGCCGCTGCGCCCTGCAGTGCACCCCGGCGTGGAAGCCAGGAGCAGAACTGCGGTGATGTCAGAAGGAGCTGTTACACTGTCACGCTATGAAGGTTCCACAGCAACGACTGAGACAGTAGCATAGTAATAGTAAAAAAATGTTTATTTCCTCACACAAGTTATTGGATTAGTAACATCCATTAAAATAATGCGATTACTAATTTAGAAAGGATAACACAAACCCATCTGTTACTAATTTAGAAAGGATAACCTGAAACCGTCGATTACTGCGCTCTTCATTGGAAGGACTGCTTATCCCTGCTTGAAAGCTTTCTTGTTCACTCTCTTAGTGAGAGGACTCTCAGCCTCGAGGAGTTCCCTTAACCCAGCGTCCCAGGAAAAGGGGAGGGGGGGGAATACTCATGGTCCGGCCGGAGAGGATGGTCAGGTCACGTTCCCGTCCCTGCTCAGACTCTCCTCGCTCCCAAGTCTCTTTTTATACGGCTGGGACTCTGGGCAAACAAGGCTTTTGCTGACCTCTGCGAGTTTCACAATCCCAGGACTGTTTGTTTGTCTGCTTGGGAGGACCCCGCTAGCGAGGCAAGACCACAGCACCTCCGCATTGTTTCTTCCCTCCCTGCGGGGGTCCGTGCAGATTCCAGGCGGCAAACTTCTTCAGTCTTGTTAACGCTTCCAATCCGCAGCCTTGCGCATACCAATCCTTGTGCATATCGGTTGGTAGACTTCTTTAGTCCTGTTGACTCCTCTGTTCAACAGCTTTGCATGCATCAGTTCTTGCGCATATCAGTTCTTTTGCATATCAGTTGCCAAACATCAGTCCTGTTAATTCTTCACTTGCCTGTCAGGAGCAGCTATGATGATGTCAGAACCCCCGATTACATCGTCCTCCCCCTCCGCAAGAGCAGAGGGAGGCAGGGGCCCCCGGTGCACCCAGGGAGCGCGCCGAGACCCGCACGCTGCCCTGGCGGCCCCACGCGCAACGCGTGTGTCCGTGCACCGCCC
This sequence comes from Apteryx mantelli, assembly GCF_036417845.1. Taxonomy (NCBI): domain Eukaryota; kingdom Metazoa; phylum Chordata; class Aves; order Apterygiformes; family Apterygidae; genus Apteryx; species Apteryx mantelli. The sequence continues at coordinate 1,326,533 of NW_027118784.1, read as the reverse complement.
CCCACACATGTGCCCAGGCCCCCCCCCACACACACACCAATGCACCTGCACAAACACCAGTTCGCACGTAGTCCCGCACCCCAGCACACACACGTCCATGTGCCTGCTCACACATGCGCCCACCCCCATGCACATGCTTATGTGCGCACACGCACACTCCAGCACGCACAGGCATGCGCACGGCCCCCTCCGTGCACACATGCATGTGCACACACGCATGCCAGTGCACACATGCACACCCCTGTGCACAGACATGCCTGCTTGCATCCCACACACCCCCAGTGCACACATGCATGCACATACGTACACCCCGGTGCACACACCCACATACATATGCACGTGCCCACCCCTGCGCACATGTGCACCCCAGCACATGCTACCAAAAGGCCCAGACAAGAAAGAGTCTCAAAGGGAAGGGGGGGAATGGGGGAACTGTTACCAGCTCGGACAAGAAGGAGTCTCAACAGGAGCCTCAGACAAACATACCCAAGGACACAGGTGCAGCTGGGACTGATACATCCTGAGAAAGTACAGGTAAACCAGCAGAAGCCAGTTGGAGCCAAAATTAGGACCAAGACAGCTTTTCTCAGACAAGCAAGCAGGCCAAGTTGAGACCCTGTATGGAAAAGTAGAGCAAAGTTCATGGCAAGATGCCGAGTGACACCTCTTCTGACACCACTAGGGACCACCAGAGACCCCCAGAGAGTCAGACCACATGCATAAGGATTATGTAAATGTAATAATTAGGTCTAGGAAATAGAATGAATATGTATAATAATTCCTGGAAATTTAATGCATATGTATATGATAGAGCAATAGAAACTTTAGATGATGAGGCACACGGGGTGCACGTAGGGTGGAGCTATCCCCCGTACACCCGGTGCCATAATAAAGAGAATGTCTGCTTCTTAATGCTACATTGGTGTAGCATTTTCTCCCGATTTCGGTGACACACACATGCACATGAAAGCATACGCTGCAATGCACACATGTACAAGCACATGTGCACCCTAGCACACACATGCATATGCACATGAAGGGCACCCACTATGAACAAGCACATGCACAGCCCAGCACACACATGCAGCAAACACACATGCCAGTGCGCACACACACACGAACTTGCACATCCCAGCGGACACAGGCACATAAGAAACACACATGTTCCCCCCCAGCGCACATATACACATGCAGGCATGCACAGACACCCCAGTGCACACGCACACACACATGCACACCCCATCATGCACTTGCACAAACACACTCTAGTGCACACATGCACATGCCTCCATAGAACACAGCACACACATACGCCCCTTCATGCACATGAACACACACACACCAGCACACATGTGCACATATGCACACTCCAACATGCAGATGCACGCACACTCCCAGTGCACATATGCACACACACGCACACCCCACCATGCACATGCACGCACACCCCAGTGCACATATACACACACATGCACACCCCGTCATGCACAAGCACGCACACCCCAGTGCACACCCCTTCATGCACATGCACGCACATGCACACCCCAGCACACACATGCACATGCACTTGCACACATGTAGCCCAGCACACGCACACACACACGCACGTGTGCACTGCCCCCCCCAACCCTAACCCCAACCCCAACCCCTAACGCCTAACCCCACATGGCTCTAACCCCAACCCCTAACCCTAACCCCACATGGCCCTAACCCCACCACGCTAGTGCTGCACAGTGTGGGCCATGCTCATTGAGCACAAGGAACAAGAGCAACATCAAGACCTGAGCAAAAGGTAGCACAGCTACAACACACACCACATAGATGACACAACACCGCAGACAGAGGCTGCAGCTGCCCTGCCTAGCACACCCTCACCTCTGCCATGCACACCCACTGCCTCTGCCTCACACACAAGCACTCATCCAGAAGAACCCTCTGCACTACACTTGCTGTCAGTGCGCGCGCCCACACACACACGCTCACACAGGGTCAAGACACACCAACACCCGTGGCCCCTCAACTTAGCTTCTGCAGTGCTCTGGGTCACCATCCATCCTCAAGAGGCATCCTCAATGGCAGCTGCATCCTCTCTCATCTTCCTCCAGTCGCCCCATTCGCCTTCATCACCTGCTAAACCAGAGTGCAAGCAGTCACCCCCAGGCCAGCCAGCTCTAGCCTCGTCCACAGGAACGCCCTCCGCCAAAGAGCCATGGGCACTCTGCGCACCTGCACTGCTCCAATTTCAAATGCCAACGTCGTGGCTGGGGGGGGATGCCCACAGCACCTGCAAAAACACCACAAAGTGACTCTTCTGCCAGGCAACACTCACCAACCCCACAATGCCCAACAGTAATCCACTCACCTGAAATCCCCAGCCATACCTGGGAAAGGGCCACACTGTACCTGAAAAAAACAGAGCAAAAGACATCACCAACAGGAAGCCCAACACCACCCACCGCACAATAAACTTCTGACCCAACAAGCTCCTCCTCTCACCTGCTCAGGCTCTTGTCAGCACTCAACTTCTCCTCTCCACAACTTCCTGCAAAACCTGCAAACAAAGAGAAATCACGCGCCCAGGTGACGCCTGCAAAACCACAGCAAATCCACATCAAGCATTTGCTCCCACACCCTTACCTGCTCTGCTCACCAATCCTGACTGCCACACCATGGGTCGTCATGCCAAGGCCTGCCACACACCTGTAAAACCAGAACAGCAGTGGGCAACAGGGACAGCACCAACGAGATAACAGCCCTACACTAGGCTCTGCTTCCTCTCTCAGACCAACACTCACCTTGCCATGCTCCTCCGGCACACAAGCAACCCATTCTCCACATTGCTCCATGTGGACAAGCACAAAACAAATTAGCTAGGGAACCACTGACCATAACACTCTGCTTCCAACAACAAATCTCTAGCTCACCTTCTTAGGACATGACCCTGTTTTCCTCCATCTCCCTCAGGCACTCAGACCACTGCAGCGCATCTACAAAAAACAACATAAAGTGCAGCACACAGATGCTGACCGATCACCAGCCCATCACTGCCACACTCTACATGCTACCATTGCTAACACCCACAGGCAAGGCAGCTCCAGCCCCAAACAAACAGACATACAAACATCAGACAAAACAAACATACATAGGTACAAACATCAGACACAGACACGAAGGAAAGCCCTACAGAAAAAGAGCTATTCATACACATAAGATACTGCCAGAGAGAAAGCCCTACAACACCACAACCGCGTGAGTCAGATGCTCTGGACAAGCCCAGAAAAGAGTCAAATGCCACTGCCCGTGACAGAAAGGGCCCGGCAAAGCCAGGCAGATCGATGCAGAAGAGGCCAGCAAGAAAGACCTAAGCACGTGACAACGCAGGGAAGAGAACCCTGAACAGAGGCCAGGAAGATGCAAAACAAGAGCGGCCTCAAAAGAGGAGCAGCCAAAAAGGCCTCGATGAGGGCCACAGAGATGATCGGCCACAAACGGCCACAATGCAAAGATGGAGCAATGGACAGCCCCTTTTAGCTGCCTGCACAGAACAAGATGCCATCCACTAGCACAAAGCTGATGAGTCAGACCAGTCAAAAGACAACGGATGCCTACTGTGCTAGTGCTGCATGGAATGCTCCTTGAGCACAAGGAACAAGAACTACATCAAGACCTACTCTTGATTACTCTTCTGCCAGGCAACACTCACCAACCCCACAACGTCCGACGCCAATCCACTCACCTGACATCCTCAGCCATGCCTGGCAAAGGGCCACACTGTACCTGAAAAAAACAGAGCAAAAGACATTACCAACAGGAAGCCCAACACCACCCACCGCACAATAAACTTCTGACCCAACAAGCTCCTCCTCTCACCTGCTCAGGCTCCTGTCAGCACTCAATGTCTCCTCTCCACAACTTCCTGCAAAACCTGCAGACAAAGAGAAATCATGCACTCAGGTGACACCTGCAAAACCACAGCCCATCCACATCAAGCACATCATGCCTGCTCCACTCACGCATCCCAACTGACATGCTATGGGTCACCATGCCAAAGCCTGTCACCACACCTGTAAAACTAGAACAGCAGTGGGCAACAGGGACAGCACCAACAAGACAACAGCCCTCTGCTAGGCTCTGCTTCCTCTCTCAGACCAACTCTCACCTCGCCATGCCTCTCCTGAGCACAAGCAACCCACTCTGCACATCGCACCACACTGACAAAGCAAAAATGGATCCGGGAACCACTGCACACAACATTGCTTCCAACAACAAATCTCTAGCTCGCCTTCTTAGGACATGACCCTGTCTTCCCCAGTCCCCTGCAGGCACTCGCACCACTGTGCCACATCTGCAAAACAACAACATAAAGTGCAGCACACAGATGCTGACCAATCACCATTCCAGTCCAACACTGCCACACTCCACACACTACCATTGCTAACACCTACAGGCAAGGCAGCTCCAGCCCCAAACACACAGACAGACATACAAACATGAGACACAGACATGCAATAGAGCCCTACACAAAAAGAACTATTCCCACGTATAAGACGCTGCTGGCCAGAAAGCTCTATGATGCCACAACTGTGCAGCTCTGATGCTCTGGATAAGCCCAAAAAAAGAGTCTAATACCACCACTCATGACAGAAAGGGGCTGGAAAAGCAAGAAATATTGATGCAGAAGAGGCCAGCCAGAAAGACCTGAAGCTGTGACAACACAGGGAAGAAAACCCTGAAAGAACGCCAAAAAACACACGGAAGAAGAATGGCCAACAAGATCTCAAAGATGGCTGCAAAGATGACCGGCAACAAATGGCTACAATGCAAAGCCAGTGCAACAGACCGCCGCTTTTAGCTGGCTCCACGGAACAAGATGCCATCCACTGGTGCAAGGCTGATGAGTCAGGCCAAGCAAAAGACAACGGATGCCTACCGCACTAGTGCTGCACAGTGTGGGCCGTGCTCCTTGAGCACAAAGGAACAAGAGCATCATCAAGACCTGAGCAAAACACAACACAACTACAATACACACCATATAGACTACACAACAACACAGACACAGGCTGGAGCTGCCTTGCCTAGCACACCCTCACCTTCTGCCAGGCACACCCCACCGCCTCTGCCTCACACACAGCACTCATCCAGAAGAGCCCATACTACATTATGTCAGCGCACACACAGCCAAGACACACCAACACCCGTGGCCTCTCAACTTAGCTTCTGCAGTGCTCTGGGTCACCATCTGTCCTGAGGAGGCATCCTCAATGGCAGCTGCATCTTCTCCGATCTTCCTTTAGTCACCTCATTTGCCGTCATCACCTGCCAAACCAGAGAACAAGCGGTCACCCCCAGGCCAGTCAGCTCCAGCCTCGTCCGCAAGTGCGCCCTCTGTCAAAGCCCCATGGGTGCTCCGCTCATCTGTGCCGTGCCAATTCCAAACTCCAACACTGTGGCTGGGGGGACACCCACAGCACCTGCAAAACCAAAACAAAGTTTCTGTGCTGCCAGGCAGCACTGACCAGCCCTAGAACAACTGAAACACCATTCTGATCACCCATTCTACCTCACCTGAAATCCTCAACCATTCCTGCAAAAGGCCCACACGCTACCTGAAAAAGCAAAGCATACAGCCCCAGAACCCAGGGTAGGGGTCAGAAGCAGAGCCACAAAAGAGCACGTGGCAGTGGGTTCAGGGGCACGGACATAACAAAGGAGATGGCAGGCAAGACTGCCAATGGTTTCCTCGTGGTCCAGAGAAGTCCAGCAGTTTCTTCCCTCTCAGCACTGAGGCTTGGGCAGGAAAAGAGGTGAGCTTGTTACTTGTTTGTAGGTTAGTTTCTGAGCCCTTGGGGCACGTGTGCTTACTCACAGTTGCGTTTGGTGTCCAATGATGTGACTTCCTTTCTCATCGTACTGCACTTGAAGGGAGGGAGGATGCTTCCTTCCCTTTTCAGATAAAGTCAGGACTTTTCTACAAGTCTACATGCCACAAAAACCCCACACAGTTTCTCCCTGAACAAGGCTGACAATATTTCTGAGGAGCAGCAAAACATCTAGCAAGCGAGCCAGAAACCAGACTAGCTGATGAGAGTAATACCTCACACACATCCCAGTTACTGGAGATGCTACCAAAAAAACAAAAAAAACAAAAAAACCCTGAACATCCCACACCCCCCACACCTAGGGTGTAAATGTAAGAGGAAATGTTTTCCCAGGACCTCTGTTGTCTCCTCTTGTCTGCAGTCCAGGAGAGGAACAAACAAATCCTCAAGTGTGATCCTCTTGAAAGAGTCTAGTGATGAAGCTGCATTCCTTCCACAGTAAACACAGAAACACCAGAAAACAATACTGACAGGTAACAGAAGATACAACTGGAGACTCAGAAGCCCTCTCTCACCCCTGAACACCCCCACACCAAGATATTGACCCCAAGAAAAAAACTGCCTGCAACAAGCAGCTTTCTGGCATGCTCACAACTCCAGCTTGAGCCATCCCCTTGCTCTTACATTAAGGAATGGCCTTTGCTTCTCCAAACGCAGCAATAAATCTTCCTGGGTAGCTTCACTTCCTCAAATTCCATTATTTGCCAAGGCAATTCCAGAGCACTGCTCCCGTAGCACAACAAAAGCAGAATGAACTCCCTGGCCCCAGACCCTGGCTTTATGTAACCCTAACCCCACCCACTGACCCACCCACAAGCCCTTGGAAGAGGAGGGGCAAACCAATGGTACCCATAAATACATAGGGCTAGGCAGAAGCAAGGCTTTTTCTTCCACTCAGTATCTAGAATGGAGAGCATAGAAAGGATAAACAGACCTCTTTGATGAAGCAGACCATCTGCTTGGTTACTGAGACTTCATATACTGTATCCATAATATCAGGAGGTATGTTATTTTTTACCCTAACTAGCACTAGCCTTTGCATTAAAAACTAGAAATCACTTCTGCTTATGCTTAGGAAGAAAGCTACAACGTTCCACATAACCTATAAAGGGCACACTATACCACACTCCTGTAATTGGTTCAGAACCGCAGATAGCACAGCTGTTCTAGCAGGGCGGCATTTCCAGTAGGGTAAAGCAAGATATCAAAATAAACTCCTGGAACATGTATGCTTCTGTAATGTGAGTACTTCCAAAGAGAGATTTTCCTATATAGTAGCTAATTAGAAAAAGCAGTCAGTGGGCAAAATGGGTAGATCTCCAGGGGAACACGAGCTCTGTTTCTCTAGATGAATGAGACACACAAGGAGACAAGAGGGGTGCTAAGAGGACTGGAGAACCAACACGGGGCTCTAGGGCACAAAAAAGGCTTCCAAAAGAGGTTCTGAAGGCACTAGAGGGGTCCTACAAGGTCTAAAGGGCCAAAACAGAGCTTGGGAACAAAAGGAAGGCTGAAAGAATAGTCCAAAGTAAAATAAAGGGGCTCCTCAGGGCTCTACAGGACAAACAGAGATCTGTGCAGAACAAAGCTCTAAAGAGGAATCCAGAACAGATTAGACATCTCTTACGGAGACTAGAGAGCAACTAAAAGAAGTCAGAAGAAGACAACCAAGGCCTCCCAAGTGCCAGAGGAAAACAGGGGTGCTCAGGCAACTGAATGATGAAAAGAGCACTCTAGGGCATAAAAAAGGCCTCAGGAACAATTCTGAGAACACTACAGAAGTCCTAAAGGAGCTAGAAACCAAAAGACAACTCTAGGGAACAAGAAAGGCCAAAAGAGTAGTCCGGAACACCCTAGAGCGGTCCCAGGGGCACTAGATGGGCAAAAAAGTAAAAACTGGGGAGCAAGGAAGACCTGTGGAGGTGGTCTGAGGGGACAAGAGAGGTTCTGCAGGGTGTGGAGGGCCAGAAGACAGCTCTGGGGCACAACCAAGGTCTCTGGAGGTGTTCTGGGGGAACGAGAGGGGTCCTAAGGGGTCTAGAGGGCCAAGATACAGCTCTGGGGCAGAAGGAAGCTGAAAGAGTAGTCCAGAATGCACTAGGGGGGTGCTAAGCACTCTACATGGAGAAAACATGACTCTGGGGAACAAGGAAGAAACCTGGAAGGCTTCTGAGCAGACCAGAGGGCTCCTAAGGAGACTACCTGGCCAAGACATAAAAACAGGGCAACAAGAAAGATCTCTGGAGGTGCTCTGAGGGGACAGGAGATGTCCTGTGGGAAGCGGAGGGCCAAAAGAGGGCTCCGGGGCACAACAAAGATGTTGGGAAGGGTTCTGAGCGGACTAGACGGGTCCTAAGGGGACTCTAGGGTCACAAGACAGCTTTGGGGCATGACAAAGGCCTTTGGAAGGGTTCCGAGGGGACTAGAGTGGTGCTAAGGGGTCTAGAGGGCCAACAGAGGTCTGCAGGTGGAAACTAAAAGGCCAAAGGAGGGGGCCAAAGCAGAACAGAGGGCTGCTAAAGAGGCTGGATGGCCAACAGAGGGCTCCCGGGCATGAAGAAGGGCTCTGGAGGGATTCTGAGGGGACTACAGGCATCCTAAGGGGGCTGGAGGGCCAGAAGACAGTGCTGGGGAAAAAGGAAGGCCAAAAGAGTAGTCCAGAGTGCACTAGAGGGGTGCTAAGGGGCCTACATGGCCAGACAATGACTCTGGGGAACAAGGAAGAAACCTGGAGGGGTTCTAAGGAGACTACTGGGTTCCAAAGGGGGCTGGAAGGCCAGAAGACAGCTCTGGGGCACAAAAGAAGGCTGAAAGAGTAGTCCAGAGTGCACTAGAGGGGGCGCTAAGGGGTCTAGAGGGCCAACAAAGGCCTGCAGGGGGAAACTAAAAGGCTAAAGGAGGGCCACAGCAGAACAGAGGGCTGCTAAAGAAGCTAGACAGCCAACAGAGGGCTCCAGGGCATGAGGAAGGGCTCCGGAGGGATTCTGAGGGGTCTACCGGGGTCCTAAAGGGCCAAGATACAGCTCTGGGAAACAAGAAAGGCAAAAAAGTAGCCCAGAACACCCTAGAGCGGTCCTAGGGGCACTAGATGGGCAAAAAAGTAAAAACTGGGGAGCAAGGAAGACCTGTGGAGGTGGTCTGAGGGGACAAGAGAGATTCTGCAGGGTGTGGAGGGCCAGAAGACAGCTCTGGGGCACAACCAAGGTCTCTGGAGGGGTTCTGGGGGAACAAGAGGGGTCCTAAGGGGTCTAGAGGGCCAAGATACAGCTCTGGGGCAGAAGGAAGCTGAAAGAGTAGTCCAGAACACACTAGGGAGGTGCTAAGCGCTCTACATGGCCAAAACACCACTCTGGGGAACAAGGAAGAAACGTGGAAGGCTTCTGAGGAGACTAGAGGGTTCTGAAGGGGGCTGGGGGGGGGGGCGTGCCAGACAGCTCTGGGGCACAACAAGCACCCCACGAGGGGTTCTGAGCAGACCAGAGGGCTTCTGAGGAGACTACACGGCCAAGACATAAAAACAGGGCAACAAGAAAGACCTCTGGAGGTGCTCTGAGGAGACAGAAGAGCTCCTATGGGATGTGAATGGCCAAAAGAGGGCTCCGGGGCACAACAAAGATGTTGGGAAGGGTTCTGAGCGGACTAGACGGGTCCTAAGGGGACTCTAGGGTCACAAGACAGCTTTGGGGCATGACAAAGGCCTTTGGAAGGGTTCCGAGGGGACCAGAGTGGTGCTAAGGGGTCTAGAGGGCCAACAGAGGTCTGTGGGTGTAAACCAAAAGGCCAAAGGAGGGGGCCAAAGCAGAATAGAGGGCTGCTAAAGGGGCTGGAGGGCCAACGGAGGGCTCCGGAGGGACTCTGAAGAGACTACAGGGTTCCACAGAGGGCTGGGGGGCCAGAAGACAGCTCTAGGGCGCTATTGTGGCCAAAAGACGGGTCCAGGGCAGACTAGAGGGTTGCTGAGAGGGCCGGGTGACCAAAGCAGGGCTCTGGGGCACAACAAAGGCCTCTGGAGTGGTTCAGAGGGGACTCAAGGGGTGTGAAAGGGGCTGGAAGGCCAGAAGATGGCTCTGGGGCACAAAAGAAGGCTGAAAGAGTAGTCCAGAGTGCACTAGAGGGGGCGCTAAGGGGTCTAGAGGGCCAACAGAGGTCTGCGGGTGGAAACTAAAAGGCCAAAGGAGGGGGCCAAAGCAGAACGGACGGCTGCTAAAGGGACTGGAGGGCCGACAGAGGGCTCCAGTGCATGAAGAAGGGCTCCAGAGCGATCCTTGTAATCTTGCAGGATCTAGAGAGAAACAAAGACTTCTTAACGGACAGGAGAACAAATGCAGTGCCTTGGAGCACACCTAAAGGCAAATAGATAGGTCCTGAGGGAACTAGGGAGCAAATGTGTGAGTCCTGGGGAGACAAGGAGGAAAACTGAAGATTCTGGGACATTAACTCACCCGCCATAATCTTCCTGCTTGGACCCTATCTCTTACCTCTGAGAAGTTGGCCTTTGCTTTCATTCCACAGGCAGCTGTCAGCTGTTGCATAGTCTTGGCAGACAAGTTAGGGACCGCTGCCCAGGCAGTCGTGACCCACAACACCACATGCTCAGAAAAGTTCTCAGGAAGTCATGCAGATTCATAACCTGAAGGGCAAAAAGCAAATATCTCTTGAGAACAGTTTTTATTTCATCATAGGAGCAATTTTTCCCTCTCTTCTCCACTGTACTGCGTCTAACAATACACCTTCCTCATCACCATTTTCCCCCATTACTTCTACTCCTCTCAGTTGCCCCTGTTGCATCTTAGTCCTCTAAAGCAGCTGTTTCTCATCCACATGTACTTTCATTTCCTGTCACCGATTCCCCTTCCTGTTTGTCCTATAGCAGGCAGCTGAGACACCCTGGCCTGGTGTTTAGCCGCACACCCCTTTTGCTCTGGCCAGCAGCTGAGACAGAGCAGAGGGCAGCAAGAAGGGTGGCTCTGAACATAGTAGACCTGGGTAGCAAGCAACACAGAAGCAGCAGCAAGGCATCAAAGAGATCGCATCTTTGTAAAGAAAATACTTATAGTTCCAGGTCCTTAGAGGCAACTGGGGATTCTCTGTATGTATGCCCAGGCCTCCTACAGGCTCTTTCCACACAGTTAAAGGTACCTGAATGCAATGATCTTGGGAGGCAGGACACAGTGTCCCTGGGGCTGCTGTGAGGTACCTGTGGCTGTTCCAGGGTCTCTCAGGCTGTTCTAGGCTCCTTGGACAGAAACAGTGCTGATCACATTTCCTTGAGGACTTTCTCTTGTGCTGCATAACAGGACAGCTCTGCACCAAGCCCTCCCAGCACCACTGCTCCTCATAGCTGATGCCTAACTAGCCTCAGTTCTGAGCAAAGCTATGACTACCAGTCCACACAGCCCCTCACACTCTCCTTGCCCTCCCCGTTGCTGAGAGGAACAGCCCCAGCCCCTGGGGACAACCCTGCCTGGTCACACCAGAGATGCAAAACACTTCCTGACCTGTACGAGGGAAAAACTGGGAAATTCCACTGTCCCCGATGACCTATGGGGACTCTTGCGTGAGCGGCACATGTCCGGTAAGGACCGGACACAGCAGGCCACTGCTGCAGGGTGGAAAAGGCACAGGCACCTGGAACTACAGCTCCAGGCCTGCCACAGAGCACAACGCAAAAGGCTGCTGGGAATCCCGCTGACAGAGACCTGCACCTCCTGCCACCTCGAGGGGCGCAACACAGTCTCCCAGAAGCCCAGGATGGGAAGACTACACCTCCCGGCATGCCCTGCAGAGCAAAACGGCCACCGGGAAAACCATTGCCAAAAGACTATACCTCCCAGAATGCCGTGCAGGCTAAAATGGCCGCCCGGAAGCCCCGTGCCGGAAGACTATTGCTCCCGGCATGCCGCGCAAAGTAACATGGCCGCCCGGAAGCCCAGTGACAGAAGACTATTGCTCCCGGCATGCCGCGCAAAGTAACATGGCCGCCCGGAAGCCCAGTGTCGGAAGACTACTGCTCCCGGCATGCCATGGGGGGGGGTTGTGCAGCGCTTCGTCAGGTTTGACCCTCTGGCGATTCCGTTCCGTCGCGCCTCTATTCCCCCCCTCGGGACCCGGATACCGCCGCAAAGCCGGGAGCGCGGACCCGCGATCCCCAGCACCGGCCCCGGACTCCCACGACACCGCCGCGACCGGCCCCGGGTCGGCTCTGATGCTGCCCCTGTCCCCCCCCCCCCCCGATCCTCCCCAGAGATTCCCTTGGGATCCCTCCTCCCCCACCCCGACACGGTCCCGCTCTGACCCAGGACCCCCCGCCGCGCTACTCCGACGGTGCAGTAAACCCCACCAAAGCCCCGGCGCACCCCCTTCCCCCCCGCCCCCCGGCACCACCATAGCCCCGGCGCACCCCTTTCCTCCCCACTCTCCATGGCCCCAGTGCACCGCTCTTCCCCACCACATCCTCGGGCGGCCCCCACTGCCCCGGTGCACTGCCATCCCCAGCCCCGGTGCAGTTTCTCCCAGCCCGGTGCGCCCTGGTTGTGCTGCATTGCCTGGGATGCTCCTGTCCACCGGGACCCCTGGCATGTGGGGGACCCACAGCCCCGAGCATGGACACCCTCGCTCTGCTCACCTCCTCCGCGGTGCAGCTGCCGTGCCTGTCCCAGCAGGCAGTGTTCAGTGGCAGCTCCATTGTCCCGGACCAGCCTCAGTGCAGGCTTCCCCCAACTGCAGCCCCAGCCCTAGTGTGTGCCCACTGTTGCCATCAGCCCCACCTGGGGCTCATCCTGCCCCCCACCCCCACCTGGGGCTTGTCCCAGCCACCCCCAGCCCCACCTGGGGCTGGTCCCAGCCCTAGGGTCCACAGCTGCAGCCCATTGAGAACCAGAGAGGGGGAATGGCCATCAGCAACATCACAGACAGCTTGGGCTCCCAGGGTAGCAGAGGCACCCCCATTCCTGAGAGCAGGTTGCTGAAACCTGAAGGGAGACCCCTGGGGTGTACAGAGAGGAAAAGGGAGTATTCAAGGGACGAGAGAACAAATCCAGAGCTGTGGGTGCAACAAAAGTAAAAGAAGGCAATGATAGAGCAAACAGAGTGACTCTGGGGGCACCAAAAGGCAAAGGGAGGGCCCTGGGGCACACCAAGAAGCACCCAGAAAACTCTGGGACAGGGGAGAAAGCTAAACGGAGAACTTTGTGGTGTACTGCAAAGCAAACACAGGGCTCCGGGGCACACCAAAAGGCACACGGGGCAACCCAAAATGTGAATTGAGGGGTCCTGAGGGTATCAGAGGGCAAACACAGGGCTCTGAGGCAAACCAAAATACAAATGAAGGGTCTTGATGCACACCAAAGGGACCATAAAGCACATCACAGGGCTCAATGTGGCTGATGGGACGGTGCCTGCAGGCTCCCCCCATCCCCACGGAAACTATCTGCCAGCTCCAGGCACACAGGCCCACACATGAAGGACATTGTGAAGTGCTGAAAGCAAATCTGGGAGCAGGCTGGGGACCTCACGCAGCCCTGGAGGGGCCCTGGCTGCCCCCAGGATGATGCCCCAAGGTCCAGGCAATGCAAGGGAAATTCCCCACAGCCCTGTGAACAGCACTGGGTTCCCTGGGAACTGCAGGGACACCAAAGTACGAGGGACTTGGGAACCAGCTCCCAGCACCACACACAATGTGTAACCTTCTCCCTGGGCATCATCTTCAGGCAAAGTGACGGCAGGAACCACAGACATGAGTGCAAAGAATAAAGCAACTGTTTATTGTTTTACTGCGCAGAAACAACACCTGGGCGTGAGTCTGCCATGGGGCTTGGTGCCAGCATGCTTCCCCTTACCCTGTAACACCCAAAGAGTCATGACTGCACCAGGGTTCCTCCATCTGTTGGGAAAGGATCAGCTCCTGCTGCTGCCCTTGATGTGGCAAGTGTCTGCGTAGCTGACAGCCTACCCCCTCTGCTTTTTGCTTCAGGGATAGGATCCAGCTCTGAGAGTTGACAGGAAAATGCCTGATCTCGCCTGCCTGCACTTCTGCCCTACTGCAGACTAGAGCCCTGCAGGACACTTTCACAGCGCTCAGCTCACCTATCACATCGCCAGTCTCGGTGTGATGGGCCTGAGCCACACGAAACGCAGACCTCAGGTCAGTGCACAGAGCTGAACGCTGGGTACAGGGGAAGGTTACAAACCCCAAAGGAGGGTTCGCAGCCTGCTGCTTAGGCTTCAGGGCTTACAGTTTATTATCCGAGGATTTAGCCCTTTTCGTTTATCAGTAAGCCGTAAACCCTGCACCCTAAGTGACAAACTGCAAATCTTGGAATGCAAATGGTTGCCAAGGCTTTAAAATTTATGGATGAGGTTGGATTTTAAATTCTGCGCCCTGATCGCTAAATGAGCAAACTGTAAACTCTGACTGATAAAGACTGAGCCCCACAAAATAAAGTAATAAACCATAACCCTTGAGTGACAGACCCTCAACAACAAACTAAACAATAAACCTTAAGTGAAAAACTTCAAACCCTCAGCTTTAAGCAAGAAACACCAAAGCACCCATGAGCATGAGAACAGTACAGAGAAGCCATGGGGTTTTGCCCACAGCTTAAAAAGTTTCTCCTTCATTTAGAAGAGCAGCAGAACAGGAAGACATGCACCAGAATCATGTTACAGTTGCTGTTGCTGTTTATAGGCTTGGTTTTAGCCACCATTCAAACGCGAGCACATGCAAGAATCACACCACAGGATTGCACTAAGCTGCACTTCCACTGAACCTACCTGAAACACCACAAGCACTAATTCATCTCTGTTACAAACAATTAATATTTTTGGTCCTCTCAGCTCTATGGACAAACATCCACAGCCAATAACACCAGTAACCACCTAGGGCAAAACCAGCTTCCACCTCCCAGCCCTGCTCACATGCAATGCAGCCCCAGGACTTAGCTGTGTCCATGCTGCAAGTCAGAGCTCATCTTCCATGGCCAGCCGCAGATCTCCACAGAGCTCCCAGCTGTGACAATGCTCCTTTGACTGCTGGACTATGCTTCAGCCACCTGCAAAGCGGCCAGAATGGTTACTGAGAGGCACAGCCCTCCTAAAACTACTCCCTAGTCCAAGGCCCATAATTGTTTCCACAATTACGACTGACCCTCTGTGCTGCTTCACTCTCCCTCTCTGGCTCCATTTCATCGCAGGGATGTTACAGCAACCCTCACGTACAGTCAGGCTCGCTCAGGCACCTGGCCACCTCCAGCCTTCAGTAGATCATCCTCCTCAGGGAAACTGTGCTGCTGACAGACACTCTCAGAAAGCGCTGTCCAGCCAAGGCAGGATAAAAACTAAGGCCTCCAGAAACTCCAAACTCTGGAGAGACTGAGCTGATGGGAAACTGACTCTGGCCGGGACAGTGACAGGAGGAGGATTTTGCTTCACTCACTCAGGCTGCCTAGAGGACAACACAAGCGGCCCAAGTCAGACAGACCCTACTGGAAAGCCCTATGACACGACAGCGTGCCAGAAAGCAGAGTCGAGCGCAGGCTCCTGGAAGAGGAGCAGAGCAAGGCTGATGTAGGGAAGACACCAGTTTGCATAAAGGCAGACCTGACAGAAAACTGGGCTCAATGCCAGCATCACGATCATGACTCAAGCTGCACCACACAGCAGCCCCGTCTGCGCACAGGCGGACAAGACGCAAGAACTGCAGACTGCGCTGACGAGTAGGACAGACAACAACAGCAGCAGCTCCAGACCGCCCTACCACGAGCACCTGTCCTAACATCCGAGTACTCAGAGCCTCTGCTGCTCTCTGCCTCCATGACACCTTCCTTCCCCAGGAGCCTCTTCACTGCCTGCTCCATCCCCCACTGCATCTTTGGCCCATTACTGCTCCCCCACTGCACAGCCACAGCCCTCCACACGCAGAGTCACTGCAGAGGTGTCTGACATGACTGGAACCAGGCAGACTGATGGGACCCACTGGTCGCTGCTGGCACCGGACAGAGTGACAGGGAAAGAAAGAGAAGGATGGCGAGCTGGACAGAGGGACAGGGAGTGGAACCGGACGGATCCAGTCAGCCCGGAAAAGCTCTCGCCACACTCCAACCCACTTGCCTGCCGAGCACGCAAAGTTCCTGCAGAGGTGTCTCACAAGACCCGAACCAGGCAGATTGCTGGGACCCTCTGGGTGTTGCTGATCATCTCTGCTGAGTGCCAACTGCCTCTTGGCACCTGCCACACCAGACAAAACACAAAGCAATGACAGAGCTTCGGCTGGGCACAGGGACAGAGAGCAGAACAGAAGAAAAGAGGGATAGAGAGCTTGGCAGATGGATGGAGAAAGAAAGAGAAGACTAGAGACCTGGCCCCAGGGTTAAGGGTGCTGCACAAAGGAATAGACAGAGAGGGATAGAGGGCCAGACAGATGGATGGAGGGCTGCACAAAGGACTGGGGAGCAGAAGAGGGAAAAACAGAGATACAGAGGTGGACAGAAGAATAAAGAGAGGAAAGGAGGGAAGCGGAGGCAGACAGAGGGACAGGCAGCAAAAGAGAAGGGGGGAGAACCAGAGAGAGGAATGGGGACTGGAAGAGAGGGACAGGGAGCTGGTCAGAGCAATGGGAAGAGAAAGAGAAGGATGAAGAACCAGCCAGAAGGGTGGGGAGAGAAAAAGAGGGAGGGAAAGTCAGACAGAGAGATGGGATAGAACAGCAGAAAAGAGGGATAGGGAGGCCAATGGATGGATGGGGAGCTGAACAAAGGGACGGAAATAGAAAGAGAAGGCTGGAGAGGAGGACAGAGGGCTGGAGAGGCAAAGAGAGGTACAGAGAGACAGATGAGAGCGGCAGAAGGATGGGGAGGTGGACAGAAGGACAGCGAGCAGGTAGTGGGATAGGGAGAGGAAGAGGAGCAGGACAGAGCAACAGGGAGCCAGTCAGAGGGATGTAGGTATTGACAGAGGGATGGAAAGCGTACAAGAGGGATGGGCAGCTGGGCAGAGAAAAGAGTAGCTAAACAAAGGGATGGGGCACCGGACCGAGCCATGGGGAAAGAAAGAGAAGGATGGAGAGCTGGACAGAGGGACAGGGAGCAGAACTGGATGGATCCAGACAGCCTGGAACAGCCCTTGCCACTCTCCATCCCCGTTCACCTGCCAAACACGCAGAGCTCTCTGCACACCACTGTGCCCAAAGCCCACTTGTGGGTCTGCTGGCCTGTTTCCCTACAGCTCCAGGGTGTCTGCGTCTGCAAGAGCGAGGGTGCACGCACAGGCACAGACTGGGGAGGAACTTTGTGTTCACTCATGGTATTTTACTACTCCTTGTGCCTTAGCCCCTTTCAGAGGCTTAACCCCAAATTCTCTCAGCCCTTAACAACTTCAGTACCCACGGCACCTAGTTTTTCCACTCTCCAGTCTTCCTTGCTCTTTCCCGTCTTGTTTGAAAATCCTTCCAGACCCCTTCTGTACTTACACGCTTCCTTAAAACAGTATCACCAAAATCAACAAAATGGGCTGAGCTGCTCCTCTTCAAGTTGCGAGCCCTCAGAACGTCAGCCTGCAAATGAATCAAACCACCAAGGTCACTGGGAGAGTCTCGTTTTGGAGCTCTTCCCCCCCCCCAAAAAAAGCTTTAATGATGGTTCCCTAACCTGGGCAAACACAGATCCTCCTCTAAGCACTGTAGCGGTTTTTATTCTGGGGTCCCAAGTTGCTGTTATGACATTAAGCAGCCACCTTGTGGCCTCGCTAGCAACAGCAATGCCGTAGCGATTGGGCTACCAGGCGCTATTCCCCCCCTCCTTTGCTGGTCCGTGAATTGTGGCTTATTACTCACAAGTCCGGTAAGGACGCGGCCGACCCTCCTATGGCCAAAGGCTCCTCGTCAGGACCAGGCAGAGAACCTTTCCATCGGCATTTGGAGTCTCCTGGCTGCTCTTGACACGTGATAACTTACAAAGGGCTGAGGGCGGTAGCCTGTAGTTCTTCATGGTGGCATACAGTCGTTCCCCGATGTTCTGAACACCTAGAATTAACACAATTTATAAATACAAAAATATTACCACTATAGGGTATAAAGCCGAGCTAAAATTTCTGCAGCCAAAGAAAACCTCTTCATGTCTGACAGAACGAGCCATATGCACCAGCGCCTATAGCTCAAGGCTAGCAACCCCTCCCAGGCGACATTCTTCTGGCAGGCTGCGTAGCTGAACTCCTCCATCTTGCCTAAGAGTCTCTGCTGGGACATAACAACTTTGTCAGCCAGTGCTTGTTGATGGAGGCATAGTAAAATCCATCGCCCTACAAAAGTATAAAGCAAAGCAAAAAACCAAAAAAAACCACATTCAAAGCTCTGCAGAGAATCATAAGAATCCAAAGCTGTTTATAAGCACAAAAGCGGATCTAATACACACATAAGCAAGGTAAATGAGAATACGCAAGCCACAAATACCGCTTCCCCCAATCTCTGTTTTGGAAGCTATGACGACAGTCGGGCTTGCTGTGAAAGGGAAGTTAGATTAAGTAGCCGCTAGAGATTAATCTTTCAGAAGCCTCCTGTGTCCACACTTTTGGCACAACCGTGCTCTGTCAATTCAGACACACACAAGAAGATCCACTTCTTGTAACACTTGCGCAGTAAACCCCCTCACCCCACCCCGCCCCGCTCATTAAGATTAGTGCCCGCTGGGCCACTTGGATAGATGATACTCTGCTGTCTATTCGCTTCCCTGACATTAGCTACTTCAGAGGGAATTGAGCAGATTGGATTGCCTCTGTCCTCTCAAAGGTGAAAGTCTCAAAGACAGTTACAGCCCAGACTGCTGCTAAACAGTCTTTCTCGCAGCCGGAGAATTTTTGTTCTGGCCCCAAAGGGGATGTAAGGATGATGCTACCGGCACCCACTTTCCCTTACCGCTGTTTTCTAACGGTGCTGCTCCCATGGACTCAGCAGATGTGGAAAGCATTACTGAAAAAGGCTTGCCTTGTCCTGGGAATTTGAGGGCAGCAGATTTTACAGCCACTTCTTCCAGTTCAGTGAAAGCAGCCTCACGTTCCTTGTTCTGTTCCTGACTCCTTTCCAGTAATTTCCACCACAGTCTGCTGATACCAGCAAAGCTATGTTAACACTACAGGAGGAAATTAAATCCTCCTAAAACTGCTCTAAGTTGGAACTGATGAGAAGGAGCCTTAACTCCACAAGGCTTTAACCTTTCTTCCATCTACTGTCTTCCCATTTCCCCAAGTACCATTGCCAGGTAATTAACCTGGGGTTGCGCTAACTGAGCCTTCCTGAAAGCGCTCTCTTAACTTTACAATTTGGACACTTCTGTCTCTCTGTCTCTTCAGTAACTCTGGCCACCTGACCACCATTCCCCTAAGATAATAGTTTGCTGTCTTGTAGCTCTTAAAGTATGATGCATCATAGATGCATAAAGTCACACGCGCAGAAATATATGTACGTAGCATACTTTTTGTAATGCGTACAGACCTTCCATTGTATGCTGGTGATCTATTATTCCGACCGCTATTAACAGCGATCCTTCCTCGCCAGGAGGAACGGGCTTTCCCTTTTTGGGCGATGGAGTTGGTTCCAGCTCTCAGTTGGTTCCATTTGATTTCATTACTTCAGCTTGCTTACATTTTTCTGATCTCTTCAACTTCAGCCATGGCAATTAATCTAAAAATTAAATATTATATCTTTCCCTTTCTATATATGCACGTATGATAACAAAACGGAACGGGTTACTTGGTCCTCAGTGCTGCCTCTGGGAGGCCGAAATAACTAACAGTCATTATCAAGAGTTACCTTAGTTACCCATGCCAGAACACCTCCTTCTGTAGCAGTTTCTGGTGATATCAAGGGTCCGCTAAACTGCATTTTGGCTTCCTTGTTTCATCCCATCCCTTCAGTATTAATCACAAAAAAACTGCTTGTCCAGCTTTTCTCTTTGTCAGCATTTCCTATCATTGGTTCCACCTCCGTTAGAAAGAGATAAACTTGCATTTTACTTGCAGTGAAACACTACTTAGATTTATGCATGTTCTTTTTCTCTTTACCGTGTTCTTTTCTTTTTTTTTCTTTTCCTTAAAGGAAAGGTCTTAATACAGCACTTTGCATCATACATTGCAGGGTAAACAGTTTGGAAACATGACATACAGCAATTAGGGCTAGGTTAATAGACAGGGAGGCACATCACCTAATACTTACCTACACCATCTTCCATGAAACCTGATTTTTATTCTGCTTCAGTATTATTGTTACTGTTCAGTATCCTTTCTCAAACCCTTGTATACGCACGCTTAACCGACAAGTCTCTCAGTCTTTAGCTACACGGAAGAACAACAGCACTTGGTTTGCCTCTCTCTGCTTCAAACCTATTACTTTTTTGATACAGCTCCTAGATTCCTCTTACGCTCAGATGCTGACCTCACAGGTGATGACCAAAATGAACAACTGGGTCACTAGGTCTAGCTGCTTCTCTTCAAGATGCCCCTCTTCGGTGGGCTACCCTGCCAAACAAACCAAGAAGACTGATGAGGCTGTGAGGGTATCAGATCCTTGGACCACTTCTCCAAGGCTTTCTGGGTGATTGACATAATTGCTTCTCTTCACATTACTCAAAGCCACATTCATCTATTACCTAAGACTAAACTGTTTCTGTTTGAAGAGGGGACTGTTGTTTGTTGAAACTTTACATATAGTCCGTAACCTGCTATGCATCATCTCTAGTCCCTTCTGCTTTCACAACACTTTCGGTAATTAAAGGTGGTAATTAAGAGCACCCATTGTCCTATGGGCTGGAGTAAGACATTTCTCCTGCTCTGAGGAGGTGCCTAAAACCCATGCTGTTTTCTGCAGCATCACTGGGGCTTCCCATAGCCCATCAGTGCTCTCTTAGGCTTTTCCCGAGACTTTTATTTTTTTAGGTTATTCCTTAGCCTGTAATTTTATGTCAATGTTCTCCTTAAGCATTGTGCACAGCATGATTATCCCAGGTCAGCCACCTTTACAGGGTCCTCTTGCACGCACAGAGGCTGCTAAGAGGTGGCTCAGAAGAAAAGAGAGAAAAATCTGTTTGTCAGCTGTGCACCCACCCGTCAAGATTCTTCACCAAGAAGTGCTGTAAATTCCCTTTTCTCCCACTTTAAAGTGGGACCAAGTCAAGGGGGAGACACAGATCACCTCCCATATTTATTAGAACACCTCACTGCTGTGGGGACTGGCTCTGGGAGTGGTTTTAGGATTGTTTGGGGCTTTGGGACAGAGTTTAGGGGAAAGTTTGGAGTCAGTGACCATGTTGCGGCAGGGTTTGGAGGCATTTAGAGGTCTGTGGGGCTGTTGGGGCAGGACTTGTGGGTGGTTTAATGGCTTTGGGGGGGCTGGTTGCAGGAAGGGTGGGAATCTGCAGGGCCCTCAGGGTGGGGGGGGCCATCCCAGATGCACAGTGAGCGCGTAGGGGTGCCACATGTGGCTGTCAGCTTTGCAGGAGGAGCCACTGGTCTCCTGCCCCACGAGAGGGGAGGAGGAGGAGGAGGAGGGATCTACGAGCTTGCAGAGAATGCCAGAAGAGGCAGCAGGGAACTCCCCAAGGGCCCCATATCCCAGAAGAGCTGTGAAGGACCCTACGTGCCAGACAAGAGGAGGCATCAGGCTGCTGGGCCACTGCTGGAGACATCCAGACCCCTGTGCAGCACATGAGTGCCCGGGGAGCTGTCAGAGGCAACGGAGGACCTGTCACCACATGCTGCACTGGGGAAGCCCATGGCTTTGGGGCAGCCGTACAGGAGGGAGCAGGGCTCAGCGAGGCTCAGCAGGGCTTTCAGTCAGTTGGTGCCCACGTTGGCTGGTGACCACAGTCTGTGCCTGGGGGTGGCGGAGGCTCCAGGTGGCTGGGAGTGTCGTTCTTCTATCCATCTTCTTGCTTGCCTAGCCACAACTCTCAAGGAAATAACCTGGGGCTGCACTAATCGTACCTCACGTATGACTGAAGTGACCTTCAACCTGCTGGGTCCAGAAGTTTTAAACCTCCTCGGGACTTACCAGCACTCTCGGGCGTGCCTGCCATAACAGGAGCCGTCCTCCCGCGGACACCGCGCCACAACCCTGCTCTGGGGCCCGCCTGCCTCCCCGCTCCTCCGGGCCGCATCCGCAGGGGCGAGCGCACGCCCCGGCCCGCGCTGGGGAGGAACTGGGGCCCTAAAGGCGACACACGAGGCAGGAAAAGTCCGACCGCGCTCCGGCAGACCCTGCCCCATGCAGACCCTGCCCTGCACTCCTTGCACGGCGCGGCGCCAGGCCCAGTCCCTGCCACCCCCACGCACCGATGGCACCAGTGGCCAGGACGCAACCTGACGCCCGCAGCTGCCCAAAGGCCTGCGCTCGCCTCACCGGCACCCCCAGATCCTCGACTCCGGGCGGCCTTGGCCCTCACCCACCGCCGCCACCGAGCGAAAATGCCAGCCCCGCTTGCCGCTGTGCTGCTCCCCACTGCCACGCATGCACAGGCCGCCAACGCAGCGCGGCTGCAGCGAGGGCCCGGTGCTTGAGCACCGCGCGTGCGCTGGCTACGGACCGAGCGGGAGGGGCAGGGGGGAGCAGGGGGAGCGGGAGGGAGGTGAGACCTGCAATGGCGCCCTCGCGTGCTTGCCGCATGGTGCCGCAGCCGGCCGGCTCGGGCGTGTGAACCGCAGCCCGCTGCGGCCCCGTGGGGCTCCCACCAAGCAACGAGCGCCCCGAGGCTGCCCGTGCCCGTGCCTGTGGCGGGCATCAGCGAGCAGGCTCTGGTGCTGCCCCGGTGAGAGGGCACCGCAGAGCAGCTCCGAGATGGCACCGCCCATCCCCGCGACACCAGGAAGCACCGATGAGGAACAGTGTTCTGCGCCACCAGCCTGTGAGCACCGGGAAGGGGCGACGAGCACGGCCCATTCACTTACCTGTTACCGAAGCACTGGAGAGTAGTGGCGAAGACGGCGACGGGCACTGCGTGTGCGCGCCGGCTGGCTGCGGTGTTCTTTGTACGCGGGGGGAGGGCAGTGGTGGCTGCAGCACGGGCGCGTCGACACCCGAGGGCAGCAGTGAGCACGGGAAGCCAGTGCGCGTGCGCTCGCCTTGCGTGTGCAGTACGGAGCTTTTGACACCCGGGGGCAGCAGTGAGAACGACGGGAGGCAGGGCGCACGCGCTACGGTGCAGTAGTGCTTTTTCGACACCCGAGCGACACATGTGTGGTGAGGAACAGAGACAGCGGGCCACTGCTGCAGGGCGGAGAAGGCACAGGCACCTGGAAGTACAGCTCCAGGCCTGCCACAGAGCACAACGCGGCTGGCTGGTGGGAACCTCGCTGACAGAGAACTGAACCTCCCGCCACCTCGAAAAGCACAACATGGTCTCCCAGAAGCCCCCTATGGGAAGACTACATCTCCCGGCATGCCCTGCAGACTAACATGGCCACTGGGAAAACCACTGCCAGAAAACTATACCCCCCCCCCGCATGCTGTGCAGACTAACATGGCCGCCCGGAAGCCCAGTGCCGGAAGACTACTGCTCCCAGCATGCCCGGGGGGGGCGGGATGCTGCAGTGTTTGATCCTGTGGCGACTGCGTTCCGTCTCGCCCCTCTTCCCGCCGCACGCCCGCCCTCGGGACCCGGATGCCGCCGCAGAGCCCGGAGCGCCGCCTCGCGATCCCCAACACCGGCCCGGGACTCCCCCGACACTGTCCACGGAGAGACTGATATTTTCGGAACGCGACGGCAGTTGCGAGCACGGCGGGAAGCAGTGCACGTGTTGCGGGTGCAGTACTACTTTTTCGACACGCGAGGGCAGCAGTAAGCACGGCGGGGCGCAGTGCGCATGCGCCCCCCCCCCGGGTGCCGTTCTGCAAAAGACTAATGGCTTGATCACCTGTGTACCACTTACCTGGCTTGATTACCACAGGTATTAGTAATGAAAGTGCATAGCCTTCTCTAGAAGGTAAATACGGTCTTTTCAAAACTTCCAGGGACTCCACAGAATTGTCATTACTTTTGATTGGTAGCCAGCTCCTTCTAACCCAGCTGCAAGAAACAATTTGCCCTCAAGTCACGACTTTCTGCTCCCCAGGAGTTAAAAGGAGACCTGTCATTCACTACTGTCTCTCAAGATGTACAGCAAGCCCTAAAGTACAGGACAAGACACCTTCTCTAAGGAAACTGGCTACTATGTCTCCTTCACTGCAGGTCTCTCTTAGTATCGTGGTCCATTCAACAAACAAAAGAGTACGATAAATGTTTTAATCTGCTCCAAGTGCTTTCATGTAAGAGAACAACATCAAAATGTGTTATTATGGGATTTAGTCTTCACTACACATGCTACCCCAGTGACATGGACTTGCTTTAGAGGATCGGTAACGTACGCATTTTTGCGCTAATATTCATGGAATGAATAGGCACCTGATCAAGTATGATTGTTCCTAAAAAAACTTTGACAATGTGTTGCTAGGTAACAAACCTAGGCAAGCAGTTATTTCCTCTGATCCTTCGGCTTACATTTCTTCAGCTGGATGTAGTCAAAGGTGTCTTTTTCACGTCCCACTGTCAGGGCCGCCCCAGCTAAAGGGGCTGGAGGGCCAAAGGACGGCTGTGGGGCACAAAGGAAGGCTGAAAGAATAGTCCAGAGTGCACTAGAGGGATGCTAAGGGGTGTAGAGGGCCAACAGAGGCCTGCAGGGGGAAATCAACAGGCTAAAGGAGGGGCCAAAGCAGAAGAGAGGGCTGCTAAAGGTGCTAAACGGCTAACAGAGGGCTCCAGGGCATGAAGGCAGCCTCCGGAGGGATTCTGAGGGGACTACCAGGCGCCTAAAGGGGTCCTAAAGGGCCAAGATACAGCTCTGGGAAACAAGAAAGGCAAAAAAGTAGCCCAGAACACGCTAGGGAGGTCCTAAGGGAACTAGGGGGCCAAAAAAGTAAAAACTGGGGAGTAAGGAAGACCTGTGGAGGTGGTCTGAGGGGACAAGAGAGATTCTGCAGGGTGTGGAGGGCCAAAAGACAGCTCTGGGGCACAAGCAAGGTCTCCGGAGGGGTTCTGGGGGAACAAGAGGGGTCCTAAGGAGTTTAGAGGGCCGAGATGCAGCTCTGGGGCAGAAGTAAGACTGAAAGAGTAGTCCAGAGTGCACTAGGAGGGTGCTAAGGGGTCTAGAGGGCCAACAAATGGGCCTAACCCTAACCCTCTAACCTAACCCTAACACTAACCCTAAATGGCCACAACCCTAAACCCTAACCCTGTACCAGGGAAAAACAGGGAAATTCCACTGTCTCCAGTGACCTACAGGGACTCTGGTGTGAACGGCACATGTCCAGTAAAGGACAGACACACCGGGCCACTGCTGCAGGGCTGAGAAGGCACAGGAACTACAGCTCCTGGCCTGCCACGGAGAACAAGGCAGCCAGCTAGTGAGAACCCGCCTGCAGAGAAGTAACCTGCCGCCACTTCGAGAGGCGCAACATGGTCCTCTAGAAGCCCATAACGGGAAGACTACATCTCCCAGAATGCCCTGCGTATTAAAATGGCCGTCCGGAGGCTCGGTGCCGGAACACTGCGCCTCCCGGGATGCTCTGCAGGCCAAAATGGCCGCCCGGAAGCCCGGTGCCGGAAGACCAGAATTCCCTGCGTGCCGCAGCGCTCAGTGAGGTTTGACCCTGTGGCGCTTCCGTTCCGTTCCGCTCCGTCCCGCCCCCCCCCGCCCGGGACCCGGAAGCGGCCGCAGAGCCCGGAGCGCGGCCCCGCGATCCCCGACACCGGCCCGGGGCTTCCCCGACACCGCCGCGACCAGCCCCGGGGCAGCTCCGACACTGCCCCTGCCCCCCCCGCGACCCCCCGCAGTGCTGCCCCTGGGATCCCCCCGCCTGACACGGTCTCGATCTGACCCAGGACCCCCCCCCATCCCCGTGCTATCCAACCGCGCAATAAGCCACCCCAAACCGCAGGACTTAACCTCCATTTTCAGCCACAGAAACAGCCCCCAAAATGTAGGATGTAGCCTCTGTTTTTTGTCCCCAAAACAGTCAACCTCGCCACCGTTTTCAAGTCCCCAAAACACGTCTCAGTCTCTGTTTCTGGACCCGAAAACAGAGGATTTAGTCTCCATTTTGAGTAGTAAAAACAGCCAGCTAAGCTTCCACTTCAGGCCCCAAAAACACAGGCCTCGGTTGCTGTTTGCAACCACAAAGGCAGCCAACTAAAAGCCCCTCTTTCTGGCCCCCAAAATGCAGGACTTCTCAGCCTGTTTTCAGACACAAAGGCAGCCAACTAAGGCTCCATTTCTGGTCCTCGAAGTGCTCGAACTAGCCTGTGTTTGTGGCCCCAGAAACGCAGGATTTTAGTCCCTATCTTTGACTCAAAAACGGGGAACTTAGTCTCTGTTCTCAACCAGAAAAAAAGATGGCTAGGCTCCTGTTTCTGAGCTCAAAAATGCATCCCCAAGTCTCCGTTTTGGGCCCCAAAACCTCACAACTTCCCTTCCTGCCTGCCCTGGCACGTGGCCCCCCAAATCCCTGTTTTGGGGACGCAACCTCCTGCTTGCCCCTGCCACTGGCCTGTGTGCGGGGCTCACGGGAGCAGCCCCATCCCGGGCTGGCCCTGGGCGGCTCTGGGCCGTGCTTGTGAACTCGGCTGGGGTGGCCCTGTGGGGAGGGCCCGGCCCTGGGTGCGAGGCAGCCTGGGTGGCGCTGGGGAAGCAGGGGGTGCTGGGCTGCAGCTCTTCGTGCTTTATTCCCTGGCTGAGCCTGGCCTGGCCCGCTGCAGCCAGGCAGCCCTGCGCCCTGGCTGTGCTCATAGCCCCAGCCCCGGTGCCCCCAGCCTGGCGTGGCCCCACAGCCGAGCCCTGCCGCTCTTCACCCGAGGCCACCGCCGCTGCCCTCCCAGCCCCCAGTGCCCAGGTCACTATGGAGGGATGGAGGGAGGGGCGGACAGCTGCCATGAGGGGCCAAATTGAGCTCCCCACCCGCAGCAGCCCACACTCACCCCTGGGGCTCGCCCTGCTCTGGCCCCATTCCCAGCTCCACCCCATGCTCCTGGCGCCGCCCCTGGAGAGCAGCTCCACCCCCGGGTCTGCACTCACCCCCAGGTGCCTCCCAGGGACTCCTGGGGCCCCTTGGCCCCCCCTAGCCCCCACTTGCCCCCCGGTCCCTCCACTCCCCATGGAATCCCCAGGGCCCCTCTCATCCCCTGTCCCACCCCAGTGCCCCCCAGCGTCCTCAGGCACCTCCCGGTGCCCCCATCATCCCCAGTGCCCCCCACTCACCCCTGGTCTCTCTGCTCCCCTGTGTCTCTACTACCCCCAGGCCGTGTCCCTGGGCAGGGCATGGCGGGGGGGCACCAGGGCCATGTTCTGGGCACGGCAGGGCCGGGGTCAGCGCAAGACCTCCAGAGAGCCCAGACACAGCCGGCACCTTCCCTGTGTGGACGGAGCTTTATTGCCCTCCTGCCCCGGGGTGCTGGGGTCCCCCAGCGCAGGGCACTGGGGCTGCCGCCCGCCACGCACAGGAAGCCTCGGCACGCTGCCGCCTCTGCTGAGCTGCAAAGACAACGCAGGGAGGCACCATGGGTGCTTGGCAGCCGTTTCCGCCACGGCCCTGGGTGCCCTGCGGCGCCCAGCTGGGGGTGGCTTCCCTGGCCAGGAGCCTGGGGGCCGTGCGAGTCCCCTCTCCCCACGCCCCACTGGCTTTCAGCACCAGCGTCCCTGGCCCGGCACCCACGGGGCCTCCGGATGCCTCCCTGTCCCTCGAGGTGGGAGCCCGGCCGCCATCACCTACCTCCCAACAGGAATGCCAGGTCCCGCTGCTGGAGCCACTTGGCTGGCGCGATGTCCCGGAGGACGCCTGGCACACAGGAAAATGCAGCCATCAGGACATGGCCCTAGCCCTAAACCCCAACCCCGGCCCTGGACCCCGACCCCGACCCGGGGGACGCAGCCGGGAGGAGCGCGAGAGCTCGGTGTTGCCTCTCACCCAGGACAATGACGGCTGCTGCCTGCGATGCCTGGTAGCTCCCCGTGCAGCAGCTCTGGGTTGTGCTGAAGAGCCTCTCCAGCAGCACAGGGCAGTCTCGGGCCTAGGGCAAAGCAGGGACGTGGGAGCTCGTCTCCGGCTGCAAACGCCCCTCCGCCCACCCACGGCCGGGCGGCCCTGCGGTGCAGGAGCCATGGGACATCTGGCCGCAGGGACGCGGGCCCCAGCGCAGAGCTCACTCACCAGGTGACTGCAGACCTCGTCCTGCAGCTTGGCTGCACTCAGCCCAGCGCTCTCACCCTTGAGCAAGTTCGGGTACCTCTGACATTAAGGGTCTTATCCAGCTGGTTTTTCCCTGTCTCCAAGTATGAAGGTTTCACAGTCTCTCTAGGCTTCTGTCCCAGCGTTTTGTCACCCTCTGGATGAAAAATGTTTTCTTTGTTAAAAAACTTGTTTGCATTGGAATTTTTCATCTTGTAAGCAACATGTGTAAACAGTGAGAGGGGGAAGCTAGTCTATTTAGTCTATGCCATGAGGCCTGGGCTATCTTTTAATAAGTCCTCTTCCAGACTGGCTTCAGTGGGCTATGTATGAAAGTGGGACCTCTCATTTCTGTTTCTCTGTGTGTCTAGTTACCATGTACTGAGTTCAAGGGAAAAAGTCTGTACATAGGTGACAGAGCAGAAATATTCAGTACTACTGTGCTTGCTAACATGCATGCTATTTCCAGCCTGCCTTCAACCCCCCCCATGTCTGATATGGGGAAAGAACTCCTTCTCCTGCAAGGTACTGGAGAATTCAATAAATGCTTGTTACTTAAATTACTGCTTGCCTTGGTCAGTGAGGAACAGGACAGTGAAGCTGAACCTGGTGTCTGGGTTACATAACCCATATGTCTTTTCTCTAGTCTTCTCTCCTCGCTCAAGCTAGGAGAGAATATCTATGAGGCCTGATTCTTAGGCTTCCTTGAGTCCACATGGTGAATAATGCATGTATGTGATCTATTTGCTCTGTGGTGTGGTTTTCTTTTTTTTCTTTTTCTTTTTTTTTCTCCAGGTGACTATTCCTATATCAGGATATAGGAACTGTCTCCCGAAGTCTGTGCCCATCTCATAGCACTACCACCAATGGCTTGCCTCAGTCATTTGGAGGTCCTTAACATAGACACCACTTGCTCCATCTGTCTTGACTACCTGCAGGACCCTGTCATGATTCCTGGTGGCCACAGCTTGTGTAGAGCCTGCATCACCTACTACTGGGAGCCAGTGGTCAAGGACTTCAGCTGCCCAATGTGTCAGCATGTTTGTGCTCAGCAAGTCATGTACCCCAACCGGCAGCTGGCCAGCATAGTGGAGACAGCCCGGCAGTTGCCTTTTGTCAAGGAAAAGATGCAGAACGAGAAGCTCTGCTGCCGGCACCATGAGGTCATCAGTCTCTTCCGCAAGGAGGACCAGGAAGCCATGTGTGTGGTGTGTGCAGTCTCCCACGGCCATCTCGCTCATACAGGAGGGCCCCTGGATGAAGCCCTCAAAAAACACAAGGTAAGCAAGTGGTATCTCCCAGAGGTACTGCTAGAAAGCATTTCCTTCACAGGGTTTGAGATACCTGGCATTCCACTCCAGTCTTTAAACTTCTAACCATCTCATCCTAAGTAAGGAAGTAGGGCAGTTCAGACCCACCAATACTTGTTAAGTCACAGGAATGCAGCAGAACAGTCTGGGAACAAGTGTTGCATCTCTAGTTTGACTTTGACGCTAAATATTTCAAAAGGGTGCTGGTGACCAGAGAAGCTCTAGAGAAATTTGTATTCAAGCACCACAGTTTGGAAGTGGAGTCTAGGGATCAGAACATGAGTAGATTATGAAAGAGGATGTAGGACCTCCCCAGTTCTGCGAAGGAGTTTAATCTAGGCATAAGAGCTGAGTGTAGGCCCAATGACTACTGGCTCCTACCCGCTCTAAGCAGCGAAGCAGAACTTATTAGCAGATTCCGCTCTTCTCTGCAAACAGGGAGGAGAAAGACAGTCCCTGCTACAGAAGGAGGAGGGTACGTGCTGGGGGCTCAGGGTTTCGTTTCTATGATCCAGTAAAGAAACTGGAGTCTAATGGATAGAGCAAGGAGGAACAGGAACTAAGGCAGCTGTATGTAGAAATGTACCTATACCTCATGGCCAGCTTGAGGTGAGACCACCCAAAACTGCAGTAATGATTCCGACAAACTGCAGTAATGATTCCGACATCAGAAACTGATGTTACTGCTCATGGGCTCTCCATCTTGAAGCTGAAGAAACATTCCAGCAGCTGAGTGGGATGTGTGGTTCACCCTCTGAGGCAACCTCAACCAGTTGAGCTAGCTGTGTTGGTGGCTAGAACCAACAGTCTGACAAGTGTACTTATTCACTTCACCCGACAGTAGATGCATGGTCAGCTAATTAGCTTTCTAGAATACTCCTGTGACTATACTGACATCTAGTGGAATTTAGGCATCTAATTCATCTAAATTTAGATGTCTTAGTCTTGGACAGAATCCCAGCAAAGGTGTCTGCACAAGTTGCATCCAAAATGTTGGAGGCATTTTTCAGGCCCCTCCCCCATTCTTTTTTTTTTTTTTCTCGGAATCACAACTTAGGATTCGATTAGTCGTTTTCAGAGGCAGGAGGGAGTGTTAGAGCAAAATTTGTGATGTTCCACTGAGTAATTCCTGCTGTCCCATATCTGAGGGTGGAGTCAGAAGTTCCATTTTGATTCAGAGATACAGTAGGTTTCCTGGAAAGTTGCTCTGGTGATTGACTCCCTAGAAAAAATTAATCTATACAGTGTAGAACTATCTTGCTTTGACTCCTTGTCTGCACTTCTAGCTGCTGTTCAGAAGCTAAATTTTGAAGGCAGAGGACTATTGTAACCTGTATTGCTGCTGTACACACAGGTGTTCAGAACTTTAACCCAGAAACACTCTGTGTAGTACCTGATGCAGATGTTCAGTGTGAATAGCCAGAGGATTGCTGGAATTTATAATTGACACCCCATGAAAGCAAAGTGCATGAAGTGACATGTCAGATCAATTGGTATATGATTCTCAAGTGGTATGATCTAAGCCTTCTCAGTGCTGGTTCAGCATCTGATGCCTTGGACCATTTTGCCTGAGTAGAATCTCTTGCCCTTCCCTCTCCAGGATAAGCTACAAGCTTGCGTGGAGCTTCTGGGCAGAAAAGCAAAGGATTTGAAGGAACATTTATCCATGGAGGAGAAAAAGCCCAAAGAGCTGAGAGTAAGTGGAAGAAGGAGCAGAGCTGGGAGGAGTGGGGTAGGGGCCTTCTCTTTAGGCCCACCCAGCTGGAGTGAACTGGAGTGGTGTGGTGAGCTCAGAAGAGTTGACAAGAGGGGCTCTTCCCTTCCCTGGGGGTGTTGCCTCAGGTCAGTCCCCAGCTGGGAGATGCTCTCTAATCTCCTGGTGACTTCTCTGTCCCACAGGAGTTAGTGTGGAACTGTCATAAGCGCATTACCTGTGACTCTGAGGAGCTGCACTCCTTCCCAGAGCAAGAGGAGGACCAGCAGTTGCATTGCCTGAGAGCAGAAGAGATTGAGATGCTGGGGGGGCTGAAGACCACCACAGCACACCTCTCGGAGCAGCGCTGCTCTCTCAACACCCTCATGGTGGACATGGAAAGATGCCTGGAGTCCAGAGCAGGGGTGCTCAAGGTTTGTATGCTGGGGCTTTTCCTGCCACCAATGTGTGGATCACAGCCTTTCAAAGAAGCTCTTGTGGCAGTCGCTTTCTCTGGGGCAGGGGTGAAGCTCTGCCTTGCATTTTTAGAGGTCACTATTAATCTGTATGGCCCTCTGCAACCAGGAGCCCTGGATCTCCCTGTTTAATCTCTTCCATGTGGTCTAGCTGATAGCAACATGACTTTGATCTTTCTTGGTGAGGTGAGTAAAAGGCTGAGCTTTAAACTTAGTCATGGTAGGTCTCCACCTTGGAAAGCAAGACTTTATACTCAAAGGGTAAAAATGGGGTGTGACTCATCCAGATGTCATGAGCCAGACCTTACAAGTGCTGCCTTTCTTTCCATTTCCCCCAAATAATTAGCAGAATTAATGACACCTGGGTTAGATAAAGCCCAGCACTAACAGGCAAAAGGATTGCTGGGCGTGCAGACACACCCTACAATATTTATGCTGATGGCGGGGGGGGGGGTTTGGTGGGATCTGACTTACTGTCTTCCCTCTTCTTTTCTAGGACATGCAGAGTGTCCTGCAGAGGTGATGTACCCTATTCCTCTTCCTATTTGGGGGGAGGGGAGGGAGGGGATAGGGAAGGAGCCGTTAGTAGTTGAAGATGCAATTGCTTGGTAGGAGTGCTCCTTTCCTCTGGGATTAATACCATGCCAGTGTTTCAGTGCAGTGCTAGGAGACTGGCTGCATTGCACTGTAATAGAATGATACCCCTGGAAGATAAAACCTGATATATTGGTGGTCAGTTCCATCCTTTGCCTTTTCTCAGACCAAGATAGTTATACTGACTCTGGGCCAAATCCCAACATATATGAACTGTCAGCTTCTTCCCCTTCATTTTTTCCTGTCATGGTTTCTAAGTGGGAATATAGACTT
Organism: Apteryx mantelli; assembly: GCF_036417845.1. Lineage (NCBI taxonomy): Eukaryota > Metazoa > Chordata > Aves > Apterygiformes > Apterygidae > Apteryx > Apteryx mantelli. Next base: position 1,294,074 of record NW_027118784.1, on the reverse strand, counting down.
TTGGTAAGCTTCCAGCATTTCAACCTTAGCATAGCAATAATTCCTAGAAACAGCTGCTGTGTTTTGTACTAGGGAATGGCATCTTCTAGACACTGTGATTGATTTGATTGCTAGATGAGGTCACTTCTTTCCTTAGGTATGAAACACTTAAGAACCTGGAGCTACCTTCTGTCCCTCTTGAGCTGAAGAAGGCAATGGCCTGTTTCCCTAGGCCATTATTTCAGCTTAAGAAGATGCTGAAGAAGTACACTGGTAGTCAAGCTATATAGAGACCTAGGTCTGGGACTTGAGTCCAGTCCTTGGCTCTGAAAAGTGTCTTCTGTTTGGCAGTGAATTCACCTGTATGTCTAGGCCTGGTTTAAAATGTTGAAGTGACTAGACTTGACTCTTCTCATTTAAATGGTTATCTTGTTGGTGAACCCAATGAACGGGCTTGAGGGCTCATTTGTGGGCCCCTTTGTGGAGAAAGCCCATTATATCAGCGCATGTGCTCAACAGCACCCCTGTCACTCTGCCAAAGTGCAGAAGTGACCCCTGCTCCCGGTATTGTTGGTGCCTGCCTGAATAAGGGGTCTAGAGTGGGGCGCTTGAGAGATGAAACAGATGATAGTGCAGACTATCAGAGGAAGGTAAGCAACTTCAGGAGAAAGGTAGCATAGCATAGAGCTAAGACAATTTGGGGTAGGGACCCAGAGAAGGCGATTCAAGCGTGTGGTATGGTGAGGAGATGGGGCATGGAGGGTTGACAGATGCCCAGCTGCCTTGTGGTCAATGGGCAAATGGCTGTGTAATTGCTCTTCTCTAGCTGATTCTTCTGGGGTGAGGTGTGTGAATCCATTGCTCCCTCCCCCTTGGTTTTCCCTGCTTTCTCATAGTCTCTGCTCTGCCAAAGGAGATGTGTCTCCGGACCCTCAGACAGCTCATGCCAGTGTGGTGCTCTTGGAGAATCTCAAGAGTGTTTATTTCACTGACATCCCCCAGGAGCTGCCACACAGCTCTCGGCGTTTCACCACTTACCCCTGTGTGCTGGGATCATCTGCCTACTCATCAGGCTGCCACTACTGGGAGGCTGAAGTAGGAGACAAAACCCACTGGGCCCTGGGTGTCTGTTATGAGTCTGCCAGCTGCCATGCAGAGGACCCCAAGCAGGAGATGGGCTACTGGAGGGTGCGTCGATGGAATGAAAAATACGTGGCCATGACCACCCCCTTCACCCCACTGCTGCTTAGTGTCTGTGAGTGTCTCTTAGAACTGTTGGTAAGTACAGACATGGTCCCTTCAACAGCGGGGATGTAATATCTCTGAATATTGATTTCAATCTTCTTTCTCTATATTGTCAGGAGGCAGACACCTGTGGTGCAGGATGAGCACAGAAGTAGTGTGCCCCTCTCTACAATCAACTTAGATGTTGCAGATGAAGTTAAATGGGTATGATGTACAAGGCAGCAGCTGAAGCACTTCCTTGAAGCCATCAAGTTAAATTTGACAAAATTTAGGCTCTTGCTTAAAATGCAATCTGTTTCAAGTATGAAGAGAAATACTTGAATGAGCAGCTGGAATGCATGGAGCTCTCCGTGGGGACAGGTGAGGGACCAGCTGAGAGCTCATGGGTCAGGACTGGGGGGCAGACCAGCATGGGTGACCATGTAATGGGTGTCTGCTGTAGACAATCCCTTCAGGAAGAAGAAATAGGTGAGGCATTCTTCAGAGAACTGGAATAAAGTTTATGTCCACAGGCCCTGGTCCTATGAGCTTCAACCACCCTGATATTGGCTGGCTGGACAACAGAGTAGGGCACAAGAAATCCAGGGAGTTTATGGAGTGCATTGATGACAACTTTCTAACACAGGTGATCAAGGAGCTGAGGAGGAGAGGCACTCTGGATCTCATACATACAAACAAGGAAGGACTGATTGGAGATGTGGAAGTTGGGGGCAGTCTTAGCTGCAGTGACCACAAAATGGTGAGTTGAGGATCCTGTGAGGAGGGAGCAGAGGACAAAAAGCAGGATCAATACCCTGGGCTTCAGGGAAGAGGGGTCCAAGACAGCTGGCTGATATTCAAGGATCACCTCCTCCAAGCTCAAGAGTGGTCCATTCCAACAAGCAGGAAATCAAGCAAAGGTAGCAAGAGGCCTATGTGGATGAACAAGGAGCTCCTGGCTGACCTCAAACCTAAAAAGGAAGTGTACAGGAGAGATTCCCAAGGACTGCAAGAGAGCAAACGCCCCTGCTACCTTCAAGAAGGGCAAGGAGGAGGATTCAGGGAACTACAAGCCAGTCAGCCTCACCTCAGTCCCTAGGATGGTGATGGAGCAACTAATCCTGGACATCATTTCCAGACATGTGAAGGAAAGGTGATAGGCTGCAGGTAGACGGGATGACTTTATGAGGGGAAAACTCTGCTTAACAAAGCTGCCAGCCTGCTGTGAGCCATTCCCCCTGGTGCCCAGCCACACACTTTTACATCTATACACTCATTATTATCACAATTTCCTGCTGTTTTTTTTTCCTTTTTCTAGTTTTTGAATCCTAGCTTTGGATCTCAAAGCAAATAGAAAGCTCGGAAGGAGAGGAAAAGTCTTTTTAAGCATTCCATACTGCTGTTGAGATTTGTTTAGGCCTCTTCTTTGCACTGTGCATGCTACTGCATTGTGTAACCCTGCAGACTGGTGCTTCCACCGAGGGTCGTCGGCCTTATACCTGAGGAGCCGTCACCGTGGGGTTTATGTAGGCAGCAGAGGGGCAAGTGTTTGTCTGGAGAAGGGCTTTGTTCAGCCCTCTCATGCCACACCAGGACTATGTTCCTGGAGTAATGCGATCAAAGCAATCTGATTTTGACTAATAGTGGGATTAATGAGCTTTGTCAGGTCTTGAGCTGTCCAACTAAGGATGCTTGTTATGACCCCAGGCCAATTACAGACTTAGCTGCTGCCTTTAGACATGGGGCTGAGAACGATCCTTTCTTCTTTCATGGCCATTTGTGTTTCAGACATAGAGACAAGATACTCTGAGGTAGTTCTGTTGCAAGGGAATAATCCCTCACTGCAGCTCACATTGCAGGTGGGCTCCATCCTCCCTGCTAGGCTCCCTCAGAATGTTCTTTATTCTAAAATTAAATTAAAAACTGGGTTTCTAATGAAAACTTTGTCCCCTACTTTCCAGGTTCTGCAAAGGAGATGGAGTAGCAAGAAGAAATCTGCAGAGTAGGAGGCCTGGGACAGCAGAAGAAGACAGGGAAACTTGTGAATTGGCCTTATCTTTGCCAGAAACCATTTCTGAGTTTACTGCCTTTGCTATGTAGACCAAATTGGTCAGTCAGCTGTGTATCATCCCAGCAAAAAACAGAGTAGTTCAAAACCAGCTCAGTCCAGGCAGTTTTAAAGCTGCAGCCCCACTAGTGCAATGCAGGCAGCTCTGTTTGACCCATCATCTTTAAATGAAATAGATTAGACCAGGGTCTCTGTGGGTTTTTGGAGATACAGCAAAAGCATTGTAGAGATCCTGCCAGTTTTCACAGGCTGCTTTTCCTTCAAGGCGGTCTCTCACTGTCCCTAGATTAGAGCAATAATCACGTCTGACTGTAAAATGAGAGAGCTGCTAATTTCAAGGAGTGAAAGAACTTGAGCTTTTAATGATGCACACTGGAGCCAATTTAAACACATGCAAACTCAAGTTGCATCATTGCAATTTGTCAGGCCCAAGTTTCTTAACTGTACCTACGGAGACCTTACTAAAATCATCCTAAGTCATTTCCTGGAAAGACAACCAATTATATTAAATTGCTTGCCTTGAGTCTTTAGACACAGGCTCCTTAAAGCTGTAACCTACCTGGAATTTGCATTTGGCTTCCTTGTCAAAGTCAGAGGGATTAGTTCAAATCAATACATGTAATAATCTGCATAGTGTTTCCTCAGAGAAAAGCAAAGGAAATCACAGACATTCCCCCTGGAGGAAAGGTAAAGCTTAAAAAAAGAAACTAGGAAATTACAGTTTCACAATTACAGATGAAGCAATTAAAAAAAAAATCTGAAATTCCACAGTTTTGTTCTTATGGCTATGTTAGCATCCATCAAATATTGCTAGTCATCAGTTAATAAGTATCAGCCAGACGTGCCTGTTTTCCACAGTCTCTCCATTTTGCCTCACCAGCACAAAATGTCTTCTTAAAGGCATACATCTTAATGCTGAGAGAAATCAAACTGGCAACTGAGGAATCCAGTGCTGAAGTCCATCACTTCCACAATTTATGAAACAGGTTGCCCCTTCTGGGGGAAAAAAAAAAAAGAACTTTAATAATAAAATAATTGAAATTTGACAGTGTACATAATCCAGCCCAACTTGTTCTCTCTCCTGCCACCTCTCTCAGGTTATTAGGCAGAGCAGAGGGGTTGCCTTGGGCAGCAGATTAGTAATGGCAGCAAAATTGCCAAGACCCCAACAGGGCAGAACCCTGGAAAATTTCAGTGGGGCATAAATGGAGGTGGTCACTGAAGGAGTGGGGCAGGGAAGGAAGAACAGCCCCCTCCCCAAACTGGCAATTGTGTCTTTGTTTTTTGCTGTATCCTTAGCAGCGGGTAGTAAATTCCAGCTCTTCAGGGCTGTCCCTGCACAACTCTGTGGCCTCCTTTGCAAGGCCATGGCTGAAGAAGGTAGAGTCCAGGGGGTGGGGGAACCTGGATGTGTTGGTGGCCGGACAGGCTACAGCCAACACCGAGGGGGTCTGTGAAGTAAGTGCCAAGGTCTGGCTGAGCTCCTGGAGCAAGGGACTCAGCTGAGGAAGACTCCAGGGGCTGTTTTGGGAAAGAATGGTCCCGCTGTGGTGGCCTGGTTAGGTTGTGCGTGAGGACGCTGACTGTGGATGGAGGGAAGGCAGAGGAAGGGAGGAGAGGACTAAAAGGAGACATGGCTCAGCCTAGCAGGAGGAGAAGAAATGAGTAATTGGAGCAAGTGACAGAAGCGAGTGTGAGAAGTGCAGTTTAGGGCACTACCTAGATAGCTCAAGCAGCTGGAAGTCCAGACTGGCACTCAGCCTAGCCTCCACAGGTAACGACACAGACTGTGAATGCTCGTAATGGCAGAACTGAGCTGAGGCCAGGGTTTACCTTGTTTCAAGCAATGACAGGCTGTGAGGTGATCAGAAATTGCAAAAAAGACATTTGCGCATCCTCTGCAGACATGTCCCTTGTTTGTAGCTGGCTAACTCTGCTCCTAAATTCACTGTTTCCACCATTCTTTTATTTCTCCCTGAAGTCCAGCTGAGCCCCTTCACTTTTGGGCCATAGCCACCTGCTGCTATTTCAGTCTGCCCTCACCCCCATGCATATCTGAAGACCTCTTTCCCAAAAGCTGTTCCTGTGAGGTAATTACATACTCAGTTATTTCCAGCTGATAAACCTCGTGTGCTTAGAGATGCATGCGATGGACACACATGCAGCATTACCACTACCTTAATAGACCCGGTATTCCTCCACGCATCCCACAGTGCCTCCATCTTCCCACAGGTCCCCTTCCCGCTTCCAGCACAACATCTCCCAAGGAAAAATAAATAAATAAATAAATAAATAAATCATCTCTGTAAGTGCTCCTATTCCCAGGTTTTTAGCATTTCCTTTTAAACCAACTGCCCAGCTAGTCAGCTGGTATAGTTTGACTTTGATCCATCGTTACATTTGAGATGGAGAAGCACTTCTAGTTTCCAAAGCATTTTTCATACCTACTTTCTTGTCTGGTTTCATTTAATTTAAAACACACTCTGTTATTACATACTATATGACTGTATTGCAATGTCTGAAATATCTAATAATTTCTTTATTGAAATTAAATGATTCAAAATGATCAAAGTGAAGCATTTTGATTTTTCTCAATTGAAATTTAGCATAATTGACCCAGAAGACATTTCAATGTTTCAACATTGCTCTCTCATGCAAAAGGAAGATTAGAGAAGTAGGAATTCACCATTGAAGAGAAACACTATTTGCCCAAAGATGGGAGATCTTTGGAGAGCAGCCTCCACCGGGAATATCAATGACTCCCCTGCTGCTTCTGACCTTCCTTCTCTTTCTGCAGGTGTGGGAGTGAGGGCAAATTTAAGATAGCATTTAAAATACCAGCAGAAAATGAGTGGAAATGGAAAATGTCCCACGTCCCTGTGAGATAAGTTTGCAAGAGAGATGATGAATTATCTTCTTGAACGGCCTGTCTCCTTCCTTTACTACAAAGGCAGTTTAGACAACTAGATTAGATTTAGTCACCTAACTTTTAAATAGCTTAACTGCAGGGAGATGAATCCCATCTGCTGTATAGACATGTGGCATGTGCTCAAGATCCATGATAGGTCTGGATCTACTGCACAGCTATGTCCAGGAGATGCATTTCACATTCTCTGAAATATCACACTGAGCTGCACCGTGTGCTGTTCTGCCTGTCTTTATGTGCACAGTAAACTATGCACATCCCAAAATCTGGGATGCATGGAGCCTAATCAACATGACATGGAGAAAGCATGTGTGAAATTGCACGTGCATGTGTAAAAAAACAAAAACCAAAAATCCTGCCCTGGAAATCCACCAGCCTTACCCTCCCAAGCCTGCAGTTCTGCACCATGCCGTCACACCATATTTCCATACCACAGCAATGCAGGAGGCCAGGCTCCATGATTACTCTTTCAAATGCTCATAGGTGTGAAACACTTGGGGAAAACATACAGGAAGACTTCCTTACTGAGCTTTAGCTGTATGCAAGTGACCTATTTAAAGCTAATCAGGCTTCCTCTGTGTTCATCAGAGAGAAAGAAGTTAGCATCTTCACAGAGCGCTTCTTCCTTAGGACGGGTTGAATCATCTCCAGGAGCTGCCTGTCTCTCTCCGTTGAGTACCGAGGGGGTTTAGATGACTAGATTAGATTCAGACAAAGCTTTTACGTGCTTCCTGGTAGATGACATGAGCGTTTTCACCCGCAGTCCTCCCTATTTTCTCCCTTTTATCTCTACTGAGAGATCTCCAACCACCCAGGCACTAGCATGAGGTATTTCAGTAGGATGCCTGAATTTAGGTGAGATGAACTGAATCCTAAGAGTCAGTTAGTCTAACACAAACAGATAATGTAACTCCCTGTATTTCTCTTGTTGGCAGATGTTGAACTTTTGACGTATTTGGTGACATAATTAATACGTTCATAATGGATAATTTGCTGAAGGAGCACAGTAACTTAATTACTGCAAGGTGGAAGTTTCACAGTTATTCAGTTCACCTCACAGAAGACAATCCTCTTGTCTTCCCTTTACTCTGCTTCCCAAAATACTTGTGCTGCCTCCCCAGCTATAATACTGGATTGTGTCACTTCCTCCTTTACCTATGGATGTCCCCTTCTATGATTTTTCATAATTAACCTGTGCAGGAGAATTATGACAATTTTCAGAAAAGTTTGTTTTTTGTTTTTTGTTTTTTTTTTTTTTAAATAGCGCCCTACTATGGCTAAAGAAAATCCAACAAATAAAATGGCCATCTTCAACTTACCGGAAAACATCAGCACCAGTGTATACACATTTATATACACTCAGGTTTGTGCCTTCGCCATCTGGTGGCAAAGCACGATCATAGCATGTCCACAGAGCTGAGAAAGTTTTTGGACCGTATATATTTGTTTGAAAAATGGGGATTCTAAATAAGTAAGATGGTTGAGAAAGTTTCCATTTTTCAACATTTATTGATAATATCATCAGTTATATATATACATCATTTGGAGATCTTATATTTTGTAAATAGGTGATACTTATTGTTTACTGCTGCTACTTGTTTTAATGTATTATCTTGCATTATATTGTACTGAACAACATTGCATTGCATCATATCTGAGTGTTGTGGCACAAAAATATCCGACATGCTCTTTTCAGATAGTTGACTATGCATCTAGTCATAGGCTTGAGCAAAAGGCTGTCCCAGCTTATTCCAGTCATAGGTGGACACACTGATTTATCTTACCCAAATTTAAACCTCTGCAGCAGATTTGAGTCCATCTGACCTCACCAATCTAATCTTCCTTTAAGGTTAATAAAAAAAAAAAAAAAAAAAAAAAGCACTTCTTGGGCACCGTTCATCTTTTCTTAGAAGAGACATCTTCATAGCCCGGGATCCATGAATCTTCTTTGTAAACTATGAAGAACATGAGATGCAGAGCTTAGGTGAAGGCGATTACTTCTGAGATCATATACCTTATATCATAGACAGCCAAAGCACAGACAGCAAAAACCTCACATCTTGTCCTTCCAACTGGGGAATCCAAGTCAGCGAGTGTAATTATAACCCGGTTACTTTCTCACGTATCCTGAAATATTGGAGCTGAGAAAGATATCTGAGCCATATTACATACTAAGATCAAATTAAAAAAAAACCAAACTTCTCTTTTTCTTTTTTCTAACTCTTACATTGTGTAGGAGGGAATTTACTAGTTGCACCGGATAGTATGAAATTTGCATTTTCCTGGCCTTAGAAATTAGTAACTGAAAGATCTATTTCCCATCTCTAGTTTCTTTGCTATGAAGGATAGCCATTCATTTTCTTACACCCACTGCTTAATCCTGCCTGCTACAACACTGGATTTCAACACAGGTGGAGTTGCTTGCTTTCTCAACTGGGAAGTAACATCTGGGTTCACTTTGGAAGTTCTTGTATGATCCAAGCATAAGTTGCTATGTAATTGCTTGCAAGTTTTTGGGTTTTTTTCCCAGTAAGGACTGGATTATTTACCAGATTTGCTTACAGACCCTTGATCTCCAGATGTCTATACACACATATAGAAGCTCCATCATTAACCAGATAGATAAAAGCCTGTTCTCTTTATTTTTCAGAGTGCTGGGTATTAGCAAGAGTGAAATAAATCCAAATCTTCTCAACATTTTGGAAAGAGACCATCTCTGTTATACAAAACAGAAATAACAGAGATAAAGTCTGTTTCTATTTAAAAGTAGACTGAAATTTAGCAAAACATCATTTCAGGACAATGTGGAACTAGAATGTTACAGTCTAGGAATCCTAGAATAGCCTCATTTTCACACGTGTTCTTTGTGGCTTGTATGTCCAATTTATTGATAGAATTGATACAGCAGCAGCAGATTGTAGTGATGTATTCTTCCGTGCAAACAAATTGCAGTTACTTACCTTTGGTTTAATAAAGACATGATAAGTGAAAATGGATATGAATTTAACTCTTTTCATAGTCGTGGAGTTTAAGTGCAGTTGACATCTACTCTGGAATATCATTGTAATCCCATGCAGACAAATGCATTTGAAACCTTAATTTCCCCAAAGATGCTGACCACCCATTTCTGTCTTCCCAGGTAACTCTGTATATCCTGCACACCTTCAAAAGTCAGCTCATGAATTCATACGTCCATGTACCTACTAGTCAGACAGTCAGTTTGTTATGAGTGTGAATGGAGCTTGGTTTGGTGCAGGAATGAGCAGAATTAATCAAAGAGTGTTTTCTATCAGACATTTGTCTAGTAGAATGCTATCAAGTTGACTGGAAACAGTTGGAATCCAACCAGTGGACTTTAATATCCTTTTCTGAATTAAACAAATATTAGTATCACAGTTATAAATATGGCAGTGAAGGAATATTTGGTTTATTTGTAATAAATCTGGAGTAGCTCTACATGCATATGCCTGTTTATGGAATTCATCTCACCTAGAGATATACCTTTAAGCATGCCTTCGTTTCTGTCTTCCATCTTAGTTTCTTCTCAATAGGGAGGGGGAGGAAAAAAAAAGTAACAGGTATTTTTACAGAATGGTTCATGTGAGTATCTTAGACATCTGCTACACGATGAGATGAGTTATGCCATAGAAGTGCCCATTTTTTCCTTCCTTTTCCCTATTCAGGATGTGTAGAATGATAAGCTCAGGAGGCTGCAGCCAGGGCCTGTCCCTCTGGCCCTGAGCCAGGTGGGCAGAGAAGACCTAGAGATGGTAGCCGAGTTCAACCAAGAGTCCGGATGACCAGGAAAGTTCATGGTGATGAAGCAGGTATGAGGTCAAGCTGAGAAGTCAGCCTGCGGGTCAGAGTCAGGATCAGGCCTGGTGAGGGTAACCAGGGACAGAGACAGTCCAGTGCCTACTGGGCAGGCCCAAAGTGACAAGATAGGTCCAGGGTCAAGCTGGGAAGTCAGTCCACGGGGCAGGGTCCAGAGCAATGGAGTCTGCACGCTGAGCTGAGCTGAGCTGAGCTGAGCTGGAGATCAGTGCTCCTCTAGGGTAGCTCAGAGAGAAACTGAAGGCCCAGGGTTGAGCTTAAATGGGGCTCCTGGGCCCATGGGCAGGAGGTGCAAGTGGCTGCCTCAGGCGAGGATGATCAGGCCCATTAAGGCCTATTAGTGCCCTCAGACCCTGGAAACAGTAGTAATTGAAATGCTCACTAGCATATGTAATTTTGATTTAAGAATTCAAAGAACTGGGAAATGTTACTACCTCTTTAAGATCTGTCAGAGACTATTTCTTCTGTTTCCAGTCTCATTTAGCCTACTTCCCACTAACAGCTCTTGAACATTGATACCTATGTATTTCCCATTATTAGACTGTGACTTAGTGGCATTCATAGTGCTCCAGCTTCACACTGGAACAATCTAGGTAGATAATGTATGTTACAGCTGGTTTGGGATAACACAGACAAGTGATTACATTTCAGAATGGCATGTTGGATGAAATCAGTACTGTCCTCGTTGACCAAAGGAAGTAAGCTGTTCACCGCTAGCGGGAGCATATGATCATGATCGGTTTTTGCCAGTTGTTCTCCAGAGCGTATCAAGACAAGATTGCTTACCTAATGTGAACAAATATCTGAGCAAAACGGCAGGAGAAAATTACACCACAGTAACTGAGTTCCTCCTCCTAGATCTAATCAACAAGGCAGAAGCACAGCCCACTCTCATTGTAATGCTTTTAGTTATTTACCTGATGACTGTAGTTGGAAGTCTGGGCTTGACCGCATTAATAAGGATTGTCTCCCCAAACCACCCTCCCAAATAGCTTTTCCTTAGCCATTTGGCAGTCTTAGAGCTCTGCTGCTCAGGCATCATCCCCAGGACTGTGGCCAGTCTCTTAGCAGAGAGCAAAGCTGTCTCGTTTGGTGGCTGTGCTGCCCAGATGTACTGTTTCTCTACATTTTGCAACAACGAATGTTTCATTCTGGCTGTGATGGCATATGACCAGCTGGAAACCACTGCTATACAAAGCTGTCATGTCATGAAGCCTCAGCATCCAGCTGTGACTTGGTTCTTACTCTTGTGGGTCTTTAATCTCAATGATACACAGCAGCTGTGCCTTTTGGGTGTCCTTCTGCCATTCCAGCATCACCAGTCACTTCTGTGGTGTGGTACCCCTGATCTGTGGTATCTCCTGCTCTGACATCAGGGTTAACAAGATCATCCTCGCAGCATTTTGCATCTTAGGTGACATCTTCGTCATACTGGAGGTACGCATTTTGCTACATCTACATCATCTCTGCCATCCTGGAGTGTCACTTCAGCAAGGGAAGGCACAAAGCCTTCTCCACCTGTGCATCCTGTGCACTTGATAGTTTTTGCCATATTCTTTGGCACTCCAGCTACACACTCCACAGCTCTGGCTCCTTGCCTGACCAAGACCAGGTGATATCTGTGTTTTATACAATGGTAAGCCCCACAGTCTACAGCTTGAGGACCAAGGAGGTCCTCAAAATGAGGCACTGAACAGACTGTTACATGGAGAAAAGTGTTTGTCAGTCAATAAAACCTCCAAAGGAGTTGGAACAGGTGCTTAAAAAATTAAAATGATGAGTACAGCTGTTCATGGATGAATTTATTCTGAAATAATTGCTCGTTATGCAACAGAAGTAGGAGAAAAGTGAATGCAGAAGTGAAGAAAGAAATAACTGTACTATTAAAGACTTTTCTGTAAGAGCAAGAGCTACAGCTTTACTGTGAGAAAGTACAATTGTGACCCTTTTGAAGGCGATTAGTTTCACCTAAGTTTTTACTTTCAAGTTTGATGCCTTGAAGACATCCCAGCTTTGTTTTCAACTGTTGCTAACTAGTACCAGTTCAGCAGTATCGCTTCCATGTTCTGTTTCCATTCCCTTACCTCATACATCCTTGTAGTCTTTTTTTTCCTGAATCCCAGTCTGAAGGTGATCATTAACCTTTTAGCAAAAGTGGGTCGCATTCATCAGGCACCTTAGACTGTTTACAGTATTAGTGATGTGGGCGACTCGAGTCCTCGATGCAAGAACAAAGTTACCACACAGCAGGTGGTCCTGAGGGACAGCCTACCCTCTTTTGTTGTGGGTGAACATCCTTGAACCAATTCACATGCATCGCAGGCTAAAAATGTGCACACAGAAGAATTTTTTACAAATGCTGAGGCTGGGATTCATCTTACCTAAGTTTAGACTTCTGTTAATGAGCTGCCAAAGCATAAACCAAACTTGTAGGCTCTTTCTATAGCTCATGAAGGCAAATAAAAGTCTGTTTGCCTCCATAGTTTGATCACACCTGTCTCTGTCTCCCTTGAAAGGTATATACTTATATCTATGAATTACAGGAAGAGTGTAGAGTGACCAGCTCAGGTTTATGGAATTAAGTCCACGTTAATGCAGCTTAATGCTGCCCTGAGTTCTGGTTTTGGATCACATTCCATCTGACTCAGGGAGCTGGCTTGTAGAGAACAAAAAGCCACTGGCTTCAGTAGAGAAAGACTTCAGTCACATGGCCATGGAAGTAGCACAGAGAAGGAAACGGAACCTGCTATAACACTGCCTCAATACACAGAGTTATTAGACAAATGGGTGTAAGACCATTTTTCCCTATCCTTCGGAAGGACTGCAAGTAAAGGTCCCATAAAAAGCTACACTCTCTCTCACTGGGGGTCATCACTCAGAGCAACCCATTCTGCCCATCCTGAACCACTCAGAGCCCTTAATGTGTAAACGTAGTGTCTGAGGAAGAAATATGTTCCACTCTTCCATATCCATAGATTTATCATTAAGACTGACAGGTGCTATTAAACAATAACCAGTCAGTTCCCAGAGCAACTCTGGCAGGATCTAGAAGTACAAATTTTCTGCAAGCAAACATTTTCATGCTTCCTAGAATACCATGGAGGTTTCAGATATTCCTGACTAAACTGTGAGAGAGGACTACAGCAAAGAAAGATAAATAACCCAGACAAGCAATACCTGTTGATCTACTTTTAACCCAGCTATCTCCTGAACACCACGGCTTTCACGGAGTCTAGACGAGAACTCCGGAAGCCATTACATTGCCAGTCTAATCCAGTCTGGAAGAGGACTCGGTCCAATGCAAATACATTGCAGACCTCATGGTGCAGCCCAAAGAGACGAGCTTCCCTCGCTCGTCATCTTACACATGGCACTGCACATTCATTGTCCCGGGAGTCGCCCCCACTCCACAACACGAGCAGCCACTGTAAGCACAGTCTAACCGGGGCTGCGTTACCTGGGACATTTCTGCCTGCCTAAGCCCCACTGATGACTTTCCCTGCTAGGGACAGTCAGAGCAGATCACTCTTCAGCTGAGTAACCCAATTCAGCTCTCTGCTCTGAAGGCCAACAGTTTGTCGAACAACCTCTAAGCCCTCGAAGTAGCACAAGAAAGCTAGCTTTTCTGGCAGGTAGAGATGTCCTTAAACTCATGCCAGAATCAGAGGAAGGGTCTTTGTTCATATGTCTCAAAGGCTCCTCAGCTTCCCAGAACAGCTGTCTTCATCATCTTATCATAAAGTAATTTCAGTAAGTGTCCAGTGATATTGCAAGAGCAGAGAGAGGTTAATGGCAAACTGTTTACTAAAGCACGATATCTATGTCAACATCTTCCAATAGACCATTATTTTTCTTTTCTTCAAAAGAGTTAATTATTCAAGGATCTTAGAAGAAAAATATATGTGGGATTAGGTGCAAGTGCAAAGGCAGTGTTAAGGCAGAGGCACCAGAACTCTAAGCAAATCACCAGCGATTACCTACTTGAAGAATTTTCTATCTGCATTTGAAGAAAAATCTACCCCGATGGATGGACACATAATCTGAGCCTGGATGGTCCACAGATGAACAGGTTATCACAGCAAAATATATGCTCCACCGGTGAGCAGGCTGCCTGAAACTAGATGGTCCATGAGACAAAGAGGTTATCTAACAAAGGACACGAGTCCAAGGGTAGATGTGTTATTAGAGACAACAGGAGTCTTCTGTGGAAAAACCAGCTAACTGTGTATCAGGACTGTGCATTTTAATGAGAGGAAGAATTATCAAGTTTGGTCATAATTAATAACAGAGCTGGATTCACATTCAGATGGCATACTTAAACTCCATGGAGTTGCACTGCAGTTCTTCAGAGTCAGATAAGCAGAACTGATTACTCTGATATCTTACACTGTACTGCTATTTACATGAATATGGTCTTATTATTATTAAAAGAATTTATATTCAAGTTTGCAGTCTAAAGCTTTGTTAAGCTTTGTTTGTGAGTTGATAGGGACAGACATGAACAGGGTTTGCTGAATTTGCTAGGATACTTATGTCATCAGTTTCACTAGTAAAAAGTACTAAGGGCAGGAATGAGACGGGCATGTCCTATAATCAATGACAACAAAGACACCCTTAGAGGATGATTCCTTCTGCTTCTCACACTTATCTTAAGATGGGATGAATTGTCCTCTGAAGGTGATATTGCTTCCTTTGTCTATAGGGGGAGCCTAGAATAGATGTTGACTGGACCCCTAACCAAGGGTAGGGGAAATTAATTCACAGAAAGATTCTTCATTACAGTGCATCTGCTGAGACTCCTAATTAAGGCCTGGTGTCTTGCAGGAGATCTAATTTACAGACATTAGACTGCATCGAGAGTCATAAATACACCAAGTACTTCAGTAACACCATTTTTCTGAAGAAAGAATTCTGAAGCAGCAAGCTGAGTGTTAGAATATCACATTTCATATTGAAGTTGTTTCTCAGCGTGTCACTCCACTAATGTTTCACAACGCCCAGGCTGCAGGTCAGCTGCAACATATAGGGAAAAGAAGGAGCTGTTGCTCTAAAGGCAGTACTGAATTGCATAGTTCTGCAAACTTCTCAGCAAATAACATTTATCTGGGCAGGTGGAGCAGGGAGGGGCTCTATTGCAAGTTTGAAGTCCTAAAGTTTTTCTATTTAGACAAATCTTCTGATTTGTTTCAGTAAGATGTCTTTGTAGTGAAGAAGGAAGCTACTCACTATTACGAAGGTACATGAAATGTTTGTAGCTTTTGAAATAAGAGTTTATTTCTGGGATCAATACTGCCTAAAATATCTCGCACCTTCATGCAAGGAAGGTAGGCCTATTTCTTCGTTTTAGAGATCAAAAAGATCATTTTCAATCTGCAGATAGAATCATAGAATAATTTAGGTTGGGAAGGATTTCTGGAGGTCATCAAGTCCAACCTCCTCCTCAAAGCAGGTTCAGTCAGATCAGATTGCTCCGGCCCGATCGTGTTGAATTTTAAATGTCAGCACAGATGGAGATTCTACAAATTTGCACCTAATCCAGTGTTTGATCACTGACGTTGGGGCAGGAGAGGGAAATTTCCTCCTTTAGTTTCCCAAGTAGTCCATGGAAGAGAGCAACCTGTTGATAGCAAGCTCGTTGAAGCCCTTTTCTGAAAATTAGCTGGGCTAGTTGCTGTGCTTTAGGGCAGAAAATGTTGGGTAGGTTGGAGATAAACAACAGCCAACTATGCAAGGACAACTCAGTGTGTAAAGGCAGTCTGGTCTTTTGTGCATCTAAGCAGGGTAAGCATTTTCCTCACTTAAACTGTGTACCTAACCATTATAGGCTGGTTTTAATCCTGCTCTCTGCTTCTTGAAACGGGCAAGTACTTCTGAAGATTTGGCTCAAGCAGGGAATAAACTGGCTTGGTACCTACAGTACCTACCCTTGCCTTTCTGGATGAAACAGGTCAGTAAGAGAATAGTTTTGTACATATGCAATACCTTGAAGCCTATGCTAGAAACAGACCTCAGCAAGAACTGAAACCTCCATTCAGTCACCTACATGATAAGAACTCCGCTTTGAGAGCGTCAGCCAGGTTACTGGTAACCTCCAATAGATTAACAATAATTTTTCATGTGAGGTGAAGCTGGTAGAACCTTTACAGGGATGACTGATTTAGTGCTTGACACCTTTCATTCAAGAGAGGAAACTCTTACTTTCTTCTGCCAGGATGTGGATTTGTTATTTGTATGTTTACAAGTTGCAGTCCCAAAGGTCAGGGTGGTGGAGGTCCATGTAATTAAGGCAGGTCTTACCAAGTTGGCACAGCTGCAGCCTAACCATTATATTCCTATTTCAGCAAGGCTGAACGGGGGCTGCTTTGTCCCATTAATGGACTTATTGGCCCATACTGGGCTCTAACTACCCTGCTACCAATGCCCGGGGGAGTTAGCTAATAGGTAAAAAATGTATTGGTGATTGCAATACAGGAAGAATGATGTCTGAACTAGTGTCAAGACCATGTATCTTCAGGAACAAGCGGGCCATTGCCCTTGGAGTGCGCCATTTGCATGATACTGTACACCCAACCCTGGCCACGAGTGAGGGGAGAAGAGTGCTCCATAGATGTCCTCAAGAAAAGCAGACTTTTTTCCTTAAAAGAGGAGAAAGAGGGCACACAAAAACCATTGTAGTGCCAAACTCGGACTTGTGTTTCACAGTGCTGCTGTTGCCTTTTGAATAAATTATTTTATCTTTCTGCACTTTCTTTTCTCACCTGAAAAATAGGAACAGTACTCCCTTGTATCACAAGTCATTTCAATGCGTAATTAAAGAAGTCTAGTCAGAAGCTATGATGAAAATGCGCTGTACTTCCTTGTGGCTACTGAGACAATCCATTGTGTGTTGCCAGTTTCCCATTACTTCTAGGTGTTGAACCAGTTTCCTGTCGGGAGATAATATGAGTGTGCTAGCAACATGCCTGAGAGGAATCACTGTGTGGCCATTGAGTTTATCCTCTCTGGACTAACAGAAAGCCAAGAGGTGAAGGTAACCCGCTTTTTTTAAGCACATTAATAGGGAATCTTGGAATGATCATGTAGATGAAGGTTGATCGCCCGGCTTCACACACTGTGTGCCTTTCCCTCAGTAACTTGGCTTCTGTGGATTTCTGTTACTCCTCAGCTATCTCCCAAGGTGGCTGGTGAACTCTTCAGCAGTGAGGAGAGCCACTTCAGTCAGTGCCTGTGTGGCACAGCTATTCACTTGTCTCCTCATGGCTAGTGTGAAGTGTCTCCTGCTGGCAGTAACGACATATGACTGCATGTGGCTCTCTGTAAACCTCTCCTTCATGCAACTGTCATGTCCCCAAAAGCCTGTACACAGATGGTAATCATCTCCTATTTCACTGGCTTTGTCCACGCACTTGCGCAAACTATCTCCACCTTCACATTCTCTTTCTGTGACTTTGGTGTTATCGGTCATTATTTCTGTGACATACCCCTAGGATCCAGCTTTCATGCTCTGACACCTATAGCAAAGAGATGGTACTTCACATTTTTGGTGTGTTTCGTGGCACCTTCACATCTCTGGCAATTCTAATCTCCTCCATCTACCTCATCTCCACCACCCTGAGGATCCACTCCTCCAAGGGCAGATGCAAAGCCTTCTCCACCTGTGCTTCCCATCTGAGAGCTCTCTTCTTGTTTTATGGGAGCACCGTTTTTATGTGCGGTAGCCCAATATGCAGCTACTCATTGGACTGAGGTAAATGGGCCTCTCTGTTCTCTACAGTGGTGACTCCAGTGCTGAATCTTATCAGCTACAGCCTAAGGAATAAGGAGGTGAAGGATGCTCTGAGGAGAGTTTTAGGTCATATTAGAGAAACTTCAGCAGACTTGTTAGAAAGAGAACTTTGTTTGGGGAAAATTTATCAAAACCTTGGTACAAAGAGTAGGACTTCCAAGGAAGCTTTGATCAGCTTCCAAGGGTGAGATTCAGAAAGGTACTTAATTGTTAGAAGTGGTTTTAGGTGGACTTTTAGCTGGTTGTATCTGCAACTTCTATCTTGAAAGACTGTGTTCCTCTGCTGCTGAAAGCTGGAGGAATCCTGACTTTTAACTTGCAAGTTCCAAGCACAAACAGGACTCCTGCCTGAGGAGTGCGTGGCACAGAATTGCAGTTCTCTGTTCTATTAGGAACGTTTGCTCATGTAGGAAAACCACCGGTCCGTCAAGATGAGAAAAAGCTTTCAGAGAAGTAACAAGAACTTATTCCTGCTTTTCATCTCTACATATCAGCAATCCACTTGAGGCAACTGAGTGAACTGGTGGTTATTTTAAGGACATTGGACATAATTTGAAAGTTAATCAAGCTGCAGTGTTCTTTCACTTAAAAAAATGACAGAATAAGATGGTAACTTACCAACTACATGTCTGTCATCAATGTGATTTTGAGAATAAATGACCAATCATTTCTGGGAGATGAGAAAGTTGGGAAAGGCTTTGGAATCCTTCTATCGATTCAACTAAGCTAGCTCTAAGGATAGGTGTTCTATCACTAGTAGATGTTTCATCCCTTCTGGCTGAGTTTACAAATGCTGTCCCTCAGTTGGCAGAAGGAGTTGAAATCTTTATTGAGCTGAAAGTGACAGAATTAATCTCAGACAGGTGAGAGGTTCCTGCCTCTGCATAAGGTTTACAGTCAAAGGGGGATGGAAAGAGGTCTTGCGGATTCCCTTCGCAAGCCTGTTAGGGCTGTTATTTCCCCTGACTTCCTCTCCTTAAAGCTGTGCATAACTATAGCAAAGATTGTGTCCTATGATCATCTATGGCACCCTAAAGAAGGATTTTACAAGTCTCTTTCTTTCAAACTGCTGCCAGCATATTTTACAGAGAGGTGATATGACTGCAAAACATCATTATTTTTGCCCAAAGACACACGGCTGGGGAGAAAACTTATCTTCAGTATGTTATAGTCTGAATTTTGATCAAGTAGTGATGATTAAAGGCCATCACTATCTCAGAAGCCGTTTATCTCAGTAACGCTAAAATTAGCATATGCACGGGGTAGTAAAAGCATTTGGACTATATGCACTATTATCCCACTGGCCTGACGGTCCTAAAATGCAGGAAAAAGAATGTGAAAATGTAGCCTTTTGGTCCTGCTAGTTGTCATCTTTCTGTTGCTGCAGAGCCTGAAGCTCAAGGTTTATCTCTTGTTTCTGATTATTAAGTATCATCAGATATGTGAAGTTCACTGTTTTTACACGTATCAATATTGTGTTGTTCTTATCTTGGACAGAGAAGTGAGATTTTTAAATCAGATTTCTGAGTTGTCCAAAATTGTCTCTTTCAGTGGACTCCCAGCTCAAAGGAAGGAAATAGCTTGAAAAGAAATCACAGGCATCATTTTACTTTACTGTGTATGTTTACAGGTCTCTGGGAAGAGCAATGTACAATACTACTCTTCCAGAAAAAGACAGGTAGATCACCATCAAAGAGCTTCCCTGCACAGCAAAGAGTCATGTCTGCACAACTCTCTCTGCGTTGATGTTTAAGATGGTCAAAGCCATCTAGAGCTAAGCATCAGCAGAACCGGCAGCATGTTTCAATCAAGAATCACAATCTCAAACCTAAATATGCTTTCTGACAAATATCATCAAAAAGAACAGATTTTCATAAGCCCTGCATTCATCTAAGCCCTGCATTCACCTATCCCTTAGTCTCCACCTCGAGAAACCCAGACAAAATTAGGGAATTTGAAATGTTAAAGAGCTGCTGTCTCTTCAAATCTACAGTTTGTTTTTCTAAGAAAGCCTTCTGATCCAACATCCAGAATCCTGTTCCTCTTCTTTCCTTCCCCAAATCTCAGTTCCAGGAGGAGATTTGGGAAAATCCCTGCCTTGAATCACTTGTCATGACAGCAATGCTAAAGTAAGTCTCTTTGTGGTAGAACAGCATTGCCCAGAGTCAGGAGGTCCTAGGGGCATTTGGGGGGTTCCCTGCTGCAAACAGTTGAGGAAAACTCGATGAATCAAGAACAGTACTGTTAAGAATTTTAGGGAAATTTTCAGTGTTCAGCTAGGAATTAGGTTATATCGTATGGAGTATGGAGAGATATTGGATCCCCATATTTCCACTGAGATACCTATTCCTCAGACTTTTATAGTGTAAAGCACCAGACGACTGGCCAAAGTATGAAACTTTATCCAGTCTCTAAATAAAGCAGTGAAAAATGTCCCAATAATTAAGCTGGATTGTGGCTCCAACATTGACTATGGTATTTAACCGTGCTTGGATTGCTGCTCTGACAGATTACAAAGCTCAGCTATGGCATAAGGTCAAGGCCTTGGAAAGGTGTTAGCAGAGCTCCTTTAAATGAAGCGTTCCCAGAGACACCAGGTTATTGCTGTCTTCAGCAGCTCTCTCAAGTTGAGGCACCTCATGTCAGCACACCAATATATGTGAGATGAAACCTGCTTGTGCTGTGCCATCCTGAAGGATTTGCTTTCTCTTGGAAGCTTAGCACCACCATCACTTTTTTTGTGTAGAAACGTGAGCAGACACCACTCTCTGAAGCTCGTAGGAGCTAGTGGGAAAGCATAACCTCTCAGAATACTTAGTTATTCCTCCTAATGCCAGGAGAAGCCTGGAACTGAGACTTACACAGCTCTAAGGTGTCTAAAGGTAAAAGCCACAATACCACCTCAAATGCTTGGGTTTGACTGGTGACAATATCCTCACATCCTTTTGACTGACAATTTCCAAAGAAAGATGAGAGCTACATATAACTTTGAATTTAGTTTCAGTTCTATTCTGAACAGCCATGCTAAAAATAGAACAACATTCCTGAAAAGTCCCTCCTGAACACTTCTCTTTGCCTCCCCATGGTTGAGATGGACCCCAAAGAGCTGTGCTATGTAGCCCACAAAAGAGATGGTCTTCTTTTCAGCAAGAAGGTCATAAATGAGTTTGGGAACTGTGACAGTAGAGTAACTGATATCTACAAAGGAGAAGCAGCTCAGGAAGAAGTATGGGGTGGGAGAGTCCAGCTGTTGACTGTTCTGTATAGTGATGATGATAAGCAGGTTTCCAAGAATAATAGTGGCATAGAAGACTAAGAAGAATGTGAAGCATACTTTTGCTAATGCATCATCTTGTGTGAGTCCCTGGAAGATAAACTCCATCACATTTTTTTTGTTCTTCATATACGTCACGTAGACAGGACCTGAAGCACGGAATAAAGCCACCTGTGATGGCATTAGAAACACAGTGTTATCAGTACACATCCATATCGATCACTGGTATGTTCAATATCAATGTATTCCCTTTTATGCCTTTTGGGGAAAGTTTCCTTTCAAAGTCAGTGCTTCTCTCAAGGAATGACAGTTGATGTCTAACTCAGAATGTATTACTGAAGTGTGTAATAGCGAGCTCCGTTTATTTATTTGAGGGAGTTGGTGGAAATATCCTCCAGATTCATATTTCTGATCTTTGCCCCTTTTAAAAAGGAAGACTAGTCACTAGGTTGCCTAAACATCCACTTTTGAAGTGTTGATTTGGAAATGAAAAACTGACTGAGAAGGATAGTGCATGTTACCATTTGAGTCTCAACACGTTAGTCATGCCCTAAGGAATTCTGCTCAAGCAGTGAACGTACCTTCTTTTTCAACCCTCTGAAGGAATTCAACAGAACTAGTCCTTACTATTGCTCTCTGACTCTGACAGAATGTCCATACATTTTTGTGCAACCATCAGTATTCACATCATGACACAAGGCAGCTGGCTAATTAACATCACTTCAACTATCAGTGTAGATCCTTCTGGAGGAGGTAAAGTGGACACCTACCTCATGTCTGTTTAGCAGAGATGTGCCTTTAGGCACAAACTGTCTTTAAGGCGCCCTAAGTGAAATCAGACCATGTTCAAGGGATGCCAGGAAACCTGAAGCAGGAGAGTCATTGTCCTATATGTGCTGTACTGGGCTACATCTTGTGTGGATTGGTTCCAGTTATTGCTCATGAGTTTCTGGGTTGCGACCTCAGTCTCCAAAAGAGCAGGCTTGTATTTCCTCAGACCACCTTTCCTACAGTACATGGGTGAATACTGGAGATAATCTGCATTAACGATGTGTTAGTAAGGTTTTTGTACACCTCAGCCAAGTTCTGGACTATGGAAATCCCCATAAACACACCTGTGATGCCACTGGGGTAATCACAGAATCACAGAATCGCTGAGGTTGGAAGGGACCTCTGGAGATCATTTAGTCCAACACCCCCTGCTTAAGCAGGGTCTCCTAGAGCATGTTTCACAGGATTACGTCCAGGCGTGTTTTGAATATCTCCAGAAATAGAGACTCCACAACCTCTCTGGGCAACCTGTTCCAGTGCTCGGTCACCCTCACAGTAAACAAGTTTTTCCTCATGTTCGGACGGAACTGTCTGTGTTTCAGTTTGTGCCCATCGCCTCGCGTCCTGTCGCTCGGCACCACTGAAAAGAGTCTGGCCCCATCCTCTCGACACCCTCCCTTCAGATACTTGTACACATTGATAAGATCTCCTCTCAGCCTTCTCTTCTCCAGGCTAAACAGGCCAAGCTCTCTCAGCCTTTCCTCATAAGAGAGATGCTCCAGTCCCCTAATCATCTTTGTAGCCCTTCGCTGGACTCGCTGCAGTAGTGCCACATCCCTCTTGTACTGGGGAGCCCAGAACTGGACGCAGTACTCCAGATGTGGCCTCACCAGGGCTGAGTAGAGGGGGAGGATCACCTCCCTCGACCTGCTGGCAACACTCTTCCTGATGCCCCCCAGGTAATAAATACACTGCTGCTGAATCTCCTTTACTCACCAACACCCTTGTATTCACCTTTGCTGCACTCCAGTGCAGTTTGCAAGTATCACTAGTGTTCAGTTTCTACATTGAAAAGATAGACGGCAAGAGCTGCATAACAATGTCCTCAATACTGGCAAGTCCTTTGGGGCCTTAATCCTGTTCCACAATCACAGGTCAATCAGTTCTTTCTCACGAGATCTCTGCCTCTTCCACCCTCCAACTTTAGCAGCAGAGGAAATATTCTTTCGTGTCTCCGTCCCTATCTCCATGCCACTCCATGGGCAGAGGGAAAGCAGTGTGGGGAGGCCCAAAGCGTGTGTGTTAAGAGCATTGTTGCCACGATGTGTACAGCTAGAGGGGACAAGTTAAGACTGAGTACACAGGAAGTGCTGCAGCTACCTATTGACTCCTTGACTCTGTAACACCAGAAACTTCCTTTTGACAGATGTTTCTGGAAATGGCATATAACTGAAAAATAAGCAAAGAAGACACCAATTAAAACAAAGGGTAAAAAAAATGGAGTTCTTTCTACTTCATAAAATGTACCTCACAAAAGTCACTCAACAATAATGTCTCTTTTCAAAGGCAGGATTTCCTGCTATTCTCCTCTGATGACCTTCTCGGACCACTTTAGGCGGTTTCATCAAAACCTCTCGGCTCCAAACTGCTTCTTATGTGTCACGAGAGCAGTCCACACCTCTGCCAGGGCTGAAAACTACAGAGGATGAAACGGACAGCCTGAATGTCTAGCTCCATTTCTCATTCTGCAAAAGCAACTTCCAAGAGCATCTGCAAGAACAACTCTCTCTCTCCAGATGGGGAAGTTGTGGCAGAAATATTTCAAGTAAATTGCACAGCAGAAGCACAAGCTTACCAGAAGCAATGAGATCCCAGAGGCATGTGAAGTTTTCTTTGTCAGAAAGAATCAGTGGACGGGGAGCTAAAATATATATTTTGGACAGCTATTAGAGTAATCTCTACAGGGTGACTCTGGAGCGTGATCACCTAGACCATGTCACATTGCGTGGGGGTTTGTTTGCTTTCTTGCTTGCTTTCCAATGCTGTCCAGATAAATGGACTTCGTTTAGTATTAGCTATGTGCTTCTTTTGGAAACACTTCTATTTAAAATCAATGTCATGGCTGACCATTTCCAAGATTTTGTGTTCACATTGCCCTTGCAATCAAACATTTTTTGAGTAAAGATGTCTCTTACACGTGTCAGATATTTTTTCCCTTCTAAGCCAATATTTCACATATGCTTTCGTATTTCTTATTAACTTGTTCTTACCATTGCATGTTTGCAGCATAAATAAATATCATAACTGTGCTATATGACTGTTATCACTTAGACATCTGATCTGTACAAGTTTGAAACAAGAAGTAAACGAGGAAATTATTTCAAGACTTTAAAAATGTTTGTGGTCAGGCCTCACT
The DNA here is from genome assembly GCF_036417845.1 of Apteryx mantelli. Taxonomy (NCBI): domain Eukaryota; kingdom Metazoa; phylum Chordata; class Aves; order Apterygiformes; family Apterygidae; genus Apteryx; species Apteryx mantelli. The sequence continues at coordinate 1,269,796 of NW_027118784.1, read as the reverse complement.
ACTTGCCAGGTATTTTTACTCAGGCAATGCAAAATATAGAAGCAGCTGGTTAGTCCTAATAGTGAGTCATTATAAGAATGTGGACCAATGTGTAGAGGAATCAAATGTTGTTGTTGCTGTTGACACCTTCCATAAACTATGGTCCCACTGTTGCCTGCTAGCATCCAGCACCCGGAAGAGAAATCAGAAAAATCATGGCGTTCTTCCCCAAAACATTAAAAGAAACCCAAACAAACAGTTTTTAAATTATAAGCCTTAGCTTGAACTGGCCGTGTGCCCTAACCCCTCAGCAGTTGCAGTATGAAGGGGGTCAGTGGGCCCCATCTGTCTTTCTACCTGCCCCACCTACGGTGAGACAGACCAACCTCTGAAGGCGCCTGTCCCTCTCTGTTGACAATGGTGCTGAGCTCGACAACTGTCCTTCATTGCATGAAGAATTTAGACTGCTACAAATAGGTGGGGATGGTCCCACCTTTAGCTGTGTCCACAGAGTGTGAATGCTGGGTGAGGGACATGCTGGCCCGGGCCTGAGGGACACTATCCCTCTAAGCCTTGAGAATCAGGGTTTATCCCAGTTCCGTCCTGCTGGCTGCCATCCACATAACTCACCATGGTGAGGAGAAGACACTGAGACGTCCGCAGTGTACTGGTGCGCGCCTGTGAAATGGGAACCCACTCTGCCAGCCCCTGCATAGAGCAGAGGACATTCGGGGAAGCAGAGCATTTCCGACATTGTCCCAGGGTTTGGTCCGTAGATCTGCCGCTCTCCTGTGCAGGGAACACCTTCTTATCTTGAATCTCACTTAAGCCATGTTAAGGTGCAACACAAGTGCAAGCAAGTGTTTATAGGGAACGTGAAGTGAAGGAAGAAAAAAGAAAGTGCTTTAGTTACTTTCAGAGTGCATTACACAGATGTCTTTCTCCCTCACGCAGCTGATTTGCTCTTTTCCTCCTGGCAAGGTAGGAGTCAGGGTCCCGTGGCTCCTCGTGGCTCCTTCGTCCTTGTGGAGAACCTTAGCTGCTACAACTAACCTCCCTGTGGCAGTTTTGACCGGCTCTGAGATGATTTAATCTTCCATTTTCACATTTCTTCTCTTCCTTCCTGCAGTAGTAGCTGCTCCAGCTATTCCCTTGGAATACATGTTTCTTCCTTTGCCTGGGCCTGTAAATGTGCCCTGTTGGGCTAGGAGGCGTACAGACCTTGAGTACAGGAATTATTCCCAAACAACTCTTTTTTTTCATTGACACATAAAATTGTGCCCCCCAATGCTTTCTTTGGTGGCAACAACTTCCTATGGTGAGCAATTTATCTTCCACTTGGATCTTTGATTCTCTATTAGTCTAAACAGTAAAATGCAAAATCTGAGGCAGAGATGAAGGGCAGAGGGGATGGTTAGGAAGGAGGGCATTAGCGATAGGTGAACTACTGCAGAAAGGGAGAGAGTTGCACTGGAATGGGAAGGGGAGAAGCTTCTCCTCATATCATCTGCATCAGCAAATGACCCAGCCAGCATCTAATATCAGCAGTTTACTTGCTAACCCATGGATTCAGCATATGACAATGCAGTGCTCATAAGAAGGCATTTACTCCAAAGTAAAGGGGAAGGAAGCCTTTGGCACAATTGCTTCCAGCAGCAGGTGACCTTCCAGGTCTTGCAGACACCTTGGGCCATCGTTTCCTAGCTGAGTAGATTACAGAGTAGATGGAGTTTGTCTGACGGAAAGTTTATACCTGGGAGAGCTCGGACTAACGGGATGCTCTGCCTGGAACACATTTTAGTATTTTTGATAGCATTCATTTATTTATTTGCTGGTGTCTCAGCAGTGCTTGGAAGCCCCAGTCCTGGGCCTGTGCTATTCAAAAAGAGAACATAAAGGGAATCCCTGCTAGTCACAGAGTCTGCAATGCCATTCCAATCAAAACATGAACTTTCAGTGTCTTCCTAATTACTGCAACAGCTAAAACCAAGCTTTTCTTCAAAAGGGAGCTTTCAGTAAATTTTCCAAAATGGAATTATAGTGAGAGAGACTTGATTTTCTCAGCTCCTGAGAAAATGTTACCACAGTTCTACACCTCACCCTTTTCACTCCAGACTTTTCTATTCCACAGTTTTCTCATGGCACTTTTCATCTCCTCATTTCTCAGCGTGTAGATGAGTGGGTTCGGCAGGGGTGTGATGACAGTGTAAAACCCAGCTACCCGCTTGTCCTCTGAGAGATTGCTGGATGGGCATATGTAGGTGAATGTGCATGGCCCAAAGAAGAGAACCACCACAGTAATGTGGGACCCACAGGTGGAGAGGGCTTTGTACTGCCCTTCGGACGTTCGCCTTTTCAAGGATAACAAAATGACAATGTAGGACGTGACCAGGATGAAGAAAGAGACCACAGAAATCATTCCACTATTGGCAACGACAATGATGCCCGCAACATAGGTGTTGGTACAGGCCAGTTGTAGTAGGGGATGGACATCACAGAAGTAGTGGTCAATTTTGTTGGGGCTGCAAAAAGGGAGGCTAACGGTTATGAGGGTCTGCACCAGGGAGTGCACAAAGCCCCCCACCCATGAACCCATCGCCATCCAGCCACACACACGCCTGGTCATGAGGGTGGTGTAGTGGAGGGGTCTGCATATGGCAAAGTAGCGATCATAGGCCATCACTGTGAGGATGAAGACCTCAGCGCCACCGAAGATATGTAACCCAAATAGCTGTGCCATGCAACCCCCAAAGGAAATGGTTTTCTTTTCAACAAGGAAGTCAGCAATCATTTTGGGAGCTGTGACAGAAGAGAAGCAAAGATCTGCAATGGACAGGTGGCAGAGAAAGAAATACATGGGGGAGTTCAGACGTTGACTGCTAACTACAGTGACAACGATGAGCAGATTTCCTGCCACAATAACAATATAGAAGAACAAAAACACCACAAAACATATTTTCTGCACCCCTTGGTTCATTGAAAGGCCCAGGAGAATGAATTCCTTCACACTGCTTGCATTCTCCATGTTGATCAGTCGGGTGCCAATATGCAATATACAGCTTATACACCTGGGAAAACAAAGACAGACACATGATTCATCAGCATTTTTTCATTATTAGTAATGAATTCTATATCAGAAGTGGATACAAACCAAGAAAGATATAGCATTAGTATTAAGCTAATGAAGTGTTTAGTTTCTGTCATGGTTTTTTTCACAGCTATTTAATTCTCCACAGTACAAAGCTTCTGCCATGGCTTTGGTTGCATGGAGATCGGTGCACTCTGTGATATATTCCTTAATCCTGATCCTCCAGGATTTTGAAGGATTGTCTCCATGGCTGATAGCCTTCCATGCACTAAGGACAAGGCCAGAGTGTTCACCTTGGGCACTACAAGACAGATAATGCAGCATGTTTGCCCTCAGGGTAGACAAAGTCCCTGACAGCAATCTTTGTAAAATGGGTGTCTTTAAGAATACCTGGAAATATTGCTCAGAATGATGATTTCTTTTATAAGTACACATGATCTTTGAATTCTTGTTTAGAAGGGAGATGTAACCACATGCAGAGAAAAGAACTCTCTTGTGTATATACATTTTGAAACGTAAATATGAAATGTCACGGGCTGAAAAATGAGTTCTGGGAAGGTTATCTATCATGGAGGGGAAAAAAATTGCACATATGACTTAATGTAGTATTTCACATTGTTCTAAATCTCAGCATTGCTTCTATCAGAGGAAGGAAGAATGAAAGAGTCTTGTGAGATCTTCTGTCCCAGCATTGTACTGATTTTACCTAGTGTGATTTTTGATACGCTCTGCGTGATGCTTTCAAGGGTTAACTTAGCTTAATGAAGCTAACCTAACTAAACTCCTTCAACAGCCAGTATAAGTCTCTCTATAGGCTGATTTGGAATGACTAAATTAGGGTCCTTTGCAGAACCCTTTTTTCCTCCATTCACTATGAGGAGCTTAAGCAAATTAGCACCACCAGGTTAGAATGAACTTTAGAGAATAATCTCTTTTGGTCCCTGAAAGTAGCTCAGAGCTCAGAGCTCAGTCCCTTGAGTCTGGAAAGAGGATATACCGGTATGAAAGCTGACAGTCTGATGTATGCTTCTGGAAACGTGCACTGCAAAAAAAGAAATGCCTAACCAAGCTATCTCATCTAGCTTGTAGGAGTGAGCTATTTATCCTTCCCAAAGCCTGTGCTTTCAGAGTGACTGGCCTGCACAGACCCCCACAAACCCCTTACAGAGTAAGGCCAATAAATCATTGCTCTAATTTTTGTTTGCTAATTACACATGGAGCAGAATCTATTTTACTTGCTTGGTTCTAGGAAACCTGCATGCGTTCTCTTGGGACAGCAGCATAAAAGTCACAGATGAAGAAGCAAATGCTGCTTTTAGACTTACTTCTGGGAAAGTGTACTGAAGTGTTATTCTCTATTCTTATGCTCTTTCCCTATTATTTGTTTTTAGATGCTTGCAAAAAAAACAAGTTACTGGGCTTTGGATGAACCTTTTATCTCAGCCAGTATAACTGTTGTGTTACTCTTAGTCTATATTAGAGTAGATGTAAAAAAAATTTTTGAAATTGTCATATATGACAGCAGGGGCATGTTATAATACCAGAGACACCACACAAGTTCCAATATTCCCCTTTAATAATGACTTAGTCCTACTAAATATTTAGGGTGTTGAGCATACACAACAACAAAAGCATATTGAATAGAAATTTTGTTCACTGTTAAAATGGTAAGGGGCCCTACTGTGGTGGTCTCCAGCCGTAACCTCAGCAGTATAAATTCTACAGTAGTTGAAAAATCTAATAAAAATGCATTTCCTGTTCAACTCATGACAGAGGCTTCCTATCTTCTGATGCCTCCTGCAGAATACGATGAATATATGTTTCCTTTGCGATTAATCAGCATTTTCACCATAAACAAAATTACTCTTTACTTAATGTCAGACAAAAGCATAAGTCTTAGCTGAAACTTTGTGTGCGTTCTAAACAAGAAGTAGCTTTTCTTCAGGGGAGTAATTTATCTTGTCTCTGGGTCCTAAAAGTATCTTTATGTTTTATTACAGTTTTGAATACTTCAAAACACGGTTTGACTTTAATATTAAACTTAAAGACTAGAAGTCAAAATTTTAACTGGTAGAATTTTTCCTGGTTTACTAGGTTAACTTTTGGTACTTATCCTAGTGATGTTTTGGATGTAACCATTTAATTAAATTTATTAAAAATTAGGCTATGCATACACTCAGAAAATGTCTCTGTAGAAGTGTGATGTGCCAAGTAATATCTAGCTATTTCCATGCTATGGACTAAAATTATTATTAGGTGCTATTTTATTCTCTCAATAATAAACTTTTAAGATGACCAAAATATTCATCCTTAAAAATCTGAAACCAAAATCTGAGCTCAGAAAATCCTCTCTCACTTGAAAAGACTGGACCTTAGCTTTGCTCCTTGGAGACCTTCTCCTAGTTCATAACTTTAATGTTTGTAGGAAACAGAGGATTTTACCTTCTATATCTTATGGCAGAATTCTTCAGAATTCAACAACGGAGGAAACAAGTTTTTATAAAAATTGAAACTTTAGTCTCTGGAGCTTAATACAGAAGCATAGTTTTGCTCAGTTAACTTCTGCAAAAGTCACCTTCTGGTATCTCATGATTGTTCTTACTGGAGAGGCCAAACTTACTGGGGGAGAATGGAGGGATCAAAAATAGTCAGTGTTATCCATTTGCTTGGTCACTCTCTCCTATTTCATTTAAAGCTTTTTATTACTAGGCTTTTAAAGCCTTTAGCAAATTGCTAGGAATTTTAAGAAGTGATTACAATATATGTCCCATGTTGGGGGCAGAAGTTGCTTTTTCATGGTTATTTTTCTTTCTTTCTTTTTTCTTCCTACAGATTAAAGATGCTTCTGAAGTGATTGTATCATATATAGATTGTATCATATATAGATAATGCGCAGGGTTTCCACGCAAAAGGGGGAGGTGGGGGAATAAGTAAATATGAGAGAGAGAATTTGTCATTGTTAGTCCTTAAAAGAATGATTCACCACTGGATGTGCCCCTCTCAGTGAGAGAGCTTATGTCACCCACGTTTCTTTTGAGGGAGCTGCAGTTATGCAATGTTAATGGCAAAAAGACATTTCAGGATGGCTAGAATATGGCGTAAAGAGAGATTCTTCGTCTGCCGTCTGGTATAATGCTAATTTCCAGATCATCCTGAAAAACATCAGCCTGGTTAGGGGACCTTACTTCTGTAGGTATGCTGCTGATGATCTTGTGGGAGCTAATTCAGCAATTTGCTGACGGAGGTCAGAATAATTCAAAATTACGGATTCAGACAACAGGTAGCGCTCTGGCGGCTTAGAGACAAGATCGTTTGAAGGCATGGCTCAGGAGTGGCTCCTGTGTCCTGCGGCACTGAGATCTTCCTTTCTCTGATTAACTGTTTGCCCAAACCGAAGAAATGGGTATTTCAGCTGTAACCAGCAGTGAGGGATCCTTTGCAGCAGACACAGCAGCCAGGTAGAAGGGGGCATGAGTGAACTGACTGCCATTAGCTCCCATACGATTTTTCAAATTGCTGCTGTTTTCACCTTTTATAAAGGTTTGTATTTTCTCCTAGTTGCTTTCAAAAGACCGTTTGAATGCAGTGGTTCAGGAAGACGCTTCCTAAAACGCAACCGAGGATCCGGATTTGCCTGTGCCTGTGTATGGCTTGCTCCGTGCTGCAGCCGCTGCCCCGTGGGAGACGGCCCGGGGGCGAACGAGCCGTTTGCTCGTCGCTGCCAAACACAACCGCGACGTCGTTTTGCCGCACTCTGGCTGTGGCTGGTGCGGGGCGTCACAGCCTTCCCGCCACACGGAGACGGGCTGGCGTGCGGCTTTGACAGGACTGCTCCGTTACGAGCCGCCAGGTGTCCGGGTCGGGGCCGAGGCTCCGCATGTCCCGCCGCGGCGATCCTGCGGCCGTCCGTTCCCGCGCGAGCGCGGCCTCAGCCGCCCTCGCAGGCTCCTTAAGCTCCTCGCTCGGTCTCCGTCCTTCCACCAAGCCTTCCCTTTCCTGCACAAATTAGGATTCCTTCCTCCAGGGCCCTCCGACTTCGCCGTCGGCTCCCCGCACGGGTACGCTTGCAGCCCGTGTCGCGGCGGTTGCCACGCGGGTGGTTAGCGGCACCCGGAGAAGGAAGGCGTGTGGAAACGTTCGCGTAGGCCGATGCGAAGTTTGATGGCTCCGGGTCCTTTAGGCCAACTTGGGCCTGGTTAGCGAAGCTCGGGTCCGCAGCGCGGGCGGCCGAGGCGGTAAGCAGGAGTGCCGGGCTGCGCGTGCGGGTGCCAGAAGCGGCCGGGCCTCCCGGAAGGGCGCAGGCGCCGTGCTGACGTGCCGCTGGGCGGCGCGGCGCCGCCTCGGGGCTCCAGGCCCGGCGAGCGAGAGGGCAGGCGGCGGGAGGCTCCTACCCTCGCGGGGCAAATTCGTGCCGTTGTACCTCTGCCGGTCGCTTTTCTAGAAATACCGAAGCAAAGCAAAGTGCTGCTTTGATTTCTCTGTCTAGCTTGAGCTCATATTATTGTAAATGAGCACCTGTTACTATTTTATCGCTTTTCTCCCTCATTTCACTAAGAACCTATGCTTTTTCGCTACCAGGTAAAGCCTGCCTTGCTGATTCAGACACCCCCCTCCACCCCCCCAATTTTCTTATTACAGTGTCATAAAACATTACGATTGTATGGCAGTGTAAGAGGAAACATTTCAGAAAACATGATTGTAATTCCAGTGGGGTAATAAATAACTAGAATTGATCAGCTGCTGCTTCTTAAAATACCTCGAAAGAGCTGTTTGCCCTGAAGTTGCTTTTCTTCAGTAAAATAAATCTACCAAATTGTACATGCTTACTCTGGTGGTATGAAAGGCCCTTAGCCTGTATGCACTGGTTTAAACATTAGCTTAGATAGTTGTAGCCAATAACGTTTACTGAAAGGTGGCTTTTTGTTTTTGTTGCAGACAACGGTTGACATTTAAGAGTTGTGGGACTTTGTTTCCTTCTTCCACTCCCAAAAATGAGTGCAATGGCAGCAGCAACTTTTACTGCTTCTTCTCTTTTATAGAGAAGAAATAGTCTTGATCTCAGTATTTTATACTCTTTGGGCAGTATTCTGTGATTCCATATATGTAAATAAATGATTCATTTAAGAAAAAAAAACAGGTGTCATGAATTGGAGAGCATCTTTCTTGAGCAGCCATTTGCATCCATTATTAAATCAAGTATTTAAGCTCTCTTGAAGATGATCAGAATGAAGCCAGCCTCTTTGTTACAAATTCGATGCTAAAAAGCTGCAGACTTCAGCTAATAAAAAGTGGGATCAGCTTCTAATGTGTAGTAATATTCATGTAATCTGAAATGTTCCATTTCCAGATAAGTTTCTGTACCACTATTTCCATAGTACTAGTGGAAGTAAATAAAAGGGAAGGATAATATTTCATGTGTTATCATGAGGAATCCTGTACATGTTACAGACTAATTTATTTGCTTGAAAATCTTTACAGCTTGCTGCTGTTCAAAAACTGAGCTTGTAAATGGTAAGTCAGCAAAAGGATTAGCTTTAACCCAGAGCACGCGGGGCTGGTTCACGGTGCATCTACCCCCCGCCTGCGCGGGCGAAGCCGCATGAGCAGCGTGCCGGCACCGCGAGTTGGGCCGCGTTGCTGGGCTCGAGCGAAGGCAAATCCCCAGTGAGCTTAGAGCAGGAAGACACGTATTTGGAAGTGCAGGGAGCGCTGGGCTGGTATTCCACATCGGGGCCTTTGTAACGGACCCGTTGTTGTCTGCCTTCGGGTATTTCTGAAAGGTGTTTACAATTAATTTGTCCTACAAGCTCATTAGTGATAATTATATGCCAGTGTCTTAAAAGATCTCAGTGCAGTAGATAAAACTGAACAGCATGTTTATTTGATAGTAATTTACTTCGCAGTGGATTGGAAGCTTAAATTTCAGCAAGGCTTGATGTTTTAGATGCTTATTCAAATTCCTTGGTGACAGTCTAGTGAGACCGGTCTGATTTCTTCCTCTGGGTCCAGCTGGGGAGCCGGTTTGTAAACTCTGCTTGGAGCTTTGAGTCAGAACCAGGCACTCGACAGCTGGAGCGTTTCTGAACTTTGGTCCCAGCGTGGATTTTGGAATAATTTGCTATTGGCCCACCTGATACGTATTATCAGCAATAATCCATCAGCTGTTGGCAAAACAGTAAATATGTGGCGTGTTTCTTTTCCCCATCCTGAGGCAAAATAGTACATGCTAGATTTTTAGGTCCTGTCCTCATGCTGTGCCAATAGCTAACTTTGTGTTTGATATCAAATTGTCTGTGTTAATGTTTTTGTAAACAGTTTTAAGAAATGGCTAAGTAAAAATGCTAAATACTTGATCAGTATGGAAATTTTCAGTCCTGTATTATCCTGCACTTTATCTGTTTTAATACAAAGCAAAATCTGAAGTTCTGTTGAGGTCACTTCAGAAGTAAAATAAAAAACATAGTTTCATACAATCCTCAGATTTAGTGAAAGGTCTGTGTGTTCGAATTCACTGTAGTCTCTGGACCTAGGTTTAAGTAGACTCTGGCTACTTACGCACCAGGACAAGAAGTTTATATCCAACAGTATTACTCCATACTATAAAACTGTGCAGAGATATTTCTGTCGGAACAGGCTGGCTGATGCCTTTTCAGGTCACTCTCCTTGTTTGACTTCCCTCTCCCGATAGCCAGCTCCTGGAAACAGATGCCCTGTTCGTTTGGGAGGCGGATACCAGAAAACGTATACGGCTCTTACAGCTGTACTGTACCCTGCAGTGCAGCAGGGTCTCCGAGTGGTCGTTTCCCCGATAAATGGTAACGGACAAGGTAGAACTGAAACTCCATCTGCAGAGGAATATTGTCTGGCTTGTTTTGCTGCCCTGCACAGACGTTGTTATTCCACACAGACTTGTCTGACGTGCAGTACATACTAAATCAATAATTTTATTTAATTTGAGAAGCACGCCACAGGCTTTGCGTAGGTTAAGTTCTGGGCGAAGCCTGGCAGGCAGGCCAGTTCCAGTCCAGGTGATGCCTTTTGAACATGTCACCACCCCGCACTTCCTGCCGGAGAGGGGAATATTGTCGGGAATTTCACAGGAGTCTATGCAGGAAAGCGGGGCTCTTGAGGAAGTCCAAATAAGTACATTTAAATTGCTGTAACTGAGCCCATGCCAATCCTAGTGTGGACCATTCTTATTTTGCTTATCTGTGGCTCCCTTTAGTTTAATTTAGGCCTGTTTTTGTTTAACTGGAGCTAAACAAGGAAAAGCCATTTGGACTGGACTAAGAGTCATGCTTAGCTAAGCCACTGGAATTTGTGCTCCGCAGAATGCTGTGAAACTTCCCCAACGCAGAGAAATTGTGGGCGCGATCGTGCTGCCTTACTTGTTCTGCTCTAAATCTTTTTCTTGCATGGACAAGGCTGTTAAAATGGTGAATGGGAAACATCTAGTGCAATGCAATTACCTACAGCCCGAAAGCTGCATCATGTTTAATACATGAGTGGTGCCCCTGCTTAATTTCTCATGAATACTATGTGGGCGCTATTATGCAAAAAATCTTGTGCAGGAAGTTAGAATCTTTAATACTTCACAGGACTTGAAGATGTGCAAGGACTAAGTATTTAGTTTCAGTGCTTAGGTAGTTGAATGTACACAGTTACAAAATTAGCAAATACATAACAACTCGATGTGATGTTGCTGTCACAAGAATAACAAATTCAGTTTTTCATTTTTCCAAGTAAATCCAATTTTCCAACTGTTACCTACGGTAATATTTTTTTCAGTGCAGCATAACCTACTTTATCTACAAAATTTATACATAAACTTAGTGATTTGTGCATTAGTTGATAGGTTTCAATTACACCCTGTCAGATCTCCCCCCCCCTCCCCCCGGTGCATGGTAATAGAAAAATGAGTTTCAGTGTTGATGGAAAGTGTTTTGGTCCACCACCAAATTGCTGGACTTACTGATGAATCTTTTTCTTCTACATCTTCTTTTGTTCAGGGAAGGGGGTAAAATCAATGAAGTGTTGTCATTCTGACAGTTTGCAAACCAAAAAGCTCTGGATTGCAGGGTGCCCCATTGAATAAATAGCTCATCGCTCCTGGCTTTTGAGGTCTTACAAGGGAAAATATAAGCAAGTAGCCATGGGGAACAGGGATAGCAGAGAAAAGAAATCATTCTTCAAACCCTCCTCTGAAAGGTGTAAACCTCTAGGTAAATAAGATATCACTGTTTTGGAGGACCCCATTCAAGCATTGTCCTTCTATTTGACTTTTAAAATAAGGTTGCTTGGAGAGCTTCATTTGCAAAGGGGTTGGAGTCCCCAGCACCGGGCAGTGCTCTGGGCTCCATTGTGCTGGCGCCTGTGCATACAGATCCTGCAGTGTTTGGGCACAGCAGGGAGGGCACCTTCTGCCTGAGGGCCTTTGCGAGCACGGCAGCTGATTTCATTGCTGGAGCCAGAGTGTCCTGGCTCCAGGCAAGCCCTGTGCCCTTCCTTGTGCAGGGCTGGCAGAAGAGGGGCTTTATTTCCAAGGCAAATCTGTCAAGACCTCCTTTCTCCTCAACAGCATTGAGACTGAGGCCAGATGGTGAAATCTCTTGTGTCCCATGGGGTAATGGGACATTTGAAAGAGGGTCCAGCCTCACTGCAGGACCTTCCCCCTGTTCCCCTCAGGCTCAGTGCAGAGCGCTCCAGACAAAACGTGCAGCTCCAGGATTGGCGTGGGGTAGGCAGTGGTGATAGAAATAGAGCTGCATGGCATACCCCACCCCTGCCCTTCCACAGGAGATGCAAGCCCTGAGGACAGCGGGTGCCTGCTCTTGCCCTGGGGTGTCTCTGGAGAGGGCAGGGGCAGCTAAAGCTTTTCTGCCTCTTTCCCTTGTGTTTTCTAGTCCAGCAGAACAACTGGCGCTTTGCAGCAAAACCAAAATGTGTCAGTCTGCTCTGCACTGTCTTGGGATGCTGGAAAGAGAGGACACCCTGTCATGCCCAGGATAATCCTGATTCATGCAGGGAATAAGATTTTCCCCTCGCCTTTGCCTCCCTAAAACAAATAGCACTCACACGGGATGAAGAAACAGGGCTTTATCTTTGGGGAAAGCACAACGAAGGGATGAACTGGTAGAACAATAATGGGACAGGATGCGCTTGAGCTGTCGAGCTGTCCTGTGGCTGCAGGAGGTGCCAGCAATGACCCAGCCCCTCCAGCACACTTGCATGTCTGCGGTGTGCAGCACCATGGCATTGGCCCAGCTGCGCCAGCTCTGCTCAAATAGAGTCACCTCCTGGCGGGAGGGTGACACCTCTCCCATGCTCTCTGGAGCCAGTGACCCAGTGCTCTGAAGCTGAACCTTGATGGAGACCTTTTCCTTGGAGTTGTCAGGTTCAGGATGGTCTGTGTCACCAGGCAACGCACTGAGGGTTCAGCGTCATTTTCCAGAGGCTGGAGGGCTGCGATAGAAGGAACAGAGCAGATAAGAAACTCCCCTATTTGCAGAGATCCCAGCAATTCCCCCCACCCCAGGCAGGGCCAGTCCCACCCAGCTCTTCCCAGGGTGGGGAGGAAGCATGTGGGAGAAATGGATCAGCTGCAGGTTGCTGGTCAGGAATGCCCCAGATGACCCCCAAATACTCCCTCCTCTCCCCCACACAGGGAGACAGGGCCTTCCTCGTTTGGGGCAGGGCAGGGAACTGGGACTCACTTCCCGGGCTCCTTCTTCCCCCCTGCCAGGGTCACCTGACCCAGCGCTGCTCTCACTCACCGTTGCAGATCTCCTGCACCTTCCCCTTCCTCTGCTTCATTCGCTGCCCGATGAGCCCTAGGCAAACACCTCCTGTCACCCCTCGTACTGCCCACCAAGCCCCCAGCAGCACAGCTCCCATCTGGCCTTGCCAGACTGGCCATGCATCCTCCTCCCCTTGGGCAAGGCTGGCCCAAGCGCGGTCCCCAGGGCGCAGGATCCAGGCATGCTGTGAGGGACTGAAGAACCTCCTCTCAGCCCATCTGCATGGTCAGGGATGGCACTGGGGTTGGCGCTCACCAATGAACCTCACAGCTGCCTCCCGCAAGGATGCCTCAGGGTTCTCCAAGTATGGCAGGCTCTGCTGCAGGTATCGCTCCACTCTGCTCCTGTCCCTCAGCAGCTGGAGATAGCACAAGGCAAGGGGGTTGGCACCGAGACTCCCTGGGGAGCCAGGCCTGCCCCTCCGCCCAGGACCGGCCTCCTCTTCCTTCCTCCTCATGACTCCCAGTGGCCTGTGGCTGCTGAGATCCCCCCAATTCTTCTGCCAACGACCAGCCAGGCCAGAGGCCCCTTCAGCATCCCGGGGGGCAGCAAGAGCAGAGGGGCCTGGAGCAGAGCCTGTCGTGGCTGGGGCTCTGTCTGGAGCAAGTGGGTGAGGGGCACAGCTGTGTGCCCTGCACACTGGGCCAGCCCTCATCCGGCCTCGGCCCCGGGCACTTTGCTGTTGTCCTTACCAGGTACTCCCCGATCCTCCACGTCTCCCCTCTTCTGGCCAGTTGCCTGAGCTCCTCCCACTTCAAGAGCTGTGCAGCACTGACGAGGGCTTCCTGAGAGGCCTGCACAGCAGCAGAGACCAGGAGATGCTACCACAGCCAGGGAAGGACATCCTGGGTCCCCCTCATCTTGGTAAGGCTTGGAGTCTTTCCCAGCCCGGAATGGGAAGATGCAGCTTGGGACCAGGTCTGCCCCTCGCTGAAGGCAGATGCAGCTCTGCCTTATCCTTGGCGACACAGGAAGTTGGACCTCATGCGGACATGCATCCAAAGGGACACTTGTCAGCAGCCCTTGCCATGGTGCTCAGGCCCACCCAAGGGATGTCAGCATTGCTTCCCAAAATCACTGCTCCGTACCTGGGCCACGCTCTGGATCTCCTCACTCATGTGGAGGTAGAGTGGGACCAGGCTCCTCTGCACATGCTGCTTCATCCACCATTTGTTCTTCCCCACCACAATCTCCATCAGGTCTTTGAAGAGGAGGATGGAGAGCTCTCGCACTGTGCTGTCTTCCTGTGGGGAGGGAGGAGAGGAGGGGAGGCCTCAGCAACGACTCCAGGAAGCGGGCACGAGAAGAGGGTTTGCCATTGCAAGGCCTCGTCCTCCCCAGGCACAACCGTCCCTCACCCTGGCCGGATATTGGAGCTGGGGACAAGCCTCTGCAGAGGCAGCCTGGAGAATGAGGGTTGTCGGCAGCAGCAGCAGGACAAGCTTCCCTGGGCTCTGTCTCCCTCTGCCTCTGGAGGGAACTTTCTGGGGCTCCATCAGGGCCCCCGCACAGAAGAGAATGACAGAAAGGGACAGCCCTGGGGCATGGCCCCTCCCTTGCTCTCTAGCCTGCTCCTGCCTCTTTGCTCCTCTCTGCCCCAGGCCATGACAGGTGCCACAGGGAGTCAAGCATGAGACGGAGCAGCTCAGGGCAGAGAGGGCGCTGGTTTGGTCTAGTCCCACAGCCCAAGACACCAAGGCCAGCACAGCGAATGGGCTGACAACCACAGGGCAAAAGGCCTCCTGACAGGCAGCAGGGCCTGTGGCGGGAGGTGCAAATACACATGCCAATGGGCACACGTGCAGAGGGACACACAGCACCCATAGCCATGCATACAGACCCCCGGACACACCAGGAGAGCCCCTGGCTTTCCCACCAGCCTTACATTATCAAAGCGTGGCAATAGCTTCTCTGCCAGCTGCAGAGCGATGGGGTTGGAGCCCTTCTGGTCCAGGTAGCTGAGGATGTTTCTCAGCAACATCAGGCTTCCCACACACATGTCCTTGCGAGCGTCCTGCAGCCACTCCAGGATGTCTGGGAGCAGAGTCTGCATTTTCTTTGCCTGTGTGAAAGACACAACTTCCTTTTTGTGAAGTAAGGCCAGAACCCCCTGGCCAGAAGTGCTCTGGGTGCTGATTTCCCATCAGGACTCAGGGCCAGGGCCAGGGCTCTACACACACCCATGGCTTGGGCACAGAGGCTGCAGTGCAGGGCAGAGATCTCCAAGGGGGCCCTGAGCATGTTACGGCCTCTGTATGGAGGAAGGCTGCTGCCACAAGGCCCAGCAGCAGCTGGCTGCATTAGCCTGGCCCTGTGCTCTGCCTCATCGTCCCCCTCCCAGCGGGTCCTCCTGATTGCCAGCAAAGTCCAAGCCACTGTGTGACCCAGCACCTCCTGTCAAGCCCCAGGCTGCCAGCATAGCTTCACCCGGCTGCCCCCCTGCTCACCATCCCGGGGCTCTTCAACAGGTTCAGGAGGCTTCTGAACACCAGTCTGCGCATCTCCAGACCCTGAGTCTGCACATAACTCCGGAGGAGTGGCAGGACGTCATCATCCATCTCGGCAAGGTCAGGGCATTCCAGCAACTGAAATGCACACAGCAATGAAAGACTGGCAGAGCCGACAGCGTGCAGCTCTGGATCCCACCCACCACTCAGGGCAAGGGCACCAGGCCCTGACAAAGCTCAGCCCACAGGCAGCAGGGATTCTGGAGAGATCCCCCCCTCCCCATGCCCTGCTCCCAGCCCTGGCCCTCACGGCACACTGCACACACCGCTCGCCTCCTCCTCACAGCCTCTGAGCCCTTGGCAGCCTCTTGTTCTCATCCCCTGGAGGAGCACTTGAACACAGAGAGCTGCCACAAAGGAGGCATGAAATACAAGTGCTTGCGAGTGGTCGCCCAGCAGAAATGAGCCAAGGCCAGGGCTACTAAGAGGAGCGCGTGCATTGCCCCAGCTCCACTGACCAACATCACCCCACAGGCATGTGCACAATGCAAGCAGAGAGCATTTAGAGGCACCTCCAGAGAGGCACTGCTTGCCATGAGGCCCACCTCGACGAAGAAAGCCATGGCGGGCATCTGATGAAACTGGTCCTCCTGCCTCAGCAGCCTTGCCAGCTGGCGGAAGATCCAGCGACACAGGTGCCCGGGAGCGCTCCTCATCTCTCTGGCAGAGGCAAGAAAGCACCATTGGTACTCAGCCAAGCAGGCACACCTCCCCTGGGATTGCTCGGCCCACTCTAGCCATTTCCCCCTGCGCAGGGCAAGGCAGGCCAAGGCAGTGCTTGGCACGCACCTACCGCAGCCGGCGGCATTTGCTCATGGAGGGCTGGTCTTTCCCTACCACACCTTGCCATTAGAAAGCCAGCGTCAGTCATCATTATGTTCCTTTTGGTGGGACAGCAGAGAAACACCCTTCCTACCCGGAAGGCATGGCCTTCCCACGCATCCCTTTTCCTGACCCCTTTGCATTCCTGTCCCCCTGGGGCCTTCCCATGTTCTTCTCTGCATCTTGCACATTTCCTGGGGCTCTGCCCTCACTGGCACTGCAGCCAGACCATCCCCAACGCTCTCTGTGATGGCAGCCCAGGCCCCACGGCAGGGCACTCCAGGCCTTTGGGAGGGGACCACTCCCACAACTCCTAACACCACCTGCTCCCCCAGCAACTCTCCAGGCTGGGGCAGGGAGCTCCCACGGCCATTTTGCTGGGTGACCCCTTGCCACACGTGCTGAGGCTGCAGCCCTTTTCTTGGAGAACTGGGGTCCTCCTTCACTCTCATGGAGGACATTGTGTAGGGCACCTCAAATCCAGAGAAGAGGTGCTGGGGGAGAGCAGGGCGTAAAGGGCTGTACCTGGCCAGCACAGCCACTCCCTTCTGAGATGTCTCTGCACGCAGAAACAGGTCCCAGCCACCGTGTCTCTCAACAGCCAGGGCTACATGCTGATAGCCAGTGCAGTGGAGGAGACCTTTCATGGCCTCCACGGCGCACCTGCATGCAGAGCAAAGCCCGGGTCACACTGGCAGCCTGGCCCTGCCTTCAGGTCCAAGGCAGAGACAGGGGGACTGGGATCGAGCACCTGACATGGCTGCTGGCATGGGACTCATCCCGCTGGCATTCCCTCAGGAAGATATTTGCTTCCTGGTGCGTGAACTCTGCTGTGAAGACCATCTGAAAGAGCAGCGCCAGGAAGAGCTGGGGGAAAAACGCCTTCACCGCCTGCGGGCAGACGGGCTCCTGGACAACCGCATGCAGTGCTCTCGTTGCCTGCAGAAAACACCCAGAGACACCTCTCACTCCTGAACAGTCTCTGTCCTGCTTCCTGAACCCTCGAGGTGGGAGCCTCAGGCACAGCCTTGGACCACAGAAAATGCAGATGGAGGGCACAGACATGCTGCCTGACCAGGGTCAAGGCCCACAGGCTCTTTGGCCTCAGCTCCTGTCTGTACACAATGAGCCTTCCTGCGTCAGCATGACCATCGCCTGGGCAGGCTTCATGCATCGTGCAGGCTCTGCCAGGATCCCTGTCCCAGGCTTTGCCATCTGCTCAGGTTTTGCAGGAGCCCTACTCCTGCTCCTAACCTTGCCCTGAACCCTACCCTGCGTTTCCAGCCTGCTGAGCGAGGTCGGGGGATGCAGGGACAGGGGAGGATGGAGATTTCCTGAGCATGGCCAGCCTAGGTGTTTGCGTGCAGAGAGGCCCAAGCAGCACTCGGCAGCCCTGTGTGCTGGCCCAGGTGGAGGCCTGGCACTGGGCATGTTGTATCCATGGGCTCAGGGGAGGTCCCTGCTTGGGGGCACACAGGGAGGGGGGAGGGGGCCTGGAGAGGCAGGTGCCAGCCTGCGGGCAAGTGAGGTCTCATCCTGTAACTCACGGCCAGGGGAAGGATGCAGCTGTTGTCCCTGTCGGAGCTGGACTGCTTGCGCAGTGGCCGCTCCTCCAGCAAGCTCAGCAGCTCCCGCAGCACGTCTGTCGCAACCGGGGGCTTAGCCATCAGCACCTTCCACATGGTCACGGCAGTGCTGCAGGCCCAGAGTGCTCTGTCAGTTGCCTCCTTGGCCACAGCACCACAGCCTGGGAAGCCCTGGAAGTCCCTAGCTGTCCAGCAGCCCTACCCCTACCCACCACCTACTCGCTGGCAGCCCCAAGGGCATCCTGCCCGTGCAGGCAGGACATGACCAAGCTGAAGGCCCCTGTGGGGCAGGGAGTGAGCATAGCTGCTGGGTGCTGGGCATGAAGGCAGGGACACTTGCTCAGCTCTGCCGTCTGAACGGCTGCTTGATGCACCAGCGCTGGGCAGTGGTGGGAGAGACAGAGGGCCCTGCCCCTCAGGGGTGTCCTGGGAATCTCCTTGGCTCTGGCCCTCTTTGGGCCTTTCTCCCCATCTGGATGAGCTCTCGAGGCTGACGGGCCCCATACCTGTTGCAGAGTGGGGAGCAGTACAGCAGGCTCATGGTCACCTCACCAGGGTTCGAGCAGGTCAGCTGGCAAAGGGTCTTGTATAGGGTGACCTTGGCCGGCCACTTCCTGACATACTTCAGGTTCCGGTAGAGGCACCTTATGAGCCGTGGCACCTGGAAGACACATGGGTGAGACACATTACCCCAGCTCCCACTGAGATCTCCTTCCCTCTACACCACTCCCAATGCTCCTTGCTGCCTTCAAAGGGTGTCGGGAGCCCAAGAACCCTGGGTTTGGTGGGGGGAAACCATGTCCCAGAGGGCTCGAGTACCAAGCACACCAGCCCCAGGCTGCTTACATCTTCCAGCGGACAGACAGCGTCCAGCAGGAACACCTTCAGCATGCGCATAGCCACCACCGTGCTGTAGGTGCTGCAGTTCCTCATGCCCTCCATGGCTGTGACAATGACATCTGTCCCCTCAGAAGGATGAAGGTTTTTCACAAACAGCTATGGGAGAAAGGAGGTGAGGGAAGAAATGTCACGCTGTGGGCCATGTCAGTGGTGCTTAGCTGAGCAGTGGACACTGCTCTGGAGAGGGGTGCAGAGCAATGCTGGCACCGTGGCCCCAGCAGAGACAAGAGTGGGCGCTGTGCTGAGCAGCGGCACCGTGGGGCATGTGGCCAGAGGGCCATCAGGGCAAGGCAGGATGGCTGGGATCAGGGTCACAGTGCACTGGCTCTGCAGGCAACCACAGCTTGCTGGTGGCCAGCAAGGCTGGAGCTGCTGCTGGCACTCGGAGTGAAGCCTCTGGCTAGTGCCCGCTCAGGCACAGCGGAAGAGACACCGGTGAGAGTGGTGGCTGCTACCAGCGTGCAGCCATTATGCAAGGTGCCACTGAGAGCTGCTTCTCTCTCCACCACTCCCTCTGCCCATTCTGCATGAACTGCAAGGCCCTCTCAGCTCCACTCATTAGGGATCCCTTTGCTCATCCAAGTCTCCTGATGACTCCATGGCCAAGAGTCCCAGCAAGGGAGGTGCTCCTCACCCTCATGATCACACTGATGTTGCTGGTCCGTGAAAGGCAGAGTTCATCGTCAGCTTCCGACTCCTTTTGGGATGCTACATGCTCTGGATTATCCTGCAAGAGCTCCCTGCCTGAACAGGAGTGGAAAGACAGAGCGGTCAGGAGGAGTGATGGAGACTTGGAGGTGGCAGACTGATGGCGTCAGGGAGAAACCAGCCTGGCAGAGAAAAAGAGCGTGCCAGGAGCGTATGGGGAGCAGGATTCCCAGGGAGGGTCAGGGCCTATTCCAGGGCAGAGAAGGGGCAACTGCTTCAAAGGGTACCAAAAGCCTGCTGGATTCGACTGGACTTTCTGGTGTGAAGCACCACAGAAGCCACAGGGTGAGCAGGGGCTGCTGAGCATTTTCCAGGACAGGGGTATCCAGGACAGGTACTAACATACTGCTCCCCTACTCCTACATCAGCCATGTTTCCTGCTTCTTTGTCTCACGGACCAGAGTGGCCGAGGCAGTGTGATGGCTTCCCTGGCCTTGCCACAATGTCTCTGTCCAGAAGGACGCAGCCCACCACAGCTTCTCTTACGTTTTCGTTGCATGACGAAACTGAACAGGCAACGAAGAGCATCCAAAGCCCCACGGTTGGTATCCGCGTCCTCATAAGCACAGCAAAGGATGAGACGCCCCACCAGCTGTCCCAGGATTGGGACAGAGATCTTTCCACAGCAGGCGGGGCTCTCATCAACTCCTCCAAAGGGGCGCCAGACCTGCGCAAGGGGGTGGTACAGGTATGAAGGGCTGATGGCAGGCAGTCGCCACCAAAGCCCTGAAGCCAGGAGTCTGCCCAGGCATGCATCCCAAGTGAGTCCAAGCTTTGGAAGGCCCTGCAGGCCTTGGCTCTCAAAGCAGCTGGGCAGCAGCCCAGGCAAGGCAGCGCTGCCACACCTGGCCTCACGTCATGCTCCCCGCACACTCCTGCCCTGCACAGGGCTAGGGGCAGAGCTGGCTCCTCAGAAAAAAAGCACTGGAGAGAGAAGCTCATGGCAAGAGGGACAAAGACCTTTTGCTTCAGGGCAGAGCCTGGCTGAGCACTTCGACCTCTGCCCAGGCTTCCCTCAGAGGGACCCCTGAGCTGAAAGGTGCTCTGGTCTGCAGGGAAGGGACAAAGGGCTGGCTCAAAGGTGCCTGGCTCCTTACCTTCAGCGAGGAATAGTTGGCCAGCAACTTGCTCAGCCTCCCAATCCTCCCCACAGCCCTCTCACGCACAGCTGCTCTCTCCGAGTTGGTGAAGGGCAACAGGAGCTGGGAGGAGAAAGGCTACTGGTCTGCCCGGGGAGCTGACGCCCACTCCAGCAGAAGCAGCTCTGCTAAGCCCCTGGCTGCATTGCTACAGTCCATCAAGGCTTCCTCAGGGCTAGAGCAAAGCCTGGAATGGGGTTCCTGCACCTACAGGCCAATCCAGACCCCCACCTCCTGCACAGTCCCTGCTCCTTTCCATGCCTCCCCTCCAGAACATCGCTGAGTGTGCCCTCCTCAGCAAGGAAGGGCTTTAGGGCAGGACCTTCCCTGGGAGTCTGCATGGGGGAGGCTGGGCTGTGGGGGCTATGGGGGCATGGGATGGCAGAAGAACCGAGCTTCTCAGCTGGGCTCCCCTTGCAGGATGGGCAGGTCCCAGGAGGTCTCTGCCTCATTCAGATCTGGGGACGAAAGTACAAGGGAAAGGGAGGCAGGGGGATGCAGCACCAGCTGCCACCTGTGTGGTGCCAAGAGAAGAAGGGTCCAACTCCTCCCAGGCCTTTAGTGCAAGAAAAGCTTTGGGGGCAGAATTGGCCCAGGAGTGCAGGGGGCAAGGCTCTCCTGTGACCCAGGAGGAGTCTGGGGAAGGGGAAGGGATTTGGGCTGCAGCCAGGGGACTCTGGGCTCACCCTAGAGCACAGGGGGGAACACCTGGTCACCAAAGGGAGGTGGGTCCCCTCCCTGCAGTGTGCTGCCTGCACATGGCATTGAGGTGGGGAATGTCCACCTGAGGGTGTCACTTCCCTCTGAGCTGAAGCTGGGAAGCCCACTCTTTGCAAATGCCACACCTGCAAGATATTCTGCAGCTCCAGGAGGCTGGAAGTGGCAGAGTTGAGCACCAGCACCTCCAACATGCTGTCCATGGCGTCCAGGGTCTGCAAGGAGGACACAGGGTTGTGGCACTCTTTCACCGCCCCCTCTGACCCACAGCAGAATGAGTTGAACTCCTGCTGCCAGGGGATGACACCCACTGCCCTGCAGTGGCCAGGGAGAGGCCTCAGGGTAGGGGAGAGCTGCTGTGCACGGACCAGCCTGGGGGCTCTGCCATGGCCCAGCCCAGAGGAAGAGAACGAAGGGAGTTGCCTCACAGCACAGGAGAGCCAGGGGCAAGCCCAGAGGGGCTGACAGGCTCCCTGTAGCTCACCCAGCACACACCTTGGAATAGAGGGATGTGTCCACATTCTCCATGTCTTCTTTGGGAGGAAGCAAGAAGACACTCCGGAAGCAGGCATGGAGGAGGCTGCTCTTTTTGCCCTCCAGAACCGGCTCCACTGCACTGCAAAGAGAGAGAGAGGTGCCTGCTCGACCTCTGGTGCTGGGAGTGCTGCCTTGATGCCCTGGGCAGGTGGATGTGGACCTCTCGGCCAGGAGTCCCCGCGCTGGTATGGAGAGCAGGTAGGGGAGCCCTATAGGGAGGTGCCCCCTCCTTCCATGACACTGCTCCAGGGACAGAGGACAGTCCTGGCGGGTAGGCCTCACGCCTTCTCAACCATCTGCCTCCCCTTCTGGGGTAAAAGCCAAGGTGTCCTGGGGACCTGCAGGCACCCCTCTGCCCTCCCATCTGCCCTACTGACCAGCCCAGGGCAGGGGAGAGCAGAGGCCCAGCAGACAGCACCGCCAGCCTCCTCCCAGGACGGGGGACACCTCCCAGACAGGGACACCTCCATCAGGGCCATGCTGTGGAGAGCTCTTGGGCCAAACCAGGCGCTGCGGTAGGTACCTCATTGCCGTGATAGCAAGCATGGCTTGCTGACGCACTGCTGTGCCCAGGTGGTCCATGGACTCCTCCTGCAGCAGCACCTGGACAGCACAACCAGGATTCAGGCATGGCAACTGCCACCACCCAGCACCAGCAGATCCAGCAACAGTCTGCGAGGCTGGCAGAGCCCTCATGTCCCCATCCCTGCACTGCAGCCCAGAATGACCCCCCACCCTGCCAAGGTCTCAGCTTGCAGGGCTTCTCAGGAGCACCTGGAGTCCTGTCGGCAGGAGCTCTGCCAATGCATACATGCCCCAACCCTCCCAATGCCCAAGCTGTGCCTGTGCCCAGCTGGCCTTGACCCCTTCCTCACACCTGCTGCATCTCCCCTCACCTTGATATTCTCTGCCAGCTCGTATCTGCAGCAGAAAACATCCAGGCCCCACTGCAAGGCCTTGGAGTTGCTGTCTCTGCAGAGGGTGCAGATGGACGCTAGAAACTTCAGCTTCTGCACCTCTTCCTGACACACAGAGAGACAGAGTGTGAGAGGGGAGAGGAAAGGCCAGCAGGACCAGAGCAGTGAGGGGGCTGCACTACTGTGCAGGACCCCTGCACAGGAGCAGCTCTGCACAGCCAGCAGCCCCCCAGCAGCCTGGCAGCAGGCAGCAGACCCGACAGGACCCGGAGGGAGACACACGCATAGCCCCAATGGACACGGCTGCAGCTACCTTTTGTCTGCTGCTCACAAAGGCCTGGATGAACTCCAGGGCTTCCTCATCCTCTCTGGACAGCTCTGACCAGCTGCAGATGGAAAACCTCGCACCTGAGAAAGGAAGGGAGCCAGGAGGACTGCAGACACTGACCACAGGCAGCAGAGAGTAGCACACTGAGCTCTGCCCTCTCTCCAGCCATGGCCTGCTCCCGTGGATGCAGTCTCCCCCAGGCTTCTCAGGGCTGCAGGGTGCCCAGCACACGGGCTGCGATGCTGGAGCCAGCGAGGCAGGGGAGCGCCTCAGCTGCACCAGGGTTGGGAACTTGCTCGCAGGTGGGCAGGAAAGGTCCCTGTCCCGCAGCATCACTCCTCCTGCTGCAGAGCTGCCGCTCGCTGCCCATCCCAGGGAGCAGGAGCTGGGTCCATCTGCGCTCTCCTTCCGTGGCACATACTGTGCTGGGGCTGGCTCCCAAGCCCCGAGAGGGCCTAGGCAGCTGGGCACCACTGTGCCACCACCCCTGGGGACCCCGACACCAGCCTGCCGGGGAGATGGGAGCCCAGCGTGGAGCAGGATGCGCTCCCCGGCCCTGGCCCAGCCCAGCCCCACGGGTCCGCTCACTCACCGCTCTGCGGAAAGCTGCTCCCCTTGGGAGCCCTGTCCTGCTCCCGGGCCGCCTGGGGGCTGCGGGGGCGGCTGTCCTCCTTCTCCCAGGCTGTCCGGGGGCGGCTGGGGGGTCTCTCCTCCATCCTGCAGGGCAGAGCAGAGGCGTGAGGGGGAGAGTTTTTAACGCAGAGCTGGGGAGGGTCCCCACGGGGGTGGTGGCGGCACTGCACTGTCCCCCCACCCCGGCCCTGGCCCTGGCGCCAGCTCTCCTGTGCCTCAGCCCCTTCCGCAAGGCTCTGCCCCCACCGCAGCCGAGGGCCCCCACGGCCCCGTGGCGCTGCCCAGCCCCAGCCCCGTCGCTCTCATCCGGGCCGGGAGGTGGGAAGGCCTCGGGAAACGCCTCGGCTCTGCAGGGCTGCCAGGGCGGCAGGGAAAGATGCAGCTGCGCTCGGTGGCTTCTCCATGAGCCCCACGTGCTCCTGACCTCTCCCGTTGCCGTCCTCCCGGACACTGCGGGGCCGCGGCCTCACCAGCGCCTGGCAGCGCTACGGGTGTCACAAGGGGGGTCACAATGGCCCCGCCGGGTGGCGGCTGTGAGGTCGCCTCTGCTGCCGGGAGCTGGGCCAGGAGCAGCAGCCGGTGCCACGAGGGGCTCCCGGACCTGAACACAGCTGCCCCGGGCAGGAGAGAGCTGGGAGAGGGCAGGGGGGGCAGCTCGAGGGGCAGCGTGGGGCTGCGCACGGCCACATCCCTCGTGTTTCATCCCTGACTGCCCGGGGGCTGGAGGAACTAACCTCCTCATCACTAACCACTAACCTTAAGCCCTACTCCTAAACCTAACCCCAGCCCTACCTCTTACCCCAACCCCCTACTCTAATCCCTCACCCCAAACCCGAACCGCTAAGCCAAAACACAGGCCTGTAACCCCTTTCCCTAACTCTTACCTGAGCCCTCACCCTAATCCCTAACCCTCAGCCCTAGCACTAAATGCTAGCCTTCACCCTAGCCCTCACCTCCGGTCATAACCCAATCCCCCACTGTCACGCTGTCATGCTATGAAGGTTCGATAGCAACGACTGAGACAGTAATGTAATAATAATAAAAAAGATGTTTATTTCCTCACACAAGTTCTTGGATTAGTAAAATCCATTAGAATAATGCGATTACTAATTTAGGAAGGATAACACAAAACCATCAGTTACTAATTTAGAAAGGATAACCTGAAACCGTCGATTACTGCGTTATTAATTGGAAGGACTGCTTATCCCTACTTGAAAGCTTTCTTGTTCACTCTCCTAGTGAGAGGGCTCTCAACCTCGAGGAGTTACCTTAACCCAGCGTCCCAGGAAAAGGGGAGGTGGGGGATACTCACGGTCCAGCCAGAGAGGATGGTCAGGTCACGTTCCCGTCCCTGCTCAAACTCTCCTAGCTCCCAAGTCTCTTTTTATACGGCTGGGGCTCTGGGCAAACACTGCTTTTGCTGACTTTTGCGAGTTTCACAATCACAGGACTGTCTGTTTGTCTGCTTGGGGGGACCCTGCTAGCGAGGCAAGACCACAACACCTCCGTATTGTTTCTTCCCTCCCTGGGGGTCCGTGCAGATTCCAGGTGGCAAACTTCACTTCTCCAGTCTTGTTAATCATTCCGCAGCCTTGCGCATATCAGTCCTTGCGCATATCGGTTGGTAGACTTCTTTAGTCCTGTTAAGTCCTCTGTTCAACAGCTTTGTGCAGTCAGCTCTTGTGCTATCAGTTCTTCTGCATATCAATTGACAAACTTCAGTCCTGTTAACTCTTCACTCGCCCGTCACCCACAAAGCTAGCCAGCACTCAGAACAAGGACCAGAAACCCTCAGCAGAACAACAAAACCTCACCCTAATCCTCACCCAATCCCTAACCCGATACAGCGAGCTCTCGTCCCTAGCCCTACCCTGAACACAACCCCGAAGCAGAAACCCGAAGGAGATGCCTGAACCCTAACTGCTAACCTGGACCCCTTCCCTGTTAGCTCTACCCCTCGCGCTCACCACCTAACCTGCAACCCCTCTGCTAACGCTCACTCCGGGCTCCCTCTGACCCCGGGAGGCAAAGGAAGGGCAGGGACTGGGAGGTGCTGGAGCAGCTGAGCTTGGCGGGGACCTCTGGAGATCCCCTGGTCCAACCACCCTGATCAAGCAGGGGCAAATAGGGCAGGTTGCCCAGGACCGGGTCAGGCGGGTTTGGAGTATCGCACAGAGTCGAGACTCCACAACCACTCAGGAAACCTCTTCCCGTGTTTAACCACCTTCACAGTGAAAAAGTGTTTTCTTACATTCAAGTGGAATTTCCTGGTTTGCCATTTTGTGCCCACTGCCTCTCCTCTTCTCACTGGGTACCACTGAGAACCACTCAGAGCCACGGTCTCCGTCTTCCTTACGCCCTCCCATCACATATTTACACACCTGGAAAACATCCCCACCAGCAGCCTGTTTTCCAGGCAAAACAGTCCCAGCTCTCGAAGCGTCTCCTCCTGCAGGAGATGCTCCAACCCTTCAGGCATCTTTGTGACCCACAACAGCAACATCTCTGACACCCGCAACAACCACAGCCATGACCCAGGGACGTGCCGAGTGGACACAGGGATGGGTTTGGAGCCGGAAATTCAGGACAAATTGCTCCACAGCTGCCGAAACAGGACTTTATCCATGGCAGCACCAAACTGCTGGGCCAGGGCCAAGGCCGGGGGGACGGGGGCAGATGGGCTGTGCCATGGCCAGGCACGGGGTGACAGCCGGGCCGCGCCACGGCGGGACGGGGAGCACAGCAGGCCGTTCCCGGCACGGCCGTGGGGCAGACGCCCACGCCGCACCCCACTTGCCCACGGGCCCAGCCCGGGCGAGCCCGGGCCCAGGCGCAGGAGGCGGCAGGTGGCGGGCGCTGCACCACGCTGGCCCCAGGGCCAGGCAGCAGGGACAGCCCTGCCGGGACACGCCATTGGGCGGCCTGCATGTCGCTCAGGGCACACCCCACCCCTCCCAGGCACTCATTGGCTCGCTGCCTCCCCTCGCTAGCTGATTGGCCGGCCGGGGGCGGCACCCCTGAGGGTGGGCAGGCTCGGTGCTGCCCTGACTCCAGCGCAGCCCCGGCCCGGCCCAGCCCCTCCGCGACACCCGGCCCCAAACGGCGCCGCCAGGGCTGGAGGCAGCGGGGGCGCGAAGGGCGTCAGGGCGCTGCGCGATGGAGCCGGCAGCCGGGGCGGGGAGGGCCGGGCCGCGGCGGTGCGGGTGGGACCGCGCGGGGAGACTGCTGCTGTCAGGCCTGGCCTGGCCTCGCACCGCTGCCCTGGAACCGGAGCCAGAGCTGGAGCTGGAGCTGGAGCCTGCCCCGACCACGGCCCTGCCCCGCTCCCCCCCCCCGCCCCACCCCAGCCGCGGAGCCCCCCCAGCTGTGACCCCTTCCCAGCTCGCACCCAGCCCTCGCCCTCAGCCCCAGCCCTACAGCACTCGCCCGCAGCCCCAGCCCTGACCCGAACCCAGCCCGTGCCCGCACTGCTCCCCAGAACCCCTGAGCAGAGCCTGAACCCTCCCCTGAGCCTCCCCTAACCCCTGCCTTAAAAGCCGAGCTCTGACCCATAGCCCGAGCTGCATCAGCCCTGGGATTTGCATTCAAGAAGTAATTTTCCCCAGAGCCTACCGACCAAGTTCAGAGATATTTTCCCTTTTTTCTGTGTTTCATAGCCAAGCTATGAAATGCAGTATTAATTAAATGCAGAGTAGGTGGGACTGATCCTTTCTGCAGCCCAGACTTCAGGGTGGGAGTTAGGCTCAGTACCGTCTAAACCCTTTGAATACATGCTCGATTGCATGAGGATCTCCGTGATCAAGCCCCTATGGAACAACTAAATCCAACATGGAAACATGCCCCATAGAAAAATGGGTCTGCCGTGCCCTAACTACGAACATTTGCAGGAGCTGCTCAATCAAAACAGAAGCTGCAGCTATGTTCTTTGAAGAAAAGGAGGTTACAGATGGCCGCTCACTCTGCACAGAGCTCCACTCAATTCAGGCAGAATTATTGCACCGGTAATCTGGTCCCATCTCCGTATGGAGAGATTATTGCCCTTGGCAGTTCTGCTGGCAAACAGGGGAATAGGAGGGCTCCCAAATGGGCTGAAGGCAAAATTAACCAGCTTAGTTCAAAGGGCCGATGAGCAGACTGGACTGATTCAGGCTGAAGCACATTATACAACATATAAATTATGCCCTCCACTAGTATAAGTAGGAGGATGCTGGCCTATTCATATGGCAGAGTTAGAATTGAAAGAAGATGCCTGTTCATTGTCTAAAAAAATTGTTGTGAAACTTAAGATGTTTTACCTATGCTTTACAAAAGCAAAACAGCTAACCTCATGTGAACTCAAAATGCAATTGCTCTGGGATGACTGTATTAAAATTGAGAATTTTTTTTTAGGATAAAAGCAATCCTTCTTTTTCAAACCCTTGAGTTGGTGTTCTTTGAATTTCATACTTTCCTTTGTCTAAGCCGAGAAGCCTCTTGTCATAGCTATAGGTGTTTATTTTGACAAAGGCATCTACGTGCTTTCTGATCTGGTCTCCTAGAACATCTTCCAGGAACTTGAACTCCACTTGCTTCTTGTACTGTGACCAACCAATAAATCCCCCCAATGGAAGCAGGGTCAGGGAAGAACGCAGGTGTGACTGACCCCAGCTGTCGCAAAGAAAGCTGAATTAATCTCAGCACAAAGGGAACCAGAGCCTAAAAGAAAGGCCACCCTCCAGACTCATGCGAACACCTGAAGGCTGGAAAGACATCCTTAGAGGAGGAGAAATAATTGGCAGTAGAGAGAATGTGCTCCCCAGCTGAGCTGCAACTGGTCTAGCAAGCATTGCTGGTTTGAACCAGTGGCTTGCTGCTTTCCCCTTTCCCAGGGAAATACAAGCTGATAATGGATCACATCTGAAGAATAAAGAAGTGCAAACTTGGTGTGCTTCAGATGGAGTTCAGTGCACTTTCCACCTACTGTATTATACCTCAAAGTAATGTGGTAGCAGAAAGATGGAATGAACGACAGAAACAGCAGCTACACAAGAGTGACTCTTCTCTCGTAGAATACTTCTAAGTGGTGATCCCGTTTGTGGGAAGCCATAAGTCGGCTAAATAAGTGACAAACGCCAATGGGAAGTCCCATAGCTAAGGGGTTTGTGTCAGTAGCTGCATGAATCCCTCTTAAAACAGAAATAAAACCCTCTCGATGTCCTGGAGATGAGGTTGTGGTTAAACACCCAACTCAGGGATCAGTCTGGGTGACTCCGCTGTTTTCCAAAGGAAAAGGAGTATGGGATGCTGTAGACCCTGAAAGGAGTAAGTTCACCATAAGTGAGGCTTGGATGGTGTCCAAGACCTGGGTGTCTTCTCTTGCAGGGAAATGGGTTGTTATCTTCTCACCGTGGGAACGCTGATAACTGGAACAGACACCCGAAACCTGTTTCTAGCAGGTTCTGCCTTTTCATGTTGCCCATGGGACAACTCGGGTATTGAAGATCAGTTGCAACCCCTCCTTAAAACTACAGTTGCAGGAGGAATACCATCTGCAACAGCATGAGGTCAAGGACTGATAGGAAGCACTAATGTTACCTTCACCCTAAGATCTAACTTTAGTCTAAATGTAGCTGTTTGTAATAACACTGGATGGGAAGCTGCCCATGGTTTGACATAGAGTGAAATGGGTACTATATACATGAAAGGCAACATTTGCTGTTGTAATGTAACGTATATTTTTGACCAAATCACCAAGCAGACTTACTGGTTAACTTCTCATAGGACTGAGGAAACGATGCCTTTTTTTGCACCATTTAATGTATCAGTAACACTTGAAGTGACCTTCCACCAGCTTGAAAACTTTCTCAAACAGAACGCCAAGGTTACTCATGTAACTGTCTAAAACTGGAGAATGCTTAGAGGAGAGAGAAGGAACGATGATATATGATAATAGCAAATGGATTTGGTTAGTAAAAGTGGTAACAAGCCTTACTGAAGCTCATGGATATGATATCCTTCAAGGCTGGTTTCCCCCAAAGCTAGCAATGTATTGCGGTTGATGTTACATCCTCTACTCCTACTGTTAATGATCCCTCTATTGTTCCTCAGCTTTCCCCATGCCACGGATGCAGCCCCAGGCAGGCAGAGGGATGGCGGCCTCCTCCATGCCAGCCCGCTCCTCCCATGCCTCTTGGCCCTTGCAGGGGGCTGGA
This sequence comes from Apteryx mantelli, assembly GCF_036417845.1. Classification (NCBI taxonomy): domain Eukaryota; kingdom Metazoa; phylum Chordata; class Aves; order Apterygiformes; family Apterygidae; genus Apteryx; species Apteryx mantelli. Next base: position 1,239,947 of record NW_027118784.1, on the reverse strand, counting down.
GCTGCCCCGTCCCAGGGCAGCCAGGCAGCGCCAGGGCTGGGATGGGGCATGAGGGGACAGGGAGTGCGGGGGCAGTGGAGCAGGGTGAGCAGCCCTGCTCGGGGCCCTGTGGCTGGGCCAGGGAGAGCTGAGGCTGCTGGGGCTGGCCGGGCTCCGGATGCTGCTTCGACATCAGCTCCATGCTAGAAACATCGAGTTTCCTCCCTTTGCAGAGGAGCAGCCTGCAGCGGAGGCCCCTCCGTCTGGCGCTTGTGAGCCACATGTGGAGTGCTGTGTGCAGTCGTGGATTGCCCAGGAAAGAGAGAGAGTGACAGACAGGAGTGAGAACAGCAGAGGCCAGAACGATGGTTTGGGCCTGGAGCCCATCAGGCATAAGGAGCTGCTGAGAGACATGGGTCTGTTCAGCCTGGAGAAGGGAAGGCTCAGGGGAGATCTTATTGCTCTTTACGGTGACCAGCTGGGAGGGTGTAGAGAAATCAGAGCCACGCTCTGGTAAAAAATGGACAGTGGAAGGACAGGAGGCAACAGGCACAAGCAGAAATATGGGACATCCCACGTGAAAGAAGGAAAAACATTTCCTTCTTAAGGGATCAAACAATAGACCAGCTTCCCAGAGAGGTCGTGAGGATCTCCATCTTGGGAGTTTTTTTCAAAATTTGTCTGGACAAGGTCATGAGAAACCTCATCTACTTGGAGATGTTTTGAGAAGGAGCTAGGACTAGTGACTTATGGCCTAGGAGGTAGGACTAGAGACTTAGTAGAAACTAGTGCTCTCTCCCAGCCAAAATTACTCTGCAATGCCATGGTTCTGCATGGTACTGAGGAGAATCACATCATAAGGGCACCCCCCCCCCCCCGAGCTCATGTGTGGCCCCAGCAAAGCGTGAGGCACCCTTCTTCAGGGGTTCATTCCCTGGCCTGCATTCACCATCCACTTTGGCCTGAGGAGAACAATTTTTGCTTGCCCTCCAAACATGGTCTTGCTGGGATCTCCTGGAGCTGTGCAGGGAGCCCGTGGTGGCCATCTCCAAGCAGAGATGTATGCGCTGTGGGTCGCTGTGTGGGCTCAGAGGGCCCTTCACATCTTGGTTCCTTTCCCCAGAGCCCTGACTCTGATCCAGCAACACAGCGGTGTATGCCCCACACTGCCTAGTCTTAGCCCTGATGTACTCTTCTCCCGGGCCCTTTGCAGCCCAGCGCAGCTCCTCCCCCGCTCTCCCCACCCCACCGCCCTCTCTCCAGCCCAGCAGAGCAGCCCAGGCTGGGGATGGCCCCGCAGCAGTGCCCGCTGCAGGGTGCTGCAGAGTTCTCAGCACTCACACCACAGCTCGAGCCCCTTGGAAGGGCACAGCAGCTCCTGGGGGGCGGACAGAAGTGTCAGCCTCCCCATCAGCCCCAGGGCTAGGGGCCAGCAATGACACGAGGCAATTGAGACCAGTCGGTCCCTGTCTCCATTGCCTCGTGTCTAGGAGATCCTTAACCTGGACTACCTGCAGTCACTCGGTGCCAGGCCCTCTCCTCAGGACGGCACAAGACTCCTGGCCCCAGGGGTGTCAAGCAACTCCACTTTCTCGAGTGATGGAGCAGCCTGTCCTGAGTTGACATGCATAGAAACAAGCATTCATTTATTCCTCCCTGCAAACACCCAATTTTCCTTTGTTCTTCTCCAGAGATGACCCTGCTTGCTAGAGAGCCTTTCCCCGGGTGAGTGTGTCCATGCCGGCCTGACCGGTCGTTCTTGCGCCCCTCCTCTGTGCTGCCCACAGGGCCCCGGGCTGGTAGTGCTGCTCTGCAGCGCAAGCGGGCTGTGGGGCCCCGGGGTGACTCTGCCCTGGTCGTGCTGGTCAGGGCAGACCCAGCTGGACCAGCATCATTGCACCTGACAACCCCCTCCCCAGGGTCTGTGGCTGTGGAAGACGTTTGGAGCAATCACAGAGCATTTCCAATGGTTCAGGATGGGTTCAGATGTGTCATTAGACCAAGGCCATAGTTTTTCATTGTGGGTGACATGAACCGCTCCTGGGGCTCTCTTCCCTGTGTCTGCTGAGTCACCAACTGCCCCTTCCGAGATTGCCAAGCCCTCGTTTTTTTAGCCCTTTACTTTGGGTGACTCCACTTGTTTTTGTGAGTCTCCACTCACTGCCCATCCCAGACACCTGCTGTCCTGGGAGATCCCCTGTGCTCACTGTGTGGCTCCATATTCCCTTCCAGAAGGAAGGGCATCTGTCACCAGCCCCCTAATAAGTGAGTCAGTCTTCAGCAGATACCTCTTTAACACTCACCATCTCCAGCGGTCCTGGGCACCCACAAGTGAGGGCTGAATCCAGCCCTCATTCTCTAACACATCACCCTGCGAGCGCATCCCCCTTACCCCATGGAAAACCCAAGCAGAGCAACAGGACTTTTTAGGGTGCAATTCCCTGAGTGCATTCCTGGCTCCCGCTTTGGAAGAAGAGCCCAACCTTCAGGTGCTGCACTGAGGAAATCCCCTTTTATTACAGAGATGCTACCTGGGAGGCCAGCTCTGACACAGCGAGAGGCAGATTTACAGAAGGCCTCTGGGTCAGGCAGATGGGGTTTGTGCCTCTGGAACAGTGGGATGAATTCCACCATTTCTGTACAAACATGAATGTCACAGATAGAACTTGCAAACCACAGCAGTTGCCTGAGATAAGTTGGAAATCGCTCATGAATAGAGACGGGCAGCTTATTGCTGCTGAAATAGTACTAACTGAATTAGTTTCTTCAGTGCCTCCTTGAGCTCCTTGTTCCTCATGCTGTAGATGAGGGGGTTCACTGCAGGAGGCAGCACTGCGTACAGAACAGCCACCACCAGATCCGGAACTGGGGAGGAGAGGGAGGAGGGCTTCAGGTAGGCAAACATGGCAGTGCTGATAAACAGGGAGGCCACAGCCAGGTGCGGGAGGCACATGGAAAAGGCTTTGTGCCATCCCTGCTCAGAGGGGATCCTCAGCACAGCAGTGAAGATCTGCACATAGGACAGCACAATGAAAACAAAACAGCCAAACACTACAGAAAAAGTAACCACAAGAACCCCAGCTTCCCTGAGGTAGGCGTCTGAGTAGGAGAGCGTGAGGATCTGGGGGACTTCACAGAAGAATTGCTCCACCTCATTGCCTTGGCAGAGTGGTATAGAAAAGGTGTCCATAAAGAAAACTACTGCCCCAGACAGCTGCTGCCACTTTGGCACAAGCTCTGCTGCCCATGAGGGTTTCATAGTGCAGGGGTCTGCAGATGGCAACGTAGCGGTCAGAGGCCATGACTGTGAGGAGAGAACGCTCTTCTGAGCATAAAAAAAAGATTAAAAAAGACCTGGGCGGCACATCCTGAGAAGGAAATGGCCCTGGTGTTGCTGAGGGAATTGGTCACGGATTTGGGGACAGTGGTGGAGATGGTGCCAATGTCTACGAGAGAGACATTGAGGAGGAAGAAGTACATGGGGGTGCGGAGGTGGTGGTTACAGGCGATGGCAGTGATGATGAGGCTGTTGCCCAGGAGGGCAGCCAGGTAGATGCCCAGGAAGAGCGAGAAGTGCAAGAGCTGCAGCTTGCGCATTTCTGTGAACACCAGGAGGAGGAACTCAGTGAGGGAGCTGCCATTTGACATTTGGTCCCATTGGATATGGGGGACTGTCCAAGGAGAAAAAGACAGTGACAAGTTAGGATAAAATTTTCAAGGAAAATAAATAAATAAATAAATGAATAAATAAAATGTTCCATTTCTCTTTGAAAACACCACATTGCCTCTCTGTTTATTGGGGGGGGGGGCCCTTTGTGCAGTTCCCTTGCTTGAGCTCTGGCTTTTGCTGGCAGAGTGTGTTGCGAGGAGTAGGGGTCTCTGCCAACGGGCTCCAGAGGAGTCTGTCCTGCTGTACAGTAGGGGGTACATGGGAATGGGTGTAAATAGCTCTGACACTCACAATTTCTGTCAAATGAAATCCTCTCATCATGTGGAAGGGCTTTGCAGCATCTTCATTCCCAATTCTAAAGAAGGAGGGTTGCAGAAGAGAGTTTCAGGGATTTTTTTTTTTAATATTGTTTATTTTCTTCGGGATGCCCCTGTCACACCTGGGAAGTGTTCTTTAGAGGCAGAAATCCTCCGCATTTCTACTGCGTCCTGAGAGGAAAGGATTCACTGTCTCTTGGTGCAGAGTGAGGACAGCCAGTCTGTCTATTAGCCTTTTTCCCAGCTGTCCTGTGCTTGCACCGCTTTGAGCTGGAAGATGGTCACGCTCATAGGTTACCCTGAAAAGAAAGCAGCCACTGCTGGGAGCAGAGGAGTCCAGTTTCAAAGTGCAGATCTCCAAACTTCTCTCCCTTTCTCAGGGCACTTGAGGGAGCTCTCCACACACCCCTTCTGGCCAAGGACACACAGGGCTCTTTTCAGCTGCACATATACAGCCTCCCACCACCATTTCCATATTCTTCGCATCTCTGCAACTTCTTCATGGGTGTCTCAGCTATCACAGAGATGCTCTGAGACAGCTGTGCCCTTCTGGAGGGCAGCTTGCAGCCTGGCAGCATACCACAGGGAAATGGTGAAATGTCCTAAAGATGGGCTCTCCTTAAAGGAGAGTCCGCTCATTTCCCAACCCCACGGAGTGCATTTCCTGGACTCCCACCAGTCAGAAGGGATCCCAGAGAGCCTGAGAGAAGAACAGGAGCAGCATGGGCAGGAGGGGAAACAAGGAGCAACACCATAATCCTGCTGCCAAGGGAGGAAAGCAGAGAGGGCCAGGCGGGCACTCGGGAAATCCTTCACCTTACCCAGCTGAGCATGCCACCTCACAGCCAGTGACCTCGCAGGGCAGTCGCTCTCAGCGCCTTTGTCCAGAAGCACAAAATGAGCCTGCGGCAGGAGAGATGCCCCTCTCCTCTGCCGCAGGTCTGGCTGCAGAGGAGGTGGCTCATGGCCTGGACTCCAAGGCTTTCAGGGCAGAGGCTGTGCTGGGTGGGAGTGGAGACATGGGGGGCTTGCTCAGAGCAAGGTGTCTGCATCAGCGGGACTGACAATGACTTGCCCAAATCCATCCTCCCGTACTGTTTCTGTCAGCAGTTCCCTGTCATTCCCTGCCCATCGCTGCTGCCTGGAGTTGTCCCTGCTGGGAGCTGTTTCTCTGTCCCAATGTCTTTTCCCGGTCAGTGCTCACAGACCCCATCCCACCCTCTGTGTGCTCAGTTCTACCCTTCAGAAACCTCCTGGGACAGGGCCCTGGCCAGGGGCATCTCTGTGCTTGCAGGTCCTAAGGAACAGGTCAGATAAAATCTGATGAAGCCATAAGGGTGATGCTGGTGCTGCCTGTAGGCTGAGGTGGGGATGACGTGGCTTGCTGAGGTTTCTCACAGTCCTACTGATCTCTGAGAGTGAAGGTTGAGGAGTCCCAGTTCCTTCCCAAACTAGAAAACTCTTTCCTTTTTTCTCCTTGCCAAAATTAGGAAACTGAAAGAGCAGACACTGGAAGGAAAGCTCCTTCCCTTTCAAGTAGCCTTTTTTTCACTTTCCTCTGAAAAGCTCTCTCGGACATGCCCTGTGCATGAGCTAGAGCTGCGAGCAGCCCTGACCCACGCAGCACCCTCTCGACAGGAGAATGAAGCTGCCCTGCCAGGGTCACTCTTTCCACCCAGAGCTTCTCCCCACAGCCCCATGGGGAGTTCCCCGGGCAGGCTGAGTGCTGACCCTCACAGGTGGCAGAGTCACTGCCCTGGGCACACAGCACCCTGGGGCACATGGACACTGCTCCGAATTACAGCCCTTGGCAGCCCTGTGTGCACACCCCAGCTTCACACCCCTGTAACCGTCTCTGGGAGAAGGTAACAGTATTCCCTGTCCCTCTGACAGTGTGGCAGGGAACCCCTCTTCTGAAGTACCTCCTCCTCCTCCTCCTCCGCATTGGAGACGCCAGGAGAGTGATCCTTACAACCCTATCAGCCATGAGATGGGCTGGGTTCAGAAGACCCCTCCAGGAACCTCAGTAGCATTGCTCTAGAGCCAGAGACTTATGGTGTAAAGGGTGATGAAGATTTCTCCCACAAAGAGCTTTCCTCTGTCCTCCCACTCCAGACTGCCTTTCACTTTTCTCGGCCTTCTCTCACCTTATGTCTGCAAGAGCAGGCAGTTCCCAGAGCCCTGCTACTCTTTGCAGCGGAGCTGCTCCTGGACAGAGCTGTCTCTTGTCACCTCTGCCAGATTGCCATGAGCTCCCTGCATCCCAGGAGCCTGGCCCAGCTCAGGAGCACAGACCCAGCTGAAGTCAGGAATTTCTCTGTCCCTTGTGCTCCCTGCTCCTGGGAAATGTTCACTGAGGTAGACTAAAAGAATCATCTATGGTCTTTCTCTAAACAGTGGAGAGAGACCGATTCCAGCATTGCAATTTTTCTCATTATCTAAGAGAGGTGGAAACATCCCAGTCTAGATGCCCCTATCCCCATCTCTTACCCAGGCAGGACACCTAGACAGCGACAAGAAGGGAGTTCATTTTCCCATGGTTCAGGTGTTGATTCGGACGAGTCAATCTAGACATCTCATGCCAGGTTAGAAACCCCCAGGGTGGAGTGGGATTCAGATCCCTCCCGTGAACGCCACAAATACACAGGAGATGGGAGCTTGCCCAAACTGAAGTGTACACAGCATGGATGTCTGCACGCGAGCTCCATGTCTATGCTCCCATTCTAATCAATGGAGATAGAGGGTGGGAGTCAACTGGTCACACCCAAACAGCTGGTGATATTTGAAGAGACAGAAGTGGTCCAGGGCCAGTGTCTGCTTGCTCTGATGGAGCAATGATAAGACCCTTATTCTTCTAGAGCATCTGGAGGGTGCCAGCTGGGGAATTTCCTTGGTCATCTGAAATGATCCTAGAGACCTACTACTACAAAACACAGAATGGCTGAGGTTGGAAAGGACCTCTGGAGACCATCTAGTCCAACCACCCTGCTCAAGCAGGGTCACCTAGAGCAGGCTGCACAGGACCCTGTCCAGATGGCTTCTGAATATCTCTGAGGATGGAGACTCCACAACCTCTCTGGTCAACCTATTCCAGTGCTCTGTTACTCTCACAGTAAAGAATTTTTTCCTCATGTTCAGACAGAACTTTCTGTGTTTCAGTTTGTGCCTATTGCCTCTCATCCTGTCACTGGGCACCACTGAAAAGAGTCTGGCCCCATCCTCTTTACAGCCTCCCTTCAGATATTTGGATGCATTGATAAGATGCCCCCTCAGTCTTCTCTTCTGCAGGCTAAACAGGCCCAGCTCTCTCAGCCTTTCTTCATATGAAAGATACTCCAGTCTCTTCATCATCTTAGTAGCCCTTCACTGGCCTCGCTCCAGTAGCTCTATATCTCTCTTATACTGCGAAACCCAGAACTACTACTAGAGCTCCCCTCACTACAAAGCCAAGACACAGGGACATCCTAGAGTGCAAACAGCTAATGGAATTCAGTGCAGACACTTGATTCAGTGACATAAAAATATCCCAGCAGGGTCCTATCAGATGCCTGAGGCGTCCAGCAAAACCACATGCTTCTAGGAGCTAAAGCATAAGACCTACAGGACAGCTGTGGCTTTTTGGAGCGGTTGCTGGGCAAGCGCCCCAGTGCCTCTCAGGTTTCCTACCCGTGCCCAAAGCACTGAATGCCACCTCCACCTTTAGGCCAAATCCATCCCACCTGCATTCAAGCATGCTGCATAAATGGGAGGCACATCACACCAAGGTCTACACTCTAGTCTCTGCACGCTCAAACACTTCTAGCTTTCCTCCTCTTGAACCTCTTCTCACCCCTAGATGGTACAAACAGGGACTATGCTAATGATGTCCACAGGGTGGCTGGATCACAGGCTGCCCAGGCCCAGGGACTTCTTCAGTGGCACCTTGTCCTTCCCGGAGATCAGTTCAGCTCTGTCACAGGGCCCATGGTGCTGCAGAGCATTCTCAGGCATTTCTGCACAGCCCAACTCTGTTTCTCCTTGGCCTCAGGTACCACAGCGTTTGCTCTGTTAGTGGAAACCCTGTTTCACCTTTACATTGCTGCCTGCTTTCTGTGCCAGCATGCCTCTGCTCTGAAGTGGGCCACTGCATACACAGTGTCCTTGGCTCTTGGTAATATGGTTCCCCATGACCAATCGGCACTCTGTGCCACAGCTGAGGTTCTGCAGCACAAATATATACAAGTGGATGCAGCCTGGGGCACAGACAGGAGCAGATGGAGATGCACAAGCTGTCACAGGGCTGCCACATGATTGGAATACCTGAGATGTGGTGGGTTCACTCACACAACAGGAGGGCTGCAATAGCAGGGTACAAACTCTTCAGGAGAGAGTATCAGGGAAGCTGAGGAGGGAGGATGCCCTTAGTGTGACAGGGCAGCTCAGATGTGTGGAGCTCTTCCATGGGACAGACAAGGGGCTGGGTGAGAGCTTGTGGGTGCACATCAGAGTAAGGGTGACATTGTGATGGAGTTACAGACCACCCAGGCAGGGTGAGGAGGTGGACACAGTCTCCTCTAAGCAACCTGAGGAAGTCTTTGTGTCACAGGCCCTGGTTCTTATGGAGGTAGTTTGATCTTCCTGACATTCAGTGGAAGGGCAAACAGGAGGGTGCAAGCAGTCCAGGAGGTCTCTGGAGGGTGTCAAGGACAACGTTTTAGCACACCCACCAACAGGGGCCAGCAAGGGTGATGCTTACCTAGCTCTGGTACTCGCAAACAAGGAAGAAGTGATCGGGGATGTGATCATCAGTGGAAACCTTGGCTGCAATGCCCATGAAATAGTGGAGTGCCAGATCTTGAGGAAGGATAGAAGCAGAGTACAGACACTGGACTTCAGAGGAGCAGCCCTTGGCCTCTGCAGGGCACTGGTGGCGCATCCCATGGCAGGCAGCTCTGAAGGGCAATGGAGCTCAGGAAAAGCTAGAAGAGCTTTAAGGAAAGCACCTGCCAAACACAAGGATGGTTCATAATGAGTGCATTTATGAATACTTTGGAAAAGACCCATCTGTTTCCTTTCTGAAGTATATTTGAAAAATTAGAAGTGGTGAATGAATATTTGGGATGGCAATATCTGGGACTGTGACGACCTCCCTGGTTCAGAGTCAGACCCAGAGCATGAAGGGGAGGCAGCTGCCCGGCCGGTGGCAGAGCAGCGGCTTACCAGACTGCATGCAGTCAATTTGAAGGGACCGCAACTGCTGGTGATTTTAAAGCATCAGAGCTGCAGGATATGCAGGGGCGCTACAGGTAGCAGCCCCATGAAGGGTTATTAGAGTGGCTGTTAAGGTTGTGGGATGCTGGGTCAGATGTGGTTTATTTTACTAGAGGGGAACTTGATAAGACGGGGGCTTTGCGCCAGGATGCCAGGCTGCGCAACACCCTCCGCACCCTGCAGCAGCAAATTCTAAACGTTTCCCCCTCCCTAATGGAGTGGGTGCTGGGTGCAGCGCGGTGAACCTGGCCGACTGCTGTGGACATCGATGACGGGCTCACCAGGTGGGCTACTATCACAGCAGGAATAAACCAACTGTGGCAATTAGCAATGCTGTCCAGAATTTATTCCTCCGAGTTTATCAGACCGGATCAGATCCCCATGAGCAAAACCATCTGGACTAGGATGCTGCGAACCGTCTTTCCACATCTTCTGCTGTGAGTCTTCAGCAGCACCTGAATGTCACCTGCTCTGCAGTGTCTCTGGTGTTTATGGCACAAGTGAGTCTTCTGAAGGTCCTTGCTGCAGCTCAGCTTCTCTTTGTGCTGCAGAAAGTGAGCCCTGGGTAACTGAAGCCCTGTGGGGATGAAAGCTCTGAGCTGCCCTCGCCCACACCTCTATGGCCTTTCAGCATGCTCTTAGGAAGAGTGGGAAGGAGCCAGGGGAATGAGCACTGGTCTCTTCAAACTCATGGAGCAGAACTAGAGTGAGACAGGTGCCACAGCTTCTCCTTGCACACTCCATGAGTGCTCAGTGGGCAGAAAAGCAGAGTCAGCAGGCATTTGGAGACTTGCAATGGGGGATGCCATGACTCACCCTCAGAGGTGCCAGGCTCTGCCCTCTGAGGAGAGAGGAAACCCAGACCTTTCCCAGAGGCAAAGGTACCTGACTTGCTGGGAGCCAGAGGAAGCCAAGTTACTGATACAGACTCGCACACAGGATTCCTCTTTCCTACATGGGAGGTGCACAGCGTTCTCCTCCACCCCTGTTTTAGGTCAAGGGGAGCAGGAGGGCATGATTCCTCTCAGCTCTCTTTGACTTGCACCTCATGACAAGGAGACTCCTCTGCCTCTCCACTGAGTGTGAAAGGGAGAGAGGAACCCTGGGAGGTCATCCAGGCTGCCCAGCTGCTCAGAGCATGGTCTGTAGTGAAGTCAGACCAGGAGGCTCTGGGCTTGTCCTGTGGCGTCTTGAAAACCTCCAAGAGGGAACACTCCATAGCCTGTCTGGGCAATGTGTTCCAGCACCTGACTCTCCTCATGGTCATTTTTTCCTTTATGTCCAGTCAGAATGGAGTGGCTTCACTGCTCTCTAATTCTGCCAGCTGAAAGTCTGCGGAAGGATCTCTCTTGCCCAAGTATAGATGTCTTTAATATAATATCTACATCTGACCTTATCATCGAGCCTCTCTTCTGATTCCCCAGGAAGAAAAGGTAGAATTTAGGAGGCATGACTTATCCTACTTCATGTGGGCAGCTGAAACCACTCTAGAAGTATCTGCTCCCATTGTGGACCATCATCTTTCCTCCAGATGAAGACATGGTCCCCTTGACCAACAGGAAACATTATGAAGAGAGTGATTTACCAGAAGTGCTCTGCACAAATGAATGAGAAAGCAATGGATTTCCTTAAGGAAGGCTCTCTCCATGGACCCCAGAGGAAGTACAGAAGAGCAACTTAGACTTTGCAGCTTTCTCCAAGGTGTATACAATTGTCTGAGACTGATTGCACCTCCTCCATTCTTTAGCTATTTGCAGTTATCACTTCTGTTTCTCATTCCCCATCACAGCTGCCATTCTAGCTGTAGAAAGGGGGCTTAACATGCATTCACCCAGGACAAATCAGGTCCAGTTTGCCTTCACACAGTGCTTTGATATAGCAAAGAAATATACATAAGAACTCAATTTTGCAAAAGCAAAAGCTTGTGCCAAATTATTCCTTTCTTGCTCAGAAATGCCCCAGCTCCCATCTCATCCTGGGCATCATCTTATTCTAGGTCCACATCTGGTTAACATAGTGCAAACTGCCAACAAAAAAGAGACAGTTTAGTCCTCTTCCTCAGTGTGTTATTGGGAGTTTGATCTCATTGCAGTTCCATGCTCTTGTTGGAGCTCCATGTTGCTTTCTGTTCATACGGGACACTTGAAGAATAAGGATGCAACTCCAGAAGCGGCTGATAGGTCCTGCCTCTGCCTTCTGCCTGCTCCACAGTGCAAGCCTTGGCAAGTAACTCAGTTCTCTCTCAGGTGTCAGCTGTGTGGCATTCAGAGAAGGCCTGAAATGGCTGCACTGCAAAAAACTGGAAGTATCAAGTATCTGGGTGTGGGATATTAAGGTCCTGCTACCCCCAGGAATAAGGAAATACGAATACGGAGATATGCAGGTGAATTTTTTCCACCTAATTTCAGTTGTCAGAGCATCTAGTGCAAGCTCAGGTCTAAATCTTAGCTCTGAGCTTAAGCTAAGCTAAGATCCGAGCTGAGACCTAAACTCTAAATCAGGCAGCTAATTCCCCTGCACTAGCCCCCGGCTGTACAAAAGCTTTGAAGATTTCATCTATTTTAAGCTTTGTTTTCTTAATTATACCATCTAGACCAGGATTATGGCTGGAAAGTCAATCACTGAAGCTTTGCTCTGGGGCGAGTAAAATTGTTCCTGCTATCCACCAGGATGGAGAGAGGCAGTGAACAGCCTCTCTGTGAAGGATAATGCCATGCCATACCCAGCAGCGTGGTTCCAAAGGTAGTTTATCTTTGATGTTATTCCAGCTGTGCAGGTACTGTACTTCTGCCAGCCCCAGCTCTCACTTGCCTGAGTGCTCCAGGGTCCTCACCTGCTCTGTGGCAAAGTCTGAGTTGGGTTTGGTGGCAAACCCTGGTGCTGGCATTGCTAGGCAGTACGATGTAAAAAACCACTGTCCTCTATCCTGTTTTTCCCCCAATCCATCCCTCAAAACTAGACGTGCACACTTGGGAGGCTTCTATGCAACTGTTCAATTTATGGACCAGCCATAGCATTTTACCAGCAGCTGTTTCTTTCTTCCTTTACAGCAATGATCATCTCAATTTTGTAGATTTTGTTCTCTTCAGGGTTCATTTCTGAAGTTCTTCAGGGTAAAATGTCCCCTTGATTGCTTCCTGACTGTAGTCTCTTAAACAGTACACTGGTATCTGACCCCCTTCTCACAGCTCTTGCCATACAGCTTGCAAGCTACGTTTCCTTACTGCACCCCATCCCTGCTCTTCCCTGCTAGCTGGGGAGGGGGCTCCGTGGGAGGAAGTTCCTGTGCCTATGGCAGAATCTGAAACCCTCACAGCAAAGCATTTTCTCCAGCTCTCAAGTCTTGTTTCTTTTGCTTTGCTTTTTTTTTTGCAGGGGGTGAGCTGGGGTGGGGAGAGGGTTTGGATGTAAAAAGTGTTCACTATCCTTGAAAAATGAAGACCCCAGGAAGAGATTCTGCCTTGGCTAAACTGAGATATTTTAAGTGTAGACAGCCACAGCTTGATGTACCCTGGCCATCAATGAAGAGAATAAGTTGATTTTCCAATGGGATGCAAATCATCCTAAGGAAGATGCCTCGGAGGAGATTCAGTTCAGAGAGCTAGACACCTGACTGTGGGTGTTCTTGTGCAGGTACCTCCACATGAGCTGCGTAGTTGATCTCACATGAAAATGTACTCAGTTCATAGGGCTGGGGAGTAATTCCACCGATCAGCCTTTAATTGCTTAAGCAGCTGTCTAGTGCCATTTTACATGTCCTAGGATATCCAACCTGTTGTCTAGCTGTTGCAGCAGGTGGCTGCCAGTTTCTTGCATGCCCTGGTTTCATTTACCAGCCCCGTGCAGATAACTTTACACACTACAGAGCATCCCAAGTGCCCATTTTATGAGCTGGGAGAAGAAGGAGCTGAAGACTAAAACTTTTGGTGGTGAGTGGAAGTTCAGGGATAAAAAGGGCAGGTGTTACATAGCGTGGCTTGTGATTTCTGATTGAGAGGCACCACTCAAACAGTGGGATCTGGGGGATGCGGAGCAGTTTTCGGATACCATGAGGTTCCTTGTGAAGACATTGGGTACCAGCAAATGGGGTCAGATTGCAGGAGGCCTGCAGGCTAGGACTGAGGAATCAGGAAAATTGAAGTTGCAAGGATTATATTTCAACCCTGAGAGGCATTGCTTGAGGACGGAGGATGATGTGGGGAGAGTTACGCAGGGCTGGGGCTGCAGGGATGTGTAGACTGCATTGAAGCAAAGCATTAAAACTCTGTGAGTGCATGCGTGTCAAAAATGGAAGAGGCACCCCACATCAAAGGTGCTTCTTGAGGGAAGAACCTCTGTCCCTTTCCTTTGTCTTCCTGCAAGTGGTGCCTCTGATGGTCTGGTCTAATCAGTGCTTGGTGAAAGACATGGACTTCTGGCAGCAGCTCTATCTCTAACAGCCCTCAGTAAGCCCCATTAAACCTCCAACACACTTTATTCCTGTGATTTCACTTCACACTGGGCAACTTTCCCCTGGGAGTTTGTAAGACTGTGGGAACCCTAATGAGCTTGTCATTGCCTCTAATCTGCAGGGTGGCTAGTAGGAGAAATTAAGAGTTTTGTTAAGCACAAAAGTTTTGAATGAGCACATGATGTATTCTGGTTTCATTTGTTTCTCATGTTTAAGCCTAACAAAGTTACACTAGCGTGTTTCAAATGAACTTCATGAATGTCCATTTCCAGTGGCCATCTAGTGCTATCCTATGGAATAGACGTGGGACAGTGGGACATCTGTTACCAAAAGTAGCCTTCTAGGGTACACTAATGTCCCAGAATTTCAGACTTTCTTCTTCCTGCTGGTTCTAGTTATCTGCATTATGACCTTCCTGGGGAATATCCACGTTGTTATGTTGGTAATTGCTGAGCAGCATTCCCATGCCTTTCAATTCTGCCAGGCATGGGATGTGTTAGTACCCTATTCACTATTTTGATGACCCCTTCTACCAGAGAAAGACAGAAGGCTTTCTCAGCCATCTCCTTCCACCTCACTGTAGTAAAAATTTCTACAGCACCCTAATCATTGTGTATCTCTTACCAAAACCCAACACCCTGCCAACCCCTAGCAAAGGGTTTTCTGTCTTTTACACAGCCCTCACTCTTCTAATCAAGATGCTCAGGTTGCCATTGATAATCCCATCCCCAAGCAGCTCTTTTTTATCGTTCATATCATGACAGAAAAGATGCATTTAACCATGCATGCATGCATCTGTCTGAATGTGCGTCTTCAGCCCAAGAGAGATGGTTAGTGATCTACATGAAGTAGACATATTTAGGAGATAGATTCCAAAACTGCGCAGACTGTTGTCACCTGATCTGAGAAAGAGCAAACTGAGTTTTAATATTTTCCTGTTCTAATATAGCTTTGGAACACCTCCTGTGTTTAGGATAGCTGGGAAGCAGGTACATGAATTATATTCATAATTATGGCAAAAAAAATCAGTGCCAGATGTGTAGTAATGTTTACGGGATTAAAGTCGTCGCTATCATGGCATGAAGAGGTAGTTTTGAAAATTTTAATTCTATCTTCCTCTTTCAACATTTGTCCCTTTGTGGAGGGTCATGACAGGGTTAAACTGGTGGAAAGTTGCAAGTAGCAAGCAACAGGAGCCTCAGACAAACGTACCCGAGGACACTGGTGCAGCTGGGAATGATACATCCTGAGAAAGTACAGACAAACTAGCAGAAGCCAGTGGGAACCAAGGTTAAGGGCAAGACAGCTTTTCTAAACAAGTAGCAAGGTACAAGGCATGATCGCTGCGTGCGTGATCGGTGTAATGATTGGCTACCTGTGACATAATCTGCATGATGACTGGCTTAGCAAAGTGTGTCTGTGAAACCACTGAAGCAGCTAACTTTTAAATATGCTCAGAAATAAACAATAAATGTCTCAGGATGCAAATCCTCCTGAGTCCGTGCCATTCATCCACCACATCCCTTCATGACCATTCTCTTTCCATCCCTTAGTTCCTTTTCCAGAAGACGCTTCACTCTTAGACTTGCGTAGTGCTTGAAATATGCAGCCAGGTCCATGCCTTGCAGGGAGCAGAAAGCGAAGAGGGCACCCATGCTGCTACAAGCTGCTTATCCGTAGATTGTTCTTTTGTGCTTATCACACAACAAACTGGGGGGCTGGAATCATACTGACACAGGGGAAACTCTCTTCCCAAGCTTTTAGGGTGCATTATCAAAAGATCATATGGAGTCCCTCTGTTAAAACAGTGACTTAGCAGAAGTCTGGTAGGGTGGCCTTTGCACTTGTGGAGTTGAGCTGTCTTAGTTTGTGTTAATGTTCTGAGAAACTCTCCTGTCAACTTCTTCGTGTAATCTTATTAAAAAAAAAAATAATAAGTATTTTCTCCATTCATATGTATTTCTTTGAGCTATAAAGTATCATTAATGATCTGCCAATTATTTAAATAGTTTTATAACTTACATATAATTCTCCTGTATAACCTCACCTGCATTATCTGTATAAGGAACATCTCCATTGGTTGTTGAAGCTACCATCAGCTTTTTTGCGTTACTAAGCCCACGGCTATTCAGAAAAACAGGCAAATGGACTATATTTCGCATGTAATCAAGTCCATTTATGTTTGAATCACGCAGAACACTATTAAGATTTTGGTTAACAGCCTTTATAATAATGTGTGCACTTGTGGAGTTGAGCTGTCTTAGTTTGTGTTAATCATTTGGCCTCCCTTTATACTTGGGAACAGGAATAGGCAGCTGTAGAAAATTATTTATCTCACTTGAGCTGGTTTATAATTTAGGATGAAACTAAAGAGGAATATCATCATATTTCTGTTAGAAGGAAGCAAAAATGTTTGAAAGTTTTACACAGAAAGAAGACCTACTCTGTTGGATGGCAGCATGGGCAGAGTCTTCCGGAAAGAAAATAATGGAATGCAAATGATTTCTGGCCTACGTTCTCTCATGCAGATCTTAGAAACTTACTTTGGGCACTTGCTTTCTCCTGTCACATTCATGGAGCATGTTACTGATGCCTTTACAGGAGTAGGCAACACAAGAGCTTCAGGGCCACCCTCTCGCTGGCTGGGGTGAATGCAACTTCTGTTGTCAGTACTTTCAGAAGGAACGTAATATTTTAGATCTAAGAAAGGGTTTGCAGTGGACAAGAATATTTCTGTGTTCATTTAGCAAAGTCCTCAAAGTCCACCTCTTTTATTTATTTACTTATTTCATTTTCAATTCACCTATTAAAAAAAAATCCATTATTCATGCAGCTCAGGTATCAAGGAGGTGGGTAGCTATTTAGGGGACCTTTATCCACAGAAGAAAGTCTGTTATGTACTGTGCACATTTATTACAGGAAGCAGACCCTGTTGTCAGGAAATGCTGCTCATACTGCTTAACTTCTGGGCCTCCTGGGTGTCTGCTGGCCCACGTAGTGCCCCTGCAGCCCAGAGACACAGGCATGTCATTTTGTGTGCGTTTCCTCCTTTCAAGGTACATGAAATCAAGTGAGGGCTGTTGATCATGGCTGACAAAACGTGTGCTTTGTTTTGTTTTGTAGTGTGGCAGTGAGGATATGTGCTGCATGCCTTAGGGCATAAAATACAGTTTGATGTCTGCACAGAGCAGAGGAAGCAACACCCAGCACAGTCTTGTTTGTACCCCTTGCAAGGGGGAACTCTTCGAGTGACCTGTTCCTTCAATGGAAGAAGCAAATTCCTGAATGAACTGTCCCACCACTGCACCTGGACTTTTCCCTGGTGTGAATAAGGTGAACAGTCTGGAGGCCATGCCATCAGAGCAAAGCAAACGCCTAAGATATTGGTGTAGAGGTAGCAGTGGACAAACAGTGAGGTTCTGTTATTTCTGTGCTGTAACCAGAGGTGTGGCTGTCACACAGTCAAACTGTAGCTATCTATCCAGAAATATCAGAGCCATTAGTGCCTCAGTGAGATTGGGGAGGATTTCTCACAATAAGATGTCTAAGATAGCTAAGTTAAAGCACTGCTTGTGATTCCAAAGTCCCTTCACTGAAGATGCCTTGGTGGGATTCTTTGCCAACTTAAAGGGGATAGGAGTCATCCAACTAAATAACTTCAAACCTTCCATGCTAGGCATTTAAGACTAAACTCATCCATCTTGTGTTTCTGTACTATTGGGAGTGAGTGATTTAAACAATAAAAAAAGTCTCTCAGAATGAAAATCTCTTATTTTTATTTAAAATGAATAAACAAATACTGCTTTTGATTCTCATTCCAAAACAATATATTTGTCTTGCAAATCGTGAATGAAAATGAATCCATGAAAATTACAAAATGACAATACCATGACAAGGATTAGAGAAAAGGAATTTTTTGTTTGCTTTTGTTTGGTGAAGGGGTTGGAGAGAACTTAAGGTCTAATCCGTGGGGCTGCAGAGGACAGACTTCACTGATCAAAAGTCCCTCACTTGCACAAATTATAACACATTACCCAGCATGTGGTTCAGTGCATCTGGCATTTTCTATTAAACAGATGAGCCTCCTATGCTCAGTATACTTCCTCTGAAGTACTGTGGACAACTAGCGTAAGAGGAGATGATATAATCCTCTAGACTATCACAGGAGGGCGGGCAATGCACTCAGCTTAGGGCATTTAAGTTACAAATGTGGACAAACTAATTCCACTGCGTGAGGCTGTTCTATTAGTTGAAGTATTGACTCTGACAGGATTGTGTCATAAGGACTGGGCATTTATTTCATTAAGCTTGACCTGTGGACAATTGCATTGTTACTCAACAATTAAATTACTGACCAATATTCTGGATTTTGTTGCAGCTTAAAAGAGAGCTGATGTTAGATGGGTAATATAGACTTTATTTTGTCTCTGTTCTTGTCCTTACCAGGAGGTTAATGGGGAGAAGTAAGTGCCACTTAGCAGAGAAATAAAGCTATTGTTGCTCTCCTTTTCATTTGTTCCACCTGTTTTCTGTCTCTTTCTAAAGGCAAGAAGGTTCAACAAAGCTCTGCCACCAAAATAAACAGGCAAACCAGATTGTGTGACAAGGAGAAGCTGCATCCAAACTGGAGGAAGGTGAACCATCTTGAGAATTTGGTGTGCCAAGGAAGGAGGAACTCCTCAGCTTGTTGCTTTCTGTCTCAGTTTCCACTCTTAGAAAACACCATCACCAGGGTATTCACCAGGGTTTGTAAAGTGCTTTTAGACCATTTGAAAGGCATCCTTATATAAGGTTTAGCTCGTATCATGGTGATATGGTTCAGGAGAGAAACTGGTGTGATTTCATGAAACTTCACACTGCCAAGAAAGAAAGGTGTAATTTCAGCAAATGAATCCTAATCATTTGTTCCGTCCCCCTCCCTTTTCCCTCCACTTACAAAATCCCTCCTCAGAAGGAAAAACATTTTCTGGAGATTATCACACTTCTCTTCAAGCCCACCTTGAGAGCCTTCTTCATCTGCTCGTTCCTCTGGCTGAAAATAAAGGGGCTCATCAGAGGAGTTACCATTGTGTTGAGCAGGGCCACCATTTTGTAATAGGAAGTGTGGTGACTTGAAGGCAGCACATACTGGAAGATGCAGCTGCCGTAGCCCAAGATGACAATGGTGAAGTGAGAGGAGCAGGTGGAGAATGCCTTGTTCCTCGATGAAGCTGAGGGCAACCTAAGGATGGTGTTAATGATGTATAAGTAGGACATTGCTGTCATGACCAGTGAGCCAAGGAGGATGATGGAAAAGGTCATGAAATTTATCAGCTCCACAGTCTGTGTTTCTGCACAGGACAACTTGATCAAAAGCATACCTTCACAGAAGAAGTGGTCAATACGATTGGCATTGCAGAAGGGCAACCTGACAACTAGGACAGTGGGGACAACGGTGACCAGGAAGCCTGCAGTCCATGACCCCAACAGGAGCTGAACACAAAGCTGACTGTTCATGAGCATGGGGTACTGAAGAGGGTAGCATATGGCCACATAACGGTCGTAGGACATAACAGCGAAAAGGACAAACTCAGTGCTGCCCAAGAGGAAGTAGAAGTAGGACTGAATTATGCAAGCTGGGTAGGAGATGGTTTTGTTGCCCATCATCAAGCTTGCTACTGTTTTGGGTATGATGCACGTAGTGATGAAGATCTCCAAAGAGGAGAGGTTGCAGAGGAAAAAGTACATGGGTCTGTGGAGGTCTCGGTCAGAAAGAAAGAAGGCGATGATCAGCAGGTTTCCAACTAAGATCACCAGGTAGGAAGCCAGGAGAATGATTGCTATTAGGTACTCCTGATGGTGGAGGGAGGGGAAGCCCAAGAGAAGGAACTCTGTGACAGTCGTATGGTTCAACATATCTGCAACAACTGAGCTGCAGTGAGTAATAGAAGATGGTCAGTGGAGGAAACAATTCCTCAGAAGGTTAGAGGGAGCGGAGACAGGTAGAGAAATGTAGTGTAATGAAAGAGATACATGCGGTTACTCACAAAAAGTCTAAGGAAAACAGAGAAGAGAGGAGAGGCACGGAGAAACAACATAGAGTAAGGAGACACCATTTCAAACAGTAACAACAAACTTAGTTTCTAGGTTAGAGTAGGAATTCACTATTAACAACATGTAAGTTTTTGCATTTGAGCTCCTTACTCAAGTGTCCTTTTATAGCCAATGGAGAAAAAGATAGACATTTCTCAGTCATTCTTTCTCTAGTCTATCTTAAATCTGTATTTTAGGATGAGATAAAATGCATCCTGGAGAAAGATAAAAGCATCTCTTTAAAGCGACATTAACTTTTTGTTTAGGTAAGGAATGGAGAGAAAGCAGAAAGAGGATGGTGATAAAGGAGGAGGCCACTGGGAAATAAAGGTAATAGGAGGGACAAAGCCAAAAAGAGGGAAGACATATATTCTATGATTAAAACTGTGGTCTTTCCCTCCAAGCTTGAACTATTCCATATAGAGCAGAAATCTTTGTAACCAGATTTTTCTTCTTGCTGAGAAATGGTTTTGATAAAACATGCTGGCCATCAGAAGGAAAAATAAAAAAGTAATACAAGTAATACAAAGGAGAGAGAAGGAAAAAAAAGAAAATCCTAGGAGATAAAAAGATAAGTAGGGAACTTCATCAGTTGGGGATAAAAAAAATAAGCGCCCTATCTTGTAAAACAAATAAACAAACAAACAAACAGAAACCCAAAAGACTTTTTTTTTTTTTTTTTTCTGTGAACACTGGAAAAAACGAAGCTTGATTTGATGTGGAGTTGGTCCTGAATTCATTACCCGAGCTCTTGAAGATGTTGAATTCTCTATGCAGTCCTCTCAGGACAGTCTACCCCTATGTAGACCATCTCCTTTCCATCCTGCCGCTTTTGCTCACAGAACTTGTATAAGCCCAAAAGAGAGAACAGGACTACTCTGTGCAGCTTAGCTGGACCTGGCCAACAAGTTAAAGCAGAGAAAGGGGCAGGGACCTAGGCACATAGACACAGACTGATCAGCAAGGTCTCATTGCCTGAGAAATATCACAGGCAAAGGAGGACAGTCACAGGCAGGCAGGCAGGCAGTCTAGGAACTCAACAACAACAACAACAAGAATCAAAGAAAAATGAGGTGAAATGCAGCAAAGTAGTTACTTACATTAATCTATGTGCAGGAAACACTGTCAAGGGGAAATAGAAGGCCAGCAGAATTTCTGCAGACCATCATCTCCTTCCCTCTCCTCCCACAACCTTGAGAGAACAATCTGGCATGTCTCATTTCAAGGTTCTTGCAGAGCCTCTTTGAGTCAGCTGCTAATGCCGTTTGTTCTGGTGCACTGTGCTGCCAGACAGAAGTAAGCTCTGATTTTTTTTTCCTTTCAAGTAAAACCACCCAAAGCCCTTTGACATTCCCTGAAGAATCATGGTCCTCTGTGCTTTCCTGAGATGCTCCTCAGCAGAGTTGGTCTGAGAGGGTGACAAGACATTAATTAAAATGATAGCTGGTACCCAGGTGACCTAATCCCTGCAGAAATGTAGATCCATTTTGTGAAGCAGTCTAAGAGAGAGAAGCACCAAATCTTTAAAGGTGCTATCAAGAAATGTAATCTGTGAAAGCAGCTTCTGTGGAGCTACTGTCACGCTCCTTGCCTTATCTTTCTAATGTTGGACATCTAAAGGATAGATTTTAAATGTTCAAGAGGTAGTCACCTTAGGTTGCCTTAGGTTAGTCAGTAGAGTTTAGGACATGATTCAACTTTTCACAAAATGGATTTCTAAAGGAGATGAGAGGAAGAGATTCATCTTCTCTAAGGGCAGAGGGAGGCCTGAGTGACAGACTGACATGTAGGCATCTTCATTGCAGAACTCTGAGAGCTCTTCAGGGGTGAGACATTGGTTCCTAAGGGCCACCTGACTATCTTCTACCCCTCCAAAAGGAAGTATGAACCTGAGGGTTCAGAGTTATAACTGCCAACATAATGCAGACCTCTCTTACCATCTTAATGCATCTAGGTTAGGACTAGGCACCTCTGTTTTGACCTCTGAATTGTTCACCTGAAGTTCAGCGAGAGCAATCTCATCCATGGTGACAGTGAGCAAGGCTTTCCCTTTCCCTGAGTACAGGCAGGCTCTTAGTCCACCTGCTTTGTACTCAGTGTGGACAGCCCCAGCAGAGCATAAGCCTCTGTCCATAGGCTTGTTACTGAACTCCAGTGTTCCCAGGGGACTATTGGACCCTATCTCTGTCTAAGCAGGGCTCTAGATCTCTTCTCATTTCAGCCCATTTCTTCATTTTCCAATACATCCAGGGGGTGCAGAGGAGTGGCTGGCGTAGCCCAGTGTCCCCTCAGTTTCCTCATCAGTCTTTCAGGAAGCATGTACCCATGTCGTTGTGCTTCCAGCTGATGTATCACCTCGTGTAGAGCTGATGCACAGAGACATTTGGCCAGTCTTCCTGCATCTTGAGATCCATTTTGACCACAGCACTTGCTTGCAAAGGGTTTGCATGAAGGAATTCTGAAGAATGTGTGCTATGAGTGATTGTCCTTATGAAATATATCCACCTGTCTCTAGTGAGTGTGGTCATGTACACCAGTCAGGGTGGCATTTTATCCACACTCAGCATCCTTCTGTAACTGTAAGTTGAACAGAGGGCAGCTGTTCCTGGTGGGGGTCTCTGCTGGACCAGTCTCCAACCACACCTGGAGCAATGCTCCAGATGTCACCCCAGTTGTGGAAGCATTTGGCACCACCACAGCCATCCCCTGAGGTCAGGGCTGGTGCCGCTGGGTGGTGGGAAGCACCACCCACCGCAGCTCACAACTCTGGGTGCACAGGGGTGCACACAAGTGGTGCTGGGATCCCTCCTCCCCCATGGGGCCAAACCAGGGGGACAAGGGGTCCAAAGGGCTCTGGGGAACATGATGGGGAGACAAAAAGAGTGGAGGAGGCTTGGGAGAGCTGTTACTAGACAGAAGTGGGTGAGGAGCAGGAGGAGGGCCCGTGACACCCAAAGAAGTGACCAAGAGGTGGAGCTCAGTACTGAACTAATCAGCTAGGGTTTTCTTCATTTTGTTCACTGCCTGTAGAGCAAGTGTAAAGCTTTCATCACTGAGGCAACTGCTGTCGTTGTGCTTCAAATGGTTCCTGGAAACACGCCTGTTAGCTTTGAGCATGAACTGTCTTTCAACCAGAAGCTGGAAGCTTGACTTCCTGCTGCTCTGTGTACCCGGAGGCTGGCTCTAAGGTCTTCCAGGCCATGTGTCTCTGCAGCAGGGGCTGGGGCTTGACCCAGAGAAAGTCATGGCATCTCCCTGGTCCCCCTTGTGAGAAGGAAACTACAGAGACACTGGCCTGCCAAGAGGACTTTGCTGCCCAACCAGAAGACCATTTCCTGGAGGAGGATAACCGTATCAGGAGCTTACAAAGCTCTGTCCCATGCCTTTGGCTTCAGGAGTGCACCCTCAGCAAGTTTGCTGATGATACAGCACTGGGAGGAGTGGCTGATACACCAGATGGTTGCCCTGCCATTCAGAGTGATCTTGACAGGCTGGAGAAAAGGGCAAAGAGGAACCTCAGGGAGTTCAGGAAAGGAAAATGCCAAGTCCTTCACCTGGGGAAGAATGACCCCATGCACCAGTACAGCCTGGGTGCCGTCTGCAGAGAAGGACCTGGGGGTCCTGGTGAACACCAAGTTGACTGTGAGCCAGCAATGTGCCCTTGCAGCAAAAGCCAATGGTACCCTGGGCTACCTTAGGAAGAGCATTGGCAGCAGGTTGAGGGAGGTGATCCTCCCCCTCTACTCAGCACTGGTGAGACCACATCTGGACTGGTGTGTCTCATTCAGGGCTCCCCAGTACAGGAGACACATGGACATATTGGAGCAAGTCCAGCAAAGGGCCACAAAGATGATTAAGGGACTGGAGCATGTCTCTCATGTGGAGAGTCTGCGAGAGCTGGAATTGTTTAGCCTGGAGAAGAAAAGGCTCAGAAAAGACTCTTATCAAGGTTTATAAGCATCTGACAGGAGGAAGTAAAGAAGGTGGAGCCAGAATCTTCTCTGTGGTGCCCCGTGGCAGGACTAGAGGCCCTTAGAAGGAGGTGCTCCATTCCCAGAGGGTACACCTCTGAGATACTGTGGTCTGAAGGCAACCTGCGCTGGAGCAGGGACACCCTGCATGAGCCAAGAACTATGGTCCGAGAGCATTTGCTCCATGACACATTGCTCACCAAAGTGTGGCTGAACAGCCTGTAGCTCCCTGGTTTGTCCTTGTGGCCTTTTCTGAGGATGGGCACAACAGCCCTTTTTCAGCTCATTGGGACCTCCCCTCATCTCCACAACCTTTCAAAAATAATAGAGAGCAGCCTTGCTACAACAGCAGCCAGCTTTCTCAATGCCCTCAGATGCCACCCATCCAGTCCCTTAGACTTGTATGGGCTGAGTTCTTGCAAGTAATCCCTCACTCAGACCTCATCCACTGCTGGTCACTTTTCCCCTCTGGAGTTCTGACTCTAGGTGCTACGGCCCAGGAGACCTTGTTGGTGAAGACTGAAGCCAAGAATGCATTGAGTTCCTCAGACCTATCTACATCTGCTACTACTAGATTCCCTGCCCCATTCAGCAGTGAGCCCATGTTTTCCTTTGCATTCTTTTACTGCAGCTGAAGCAGTAGCAGCTCTTCTTCATGCCCTTGACATCTCTGCAGTGTCAATCCCATGGGAGCTTTGGCTTCCCTAACACCATCCCTACTTCACTGGACAATATTTCTGAATTCCTCCTTTGCAGTTTCTCCCTCCTTCCCATTCCCACATGCTGCCTTACTGCACTGGAGCTCAGGCATGAGTTCCCTCTTTAGCCAAGCTGGTCTCCTGAGATGTCTACTAGTTTAACTGAGTATCAGGATGGACCATTCTTGTGCTTGGTGGATGCTGTCTTTAAAGACCTGCTGGCTCTCCTGAGCTACTCTGCCCTTCAGAGTTGCCTCCCCTTGTCTGTCCCATGGAAGAGCTCCATACATCTGAGCTGTGCCTTCACACAAAGGGCATCCCCCTCCTCATCCTCTGCCTTGGTCTCCCCTGAAGAACTTGTACCCTACTATCACAGCCTTCCAGTTGTGCGAGTGAACCCACCACATCTCAGTTATTCCATCCATGTGGCAGCCCTGTGACAGCTTGTGTGTCTCCAGTGCCTCCTGCTGTGCCCCAGGCTGCATGCACTTGTGTCTATTTGGGCTGCAGAGCCTCAGCTGTGGCACAAAGCACAGACTGGTCATGTGGAAACCTGTGACCAAGGGCCAAGGACACTGTGTGTGCAATGGCCCCACTTCAGAGCAGAGACATGCTGGCACAGATAGCAGGTGGCAATGTAATGGTGAAAGGAGGTTCCCACCGAGATGGCAAACTGTCTAGTACCCAAGGCCAGGGAGAAACAGGGCTGGGCCATGCAGGAATGGCAGAAGAGGGGGTTGCTGCCCAAGCTGAATCTGCAGCACCTTGGGGCCTCTGACAGAGGTGAACTGATCTCCAAAAGGACAAGGTGCCAATGAAGAAGTCCCTGAGCTGGGACAGCCTGCAGCAAAATGAGTGCAGACCTTGGTGTGATGTGCCTGCCATCTATGCAGCATGCTTGGATGTAGATGGTTCAGACTTTGCCCAAATGCCGTGGTGGGATTCAGTTATTCAGGCACAGGTAGGAAACCCGAGGTGCCCTGGGACACCTCCTGAGCAAACACTCCAAAAGGGCATGGTTTTCCTCTAGGTCCCATGCTGGATCTGCTAGAAACAGGGGGTTGTGCTGGACAGCCCAGGCATCGGACAGGGCACTGCAGGCCTAATATTACGTCACTGAATCGAGTGTCTGCACTGAAATACATCAACTGTTTATAATGGAGGGATCTGCATGTTTCTCAGCTTCAGAGTGAGGGGACATCTAGCACTGTGAGGCTTCTGCTGTTCAGATGACCAAGGAAATTCCCCACCTGGCCCCCACCTGATGCTCTAGAAGGATAGAGGTCTCATAGTTGCTCCATCAGAGCAAGCAGACAGTGGAACACGCCTTGGACCACCTCTGTCTCTTAAAATTTCACCAAGTGTTAGTGGGTGACCAACTGACTCCCACCCTTCATCTCCACTGATTATAATGGGAGTGTAGCCAAGGAGCTCGTATGCAGACATCTCTGTTGTGCTCACTTCAGCTTTGGCAAGGAGGATCCCACCTCCAGTGTTTTTGCAGAGCTCATGGGAGGGATCTGAATCCCGCTCCATCCTAGGGGCTTTAAACCAGCAGGAGATGCCTAGATTGAATCAATACCTGCAGTGTGGGAAAATGAACTCACGTCTTGTCCCTGCCGAGGTGTCCTGCCTAGCTAAGAGATGGGAATAGGGGCATCTGGAGTGGGACATTTCCAACTCTCCTAGATAACCATCCTCTGATGAGGCAAACTGCAATACTCTAACTGGTCTCTCTCCATTGTTTAGAGAGGGATCATGGATGATTATTTTGGTCTGCCTCAGTGAACATTTCCCAGGAGCAGGGAGCACAAGGGACAGAGAAAATCACACCTTCTGCTGGGCCTCAGCTCCTGAGCAGGGCCAGGTTTCTGGATGCAGGGAGTTCATGGCAATGGGGCAGCACTGCCGAGAGATAGCTGCGTCCAGGAGCAGCTCCTCTGCAAAGAGCAGCAGGGCTCTGGGAACTGCCTGCTCTTTCTGACATAAGATGAGACAAGACAGAGAGATGTGAAAGGCAGTCTGGAGCGGGAAGACAGAAGAGAGCTCATTTGTGGGAGAAATCTTCACAGCCCTTTACACAGTAAGTCTCTGGCTGAAGGACAACACTCCTGAGGTTCCTGGTGGTGTCACTATCCTGGCTTCTCCAGGGTGGAGGAGGAGGAGATCATTCCGAGCAGGGATTCCCTCCCACACCATCACTGGGACAGGGCATCCAGCTGCCTTCTCCCAGGGACGCTGCAGGGGGGTGAAGCCAGGGTGTGCACACAGGTCTGCCCAGGGCTGTAATTCAGAGCAGTGTCCCTGCGCCCCAGGGTGCTGTGTATCTGGGGCAGTGACTCTGCCACTTGCAAGGGTCAGCACTCAGCCTGCCTGGACAACTCCCCACAGTGCTGCAGGGAGCAGCTCTGGGTAGGAGGATGGACCCCCAGCAGGGCAGGTTCATTCTCCTGTTGAGAGAGTGCTGTGTGGGTCAGGACTGCTCACAGCTCCAGCTGCTCTTGCACAGGATTTTCAGAGGGGACTTTTCAAGAGGAAGGCAAATGCAGGGTTTTCCTGAAAGAGAAGCTAATTTCCTGAGATGGTGCTTTTAGTTTCCTACCACCCGGCAAGGGGATAATGGAAAGGGAGCTGTGAGCTTTGCCCTGCCTGTGGGAGGTCTCTGTAGGGCAGAAGTGGGTACACAGAGGTTGGAATGGGGTCTGTGAGCAGCAACCGGGAAAAGACATTGGGACAGAGAAACAGCTCCCAGCAGGGACAGCTCTAGGCAGCAGAGATGGGCAGGGAAGAAGAGGGAACTGCTAACAGAAACATCATAGGAGGATGGATTTGAGCAAGTCATGGTCAGTCCCTGCAACACTGACGCCTTCTTTGGTTTTCTCAGTTTGGCCCTGCAGAAACCTCCCAGCAGCAGGGCACTGTCCAGGGACATCCCCACGTTTGCAGGTGCTAAGGAGCAGGTCAGACAAACCCTGATGAGGCCAGCAAAGGGGGAGCTGGTGTTGTCTATAGACTAAGCGATGGGTGAAGGCACTTTCAGAAGGTCCTAGCAGACCCCTTGACTGCTCATTGAAACCATTAATGAGTCTCAGTCCCTCGTCCAGAGCTCACAGCTCCATTTCCATTTCAGCTGCAGTTAAGGCGCCAGCCCTGTGGGTCCTCCACGGTGCTTTCTTCATGGCAGTGAGAAGCCTCAATCCCCTTCCAACCTGTGAGGCTCCTGGCAATGCATCTCATCAGATTGGGGAATGAGCTGACTCTCTCTTAAGGAGAGTCCCTTTATAGGACCTGTGACTGTTTCTCTTGGGTATCCTGTCAAGCTGCAAGCTGCCTTCCAGAAGAGCACGACTTCCCAGTAGCATTTCTGTGATATCTGAGAGTCCTTGGTCTGATCCTGGGAGAGAGAAACTTTGTCACACTCTTCATCACTCTCTCCACCTCTGGGCTGAAAGAGCAGAATCTGCAAATCTCCACTGTGGAACTGAACTCCTCCACTCCCAGCTCAGTCCACTTTCTTTCTTAGAGGATCTTGTGAGTGTGCTTCTCCTTTAGCTGGTGAGGTGCAAGCACAGGGCAGTGAGGGGAAAAACTCACTGACAGACCAGGTCCCGTGACCCTGTACAAAGTCACAGTGAGCCCTTTTTTCCTCTTGGGATGCACAAGTGCTCATGCTGAGAGCAACTGAAATGGCAAAATTTTCTACCCCGTCACACACTGTGCTGCCACAGTGAGATGGAGGTATCGAAAAACTAAATAAATATATAGTCAGACTCCTCCACTGAAGATCATTTTCTGGAAAAAATGGGTTTCAAAATGTTGAACTACCCTTCCACATCAGGGGTGGATGTAATCTGCTGCAGGATGTGTACATCAGAGCTAGTCACTTCCCATTCCCTGTGCAGTGCCTGGAGGAAGGGTGCAGATGGTAAATTGGCATGAGGAGAGGGTCTATCTCCCTGGAATGGAGTTGTCTAGAAAGGATCAGGTCACCCCTTGCCTTCACTTGAGTGTTTCTCTGCCTTGCTGGAGTGGGAGCTGGTGTGAGTGATTCAGGTACAGGCACCTCTGTTCAAGAGGGTAAGGCTGGGGGAGATGAATGCCTCACAAGGATCTTCTCTTTCAGGAACAGCTGGCATGAGGGCTGTACTCAGCTCTCATTATGGGGAAGAGAGATTATTCCCACTGGGTCACTGGACCAAGTCCCCTCCACCCAGCTCATGGCGCCCATCCCCAGGAATCCCACCAAATCCCTGGGGCTGTTTGACGCCTCCATTTACACCTCTGGCAGAGCAGAACTGACTCCTCTGGAGACCATGGGCAGAGGCCCCTGCTGCGCATGGCACACTCAGCCAGTGCAAACCAGAGCCCCAGAAAGGGAGCTGCACGAAGAGAGAGGAGAGAGGAAATGTGGGGGTTTCTATGAGAAATGGAAGGGGTTGGGCTCCAAGAAGCCTGCTCTAACTTGTCACTGTCTCTTTCTCCTTGGACAGTCCCTCATGCCCGGGGTGAGCAAATGTCCAACAGAAGCTCCCTCAATGAGTTCCTCCTCCGGGCGTTTGCAGACACGCAGGAGCTGCAGCTCTTGCACTTCTCGCTCTTCCTGGGCATCTACCTGGCTGCCCTCCTGGGCAACGGCCTCATCATCACAGCCATAGCCTGCGACCACTGCCTCCACACCCCCATGTACTTCTTCCTCCTCAACCTCTCCCTCCTCGACCTTGGCACCATCTCTGCCACTGTCCCCAAATCCATGGCCAATTCCCTGAGCAAAACCAGGGCTATTTCCTACTCAGGATGTGCTGCCCAGATCTTTTTCTCCTTTTTCTTATGCTCAGCAGAGTTTTATCTCCTCACCATCATGGCATATGACCACTATATTGCCATCTGCAGACCCCTTCACTACGGGACCCTCACGGGCAGCAGCGCTTGTGCCAAAATGGCAGCAGCTGTCTGGGCCACTGGTTTTCTTAATGCTCTCCTGCACACTGCTAACACATTTTCAGTTACATTCTGCCAAGGCAATGTCGTGGAGCAATTCTTCTGTGAAGTCCCCCAGATCCTCACGCTCTCCTACTCAGACGCCTACCTCAGGGAAGCTGGGGTTCTTGTGGTTACTTTTTCTGTAGTGTTTGGCTGTTTTGTTTTCATTGTGCTGTCCTATGTGCAGATCTTCACTGCTGTGCTGAGGATCCCCTCTGAGCAGGGATGGCACAAAGCCTTTTCCATGTGCCTCCCGCACCTGGCTGTGGCCTCCCTGTTTATCAGCACTGCCATGTTTGCCTACCTGAAGCCCTCCTCCCTCTCCTCCCCAGTTCCGGATCTGGTGGTGGCTGTTCTGTACGCAGTGCTGCCTCCTGCAGTGAACCCCCTCATCTACAGCATGAGGAACAAGGAGCTCAAGGAGGCACTGAAGAAACTAATTCAGTTAGTACTATTTCAGCAGCAATAAGCTGCCCGTCTCTATTCATGAGCGATTTCCAACTTATCTCAGGCAACTGCTGTGGTTTGCAAGTTCTATCTGTGACATTCATGTTTGTACAGAAATGGTGGAATTCATCCCACTGTTCCAGAGGCACAAACCCCATCTGCCTGACCCAGAGGCCTTCTGTAAATCTGCCTCTCGCTGTGTCAGAGCTGGCCTCCCAGGTAGCATCTCTGTAATAAAAGGGGATTTCCTCAGTGCAGCACCTGAAGGTTGGGCTCTTCTTCCAAAGCGGGAGCCAGGAATGCACTCAGGGAATTGCACCCTAAAAAGTCCTGTTGCTCTGCTTGGGTTTTCCATGGGGTAAGGGGGATGCGCTCGCAGGGTGATGTGTTAGAGAATGAGGGCTGGATTCAGCCCTCACTTGTGGGTGCCCAGGACCGCTGGAGATGGTGAGTGTTAAAGAGGTATCTGCTGAAGACTGACTCACTTATTAGGGGGCTGGTGACAGATGCCCTTCCTTCTGGAAGGGAATATGGAGCCACACAGTGAGCACAGGGGATCTCCCAGGACAGCAGGTGTCTGGGATGGGCAGTGAGTGGAGACTCACAAAAACAAGTGGAGTCACCCAAAGTAAAGGGCTAAAAAAACGAGGGCTTGGCAATCTCGGAAGGGGCAGTTGGTGACTCAGCAGACACAGGGAAGAGAGCCCCAGGAGCGGTTCATGTCACCCACAATGAAAAACTATGGCCTTGGTCTAATGACACATCTGAACCCATCCTGAACCATTGGAAATGCTCTGTGATTGCTCCAAACGTCTTCCACAGCCACAGACCCTGGGGAGGGGGTTGTCAGGTGCAATGATGCTGGTCCAGCTGGGTCTGCCCTGACCAGCACGACCAGGGCAGAGTCACCCCGGGGCCCCACAGCCCGCTTGCGCTGCAGAGCAGCACTACCAGCCCGGGGCCCTGTGGGCAGCACAGAGGAGGGGCGCAAGAACGACCGGTCAGGCCGGCATGGACACACTCACCCGGGGAAAGGCTCTCTAGCAAGCAGGGTCATCTCTGGAGAAGAACAAAGGAAAATTGGGTGTTTGCAGGGAGGAATAAATGAATGCTTGTTTCTATGCATGTCAACTCAGGACGGGCTGCTCCATCACTCGAGAAAGTGGAGTTGCTTGACACCCCTGGGGCCAGGAGTCTTGTGCCGTCCTGAGGAGAGGGCCTGGCACCGAGTGACTGCAGGTAGTCCAGGTTAAGGATCTCCTAGACACGAGGCAATGGAGACAGGGACCGACTGGTCTCAATTGCCTCGTGTCATTGCTGGCCCCTAGCCCTGGGGCTGATGGGGAGGCTGACACTTCTGTCCGCCCCCCAGGAGCTGCTGTGCCCTTCCAAGGGGCTCGAGCTGTGGTGTGAGTGCTGAGAACTCTGCAGCACCCTGCAGCGGGCACTGCTGCGGGGCCATCCCCAGCCTGGGCTGCTCTGCTGGGCTGGAGAGAGGGCGGTGGGGTGGGGAGAGCGGGGGAGGAGCTGCGCTGGGCTGCAAAGGGCCCGGGAGAAGAGTACATCAGGGCTAAGACTAGGCAGTGTGGGGCATACACCGCTGTGTTGCTGGATCAGAGTCAGGGCTCTGGGGAAAGGAACCAAGATGTGAAGGGCCCTCTGAGCCCACACAGCGACCCACAGCGCATACATCTCTGCTTGGAGATGGCCACCACGGGCTCCCTGCACAGCTCCAGGAGATCCCAGCAAGACCATGTTTGGAGGGCAAGCAAAAATTGTTCTCCTCAGGCCAAAGTGGATGGTGAATGCAGGCCAGGGAATGAACCCCTGAAGAAGGGTGCCTCACGCTTTGCTGGGGCCACACATGAGCTCGGGGGGGGGGGGGTGCCCTTATGATGTGATTCTCCTCAGTACCATGCAGAACCATGGCATTGCAGAGTAATTTTGGCTGGGAGAGAGCACTAGTTTCTACTAAGTCTCTAGTCCTACCTCCTAGGCCATAAGTCACTAGTCCTAGCTCCTTCTCAAAACATCTCCAAGTAGATGAGGTTTCTCATGACCTTGTCCAGACAAATTTTGAAAAAAACTCCCAAGATGGAGATCCTCACGACCTCTCTGGGAAGCTGGTCTATTGTTTGATCCCTTAAGAAGGAAATGTTTTTCCTTCTTTCACGTGGGATGTCCCATATTTCTGCTTGTGCCTGTTGCCTCCTGTCCTTCCACTGTCCATTTTTTACCAGAGCGTGGCTCTGATTTCTCTACACCCTCCCAGCTGGTCACCGTAAAGAGCAATAAGATCTCCCCTGAGCCTTCCCTTCTCCAGGCTGAACAGACCCATGTCTCTCAGCAGCTCCTTATGCCTGATGGGCTCCAGGCCCAAACCATCGTTCTGGCCTCTGCTGTTCTCACTCCTGTCTGTCACTCTCTCTCTTTCCTGGGCAATCCACGACTGCACACAGCACTCCACATGTGGCTCACAAGCGCCAGACGGAGGGGCCTCCGCTGCAGGCTGCT
The DNA here is from genome assembly GCF_036417845.1 of Apteryx mantelli. Classification (NCBI taxonomy): domain Eukaryota; kingdom Metazoa; phylum Chordata; class Aves; order Apterygiformes; family Apterygidae; genus Apteryx; species Apteryx mantelli. Next base: position 1,207,599 of record NW_027118784.1, on the reverse strand, counting down.
CCTCTGCAAAGGGAGGAAACTCGATGTTTCTAGCATGGAGCTGATGTCGAAGCAGCATCCGGAGCCCGGCCAGCCCCAGCAGCCTCAGCTCTCCCTGGCCCAGCCACAGGGCCCCGAGCAGGGCTGCTCACCCTGCTCCACTGCCCCCGCACTCCCTGTCCCCTCATGCCCCATCCCAGCCCTGGCGCTGCCTGGCTGCCCTGGGACGGGGCAGCTCCAGCCCCCTGCAAGGGCCAAGAGGCATGGGAGGAGCGGGCTGGCATGGAGGAGGCCGCCATCCCTCTGCCTGCCTGGGGCTGCATCCGTGGCATGGGGAAAGCTGAGGAACAATAGAGGGATCATTAACAGTAGGAGTAGAGGATGTAACATCAACCGCAATACATTGCTAGCTTTGGGGGAAACCAGCCTTGAAGGATATCATATCCATGAGCTTCAGTAAGGCTTGTTACCACTTTTACTAACCAAATCCATTTGCTATTATCATATATCATCGTTCCTTCTCTCTCCTCTAAGCATTCTCCAGTTTTAGACAGTTACATGAGTAACCTTGGCGTTCTGTTTGAGAAAGTTTTCAAGCTGGTGGAAGGTCACTTCAAGTGTTACTGATACATTAAATGGTGCAAAAAAAGGCATCGTTTCCTCAGTCCTATGAGAAGTTAACCAGTAAGTCTGCTTGGTGATTTGGTCAAAAATATACGTTACATTACAACAGCAAATGTTGCCTTTCATGTATATAGTACCCATTTCACTCTATGTCAAACCATGGGCAGCTTCCCATCCAGTGTTATTACAAACAGCTACATTTAGACTAAAGTTAGATCTTAGGGTGAAGGTAACATTAGTGCTTCCTATCAGTCCTTGACCTCATGCTGTTGCAGATGGTATTCCTCCTGCAACTGTAGTTTTAAGGAGGGGTTGCAACTGATCTTCAATACCCGAGTTGTCCCATGGGCAACATGAAAAGGCAGAACCTGCTAGAAACAGGTTTCGGGTGTCTGTTCCAGTTATCAGCGTTCCCACGGTGAGAAGATAACAACCCATTTCCCTGCAAGAGAAGACACCCAGGTCTTGGACACCATCCAAGCCTCACTTATGGTGAACTTACTCCTTTCAGGGTCTACAGCATCCCATACTCCTTTTCCTTTGGAAAACAGCGGAGTCACCCAGACTGATCCCTGAGTTGGGTGTTTAACCACAACCTCATCTCCAGGACATCGAGAGGGTTTTATTTCTGTTTTAAGAGGGATTCATGCAGCTACTGACACAAACCCCTTAGCTATGGGACTTCCCATTGGCGTTTGTCACTTATTTAGCCGACTTATGGCTTCCCACAAACGGGATCACCACTTAGAAGTATTCTACGAGAGAAGAGTCACTCTTGTGTAGCTGCTGTTTCTGTCGTTCATTCCATCTTTCTGCTACCACATTACTTTGAGGTATAATACAGTAGGTGGAAAGTGCACTGAACTCCATCTGAAGCACACCAAGTTTGCACTTCTTTATTCTTCAGATGTGATCCATTATCAGCTTGTATTTCCCTGGGAAAGGGGAAAGCAGCAAGCCACTGGTTCAAACCAGCAATGCTTGCTAGACCAGTTGCAGCTCAGCTGGGGAGCACATTCTCTCTACTGCCAATTATTTCTCCTCCTCTAAGGATGTCTTTCCAGCCTTCAGGTGTTCGCATGAGTCTGGAGGGTGGCCTTTCTTTTAGGCTCTGGTTCCCTTTGTGCTGAGATTAATTCAGCTTTCTTTGCGACAGCTGGGGTCAGTCACACCTGCGTTCTTCCCTGACCCTGCTTCCATTGGGGGGATTTATTGGTTGGTCACAGTACAAGAAGCAAGTGGAGTTCAAGTTCCTGGAAGATGTTCTAGGAGACCAGATCAGAAAGCACGTAGATGCCTTTGTCAAAATAAACACCTATAGCTATGACAAGAGGCTTCTCGGCTTAGACAAAGGAAAGTATGAAATTCAAAGAACACCAACTCAAGGGTTTGAAAAAGAAGGATTGCTTTTATCCTAAAAAAAAATTCTCAATTTTAATACAGTCATCCCAGAGCAATTGCATTTTGAGTTCACATGAGGTTAGCTGTTTTGCTTTTGTAAAGCATAGGTAAAACATCTTAAGTTTCACAACAATTTTTTTAGACAATGAACAGGCATCTTCTTTCAATTCTAACTCTGCCATATGAATAGGCCAGCATCCTCCTACTTATACTAGTGGAGGGCATAATTTATATGTTGTATAATGTGCTTCAGCCTGAATCAGTCCAGTCTGCTCATCGGCCCTTTGAACTAAGCTGGTTAATTTTGCCTTCAGCCCATTTGGGAGCCCTCCTATTCCCCTGTTTGCCAGCAGAACTGCCAAGGGCAATAATCTCTCCATACGGAGATGGGACCAGATTACCGGTGCAATAATTCTGCCTGAATTGAGTGGAGCTCTGTGCAGAGTGAGCGGCCATCTGTAACCTCCTTTTCTTCAAAGAACATAGCTGCAGCTTCTGTTTTGATTGAGCAGCTCCTGCAAATGTTCGTAGTTAGGGCACGGCAGACCCATTTTTCTATGGGGCATGTTTCCATGTTGGATTTAGTTGTTCCATAGGGGCTTGATCACGGAGATCCTCATGCAATCGAGCATGTATTCAAAGGGTTTAGACGGTACTGAGCCTAACTCCCACCCTGAAGTCTGGGCTGCAGAAAGGATCAGTCCCACCTACTCTGCATTTAATTAATACTGCATTTCATAGCTTGGCTATGAAACACAGAAAAAAGGGAAAATATCTCTGAACTTGGTCGGTAGGCTCTGGGGAAAATTACTTCTTGAATGCAAATCCCAGGGCTGATGCAGCTCGGGCTATGGGTCAGAGCTCGGCTTTTAAGGCAGGGGTTAGGGGAGGCTCAGGGGAGGGTTCAGGCTCTGCTCAGGGGTTCTGGGGAGCAGTGCGGGCACGGGCTGGGTTCGGGTCAGGGCTGGGGCTGCGGGCGAGTGCTGTAGGGCTGGGGCTGAGGGCGAGGGCTGGGTGCGAGCTGGGAAGTGTTATAGGTAAACGTGACAAATTGACAACCACTCGGGCCGGGTTGCATAAATTCCAATTTATAAAATAATTGAGCAAGTCACAAGTAAGCAAAACAGTGCTGGGCGGCCGGGGGGGAGTCTCCTGCTCCACCAACGGCGCGCACAAACCCCCCCTCACAGTCTCCTTATATGCGATTCCAGTCCCGGGTATACGGGGCACCTCCTGTAACTTCTGCGGTTGCGCCGGCTGTTGCTAGGGGGTCTTCTTCAGCCCTCTGGTGGTCGTGGAGATGAAGGCTGGAGTCTTCCTCTGCACTGTGCGCCATATTAGGCTATCTAAACTAACATTGCCGCTTCGCTAGCTCAACTCAATTTTCTCAGGCAGAGTACATGCCCCCCACCACAGGCTGTAGGATGTTCCCACAGATGTTCCCAAGGCTGTTTCTCGCTGATGTAACAAATTAGTACATACCACAATACAAGATGTTCCCAAGGCTGTTTCTCACTTTGATGCAACAAATTAGCACATATCACAATCCCCCCTTTTTGTTTTGGTCCCTTCTAATTTGTTCATCAAATCGAGCAACAGCCTCCTGTGCCAGGGAGAGCATAGGGTTATGCTTACTCTCATCTTCATTTAGTTGTTTATATTGACTTTTTATCAACAGTAGGTGGGCAGCTTCGAGTCTGCTTTTTGCTAAGTTAATAATTTTATTTACTATACACGTCCCAAAGGTCAACACAAGTACTAGTAAAGCTAATGGACCCGCTATTGCAGACAATAAGGTTGTTAGCCAGGGAGAACGACTGAACCATGATTCATACCACCCTTGCTGGGCTTCTCTTTCCTTTTTACGTTTTTCAAGGCCTTCTCTCAATTTCGCCATAGTATCCCTGACAACTCCTGTATGATCCGCGTAAAAACAACATTCTTCTCCTAGGGCTGCACACAATCCTCCCTGTTGCAAAAATAAGAGGTCCATCCCTCTTCTGTTCTGTAACACTACTTCTGATAGTGATGTTAACGACTTTTCTAAGGCGGTGATGGATTTTTCTATTCGTTCTAAGTCCTCATCCACAGCTGCCCGTAGAGTGCTAAGGCTCTGCTGTTGCATCACTAAGGAGGAAATTCCGGTTCCCGCTCCCACTGCCCCAAGACCCAGTAAGGTGGCTATAGTAATTGCGGTGAATGGTTCCCTCTTTACTCGGACCGGGTGAGGGGTGTCCCAATGATCGTACATCACATTTTCTGGATGGTACAAGATCCTTGGAACTACTTCCACTTGTATACAATATTCTGGGGACCCACTGAGTACCTTTAGGGAGACACAGGGAGTTAGGCCCGTTTTTGAGCATATCCATCTAGTTCCTTTGGTGGGAATAATCCATCCATTTTCGGAGGTGTAGGTTTGCAATGTTATAGACCCACACAGCTTTCTTTTTGATTTTGGTACTTTGCCAATACACATTCCCATTCCCATAACTTGTTCCACGGTCAACCCCTTCTTCTTATCTTCCCATTGACAATGTGAGTCGAAATCATTGCTTAAGGTATATGTCATATTTACTCCTATTGCTTCATAAAAAGGGGGTCTTATGTCGTAGCATAACCAGCAATGGGTAGTTATACTAGGGGTTGTAGCATTTAATACTTTGTAGGTTGCTTGCACAACCTTCCACAGAGGATTGTCTACCCTCTCTGTGGCTTTACTTTCCGAGATTACAACAGTATCTTTCGGGGTGGGGTGATTCATAGGAATACTTGTCGGATTCATGATCGCCCCCGTTGGTTTGATTCTTGATTCCACCCTTTTAACAACTAGATTCAGCCCTATCGCTTGAGGAGTAGGTCACACACTTTCTTTCTTTATGGTAAATAATCCTCCCCTATCGGTCCTGGGTTCCCAGTACCGGACCCCCCAGGTCTTTTCCAAAAACCATCCTGGGTCCTCCGGGCGGGTAATGTTTATCATCAGGTGCTTACAGTTACCCTGATTGCCAAAAGCCGAATAAGGGCGCGAACCTGTACTGGACCTCCCATTGGAAGGTGTACAGCCATAAGGTCCCCACTGGACCTTAATAAACTTATCCGACCCTGCTCCTGGGGCCCAATCTGAGGCTACAGTTTCACACCCCCAATAAGCACAATAATAGGAGTTTGGATAGTTACAATACCCCCGCCCAGGATTAGAACTAGGACAAAAGTAAAACCCCATGTGATCTAGACATGGTTCAATAGGTGCCAACTCACACAAGGTAGCTGTGAATGTAGGGCTCCCGGGTACACTTCATACTTGGATCGCTGTTTGATCCTCCCACCTTATTAATCTCCACTTAAAGGGTTGGTTTACATTATGTTCCCCTTTGATTCGTCTTCCTAATAAGCCTAGCACAATCATCTTCCAGAGGAGTAGTGGACCCATGGCTTGGTTAACAGATACTTTACAAACCCTTAATGCCTTGGAGGGGCGATCCGTGATGCCAGGTGTCTCTGGGACTTTAAAGAGTCTGGGTCTTATAACTTTAGGTATTCCTGCTTAGGAGGTGGCTTGTCGGCCTCGATCCCCACAGTTTCTATACGTCTCTGTCTCCTCTGCCTACTCTTTTGCTCAGAGCAGCAGGGTGTACCTGTCTTCTCGACAGCAGCCGTATTCTTCAGGGGAACTTCCTTTATGTGCCTTTCTGATTTGAAAGGCTCCCCAGTTTTTCGAGAGAGACACCCAACATACGGCACAGTCCACCTACAATTGGTGTTTTTAATTTTAGCCTTATGTGATCGGGGTGGTTGGCATGGGTACAACCTTTCTCAGGTTGTACTCCTTTAACAAAGGCTTCCCACCATTCTACCGATCTTTTCTTAAGATCTTTTAATGTCCAATAAGTCAATTTTGTCATAACAAGGGCGGCAAATGCCGCCAGGGAGATACCCGTACTAACAATGAGTCCACTACTTCCCTTTACAAACCCTACATGCATAACACACAAAGGGATAACAAATACAATGTGGGGTTATAACAAATACTATGTTAGGTTTTACAAAATGTGGTCTCACTTACCGAGGATTCCAGGTTTCTTCTTAAAGGTTACTTTTAAATTGTCCGGGTTTCCAAAGGCTTCCCACGATGATTCTGAAATCGGTCCTTTAATTCTGCTAGCATGTGTCCATCCTCGCTCTGCGGTACGAATAGCAGTGTCTGTGGTAAGTGTTACCGTTCTCGCTCGTACCGAGGAGGCACGGGGCCTTCCCCCAGACCCCGGACCATCACCACACAGACACCAATATGAGGAGTGGCAAAATGGCGTTTAATGAAGCGCATCCTGCTCTTTTATAATGCTGTAAAGCCCCGCCTTCTTTTCCGGCAGCAGTGCTCCGCCCGTTACGACCTTCCCATGTTCCGCCCCGCAGTGCCTCCCTGCTCATCCTTTTTCCTCCACATCTCCCCCTCTCCCATCAACGTTGTTTCGTTATATCGAGCGGGACGCAACGAAACAAGCGAAAGTGAGCCCATCTTATTCCGGCAGCTGGACGACAGCAACGGCGGACGTCATTGATTGCATGGCAGACCTACAGCAGGCCGCTGGGCAGAAGCTTGCGTTGGTAGCACTGCTGCTACTGCTCAAGGTTACTGTATGTGCGGTGTGCCGCGACGGGACCGCCGTCGGGTGGTTACTTGCGTTACTAGCTTCGTGATCAGAGCTGTGTGCTGCTTCCCCTTTTCCCGATTCTTAACGCAGGCGATGTCCTTGTCTTCATCGTTTAGGGAAAACCTTAAAGGCATAGGCGGGATTGCTTATTTCCAACAGACTATATCCCCCCCCCCAAAACCCAGCCATTCCTCCAGAAGTTCTCCTTCTTGTTTTCGAGCAATCCAGACTTGGCCCGCTACTTTCAGCAAGGCTTTCTTAACGCAGCTCAGTATTACACACAAGCATAAGCCTATAATTATGAGGATTAGCAAAATGCGCAAGCCTTCAGCGAGCAGTCCTATTAGCCACTGTGGTAGATTGCCAAACAGGTTAGTTAGCCATTCGTCTAATGGCGTTTATTGTGGGCTGCGTGCAAGCTTACATACAGGTGCACTTTGTTTCCACCCCTAGGCTGCGCGTCACACCGCGTGATCTTCCGCTACGCCTAGTCTACCGCTTCTCATGCAAATATCTTGTCTATGCAGTTTCCCAAGATCCACCACATCTCCCCCCCTTTCTAGAACCTCTTTTTCCTGTACTATTAATTGATATACTCTATGCTCATGTCTATCAAGCAGTTAAGCCGTACATGCCGTAAGCAATAATTCAGAATTAGCAAGCCGCAGCATATCGCTATTACTACTGTGAGTGCTATCAAGCCTAGTGTTATAAGCCATTTCTAATCAAACCATGACAAGATCCACGCCCCTGTGTTGACTTGTTCCCCGTCAGGAAAGTCTCTGTCGGCCCCGCCTCGGGGTTGAACGGGATGCAGTAGTGAGCTGCTCTGTGCGCCTGTGCTCATCTCCTCCAGTATGACTCTGCGGTCCCCGGAATCATAAAGCCGGCGATAAACATCAATGCAGCCATGCAGCAGCATCCCGTCTGGCGTCACCCT